>NC_057347.1:9260500-9579500 GCF_016509475.1 Prionailurus bengalensis
TGCACAGAGCATGATGCAAAGTGGTCCAAAGACCGGCAGCATCGGCGTCACCTGGGAACCTGTTGGGCACGTGACTTCTGAACCCCGCCCAGATCTACTAAATCCGAAAGTTTGCCACGGGGCCCAGTGATGTGTTGTAACAAGCCCTCCAGGTGATACAAGTGCATGTCCAACTTTGAGAACCACTGACCGAGGGTGTGCAGGTAGCAAGTTATAGACCCTGGGTGAGAATCCAAGGATGTCTTTAGGTAATAGTTGTCATCAGACTACGTGAATGTTAGTAAATAAGAGTTTCCTGCTTTTACTTGCTTCATGAAGCCCTGCAAAGACCAGCTCCAGCTATAGCTCAGCCTCTCTCCACTCCACTCTCCCTCCCACCGGCCTCCTCCATTCCTTAGACATGCCAAACTCTTTTCTGGCCCCAGGACCTTTGCACATACTGTTTCCGCTGCTTGGCACGCCATACCTCCCGGCTGGATTCTTCTCACTTTAAGTGCCGCCACAATGCCTAGCACAAGGTAAACACTCAGCAAACACGTATTGAATAAATAAACCACAAACCAGAGGCAACTCAGAAGAAGGAAAAGGCAATTTCCTCCATTCCTGCCTCCACTAAGAATGGCCAATCTAGGCTGTCCTTTGGGGAGGGGAGCATGGAAAGCAGTTAAGAGTTTGAATATCAGGGGTACCTAATGAAAACTCCCGCATAGGACCTGGTTTCTAAAGATAAGCACATCAGTGGATTAAGCCGCAGTGACCACAGATGGGAGGGAAGGGAAGCTGGCTTTAGTTGGGAAAAGAAGAATGATGGGACCCAGGAAAGGGTTTGGCTTCCCTGAGACTCTCTTCTTAATTGTGGCAAAAAACATAGAACATGAAATCTACCCTCAACATTGTTTTTCACCCTCAACAAATTATTTTTCGTCTTTCGGCTCAGGTCAAGGTCTCAGTTCGTGGGTTTGAGCCCGGTGTTGGGCTCTGTGCTGACAGCTCGGAGCCTGGAGCCCGCTTCCGATTCTGTGTCTCCCTCTCTCTCTCTGCCCCTCCCCCACTCACGCTCTGTCTGTCTCTCCCTCTCAAAAATGAATAAACTTTAAAAAATTTTTAAATAGGGGCGCCTGGGTGGCGCAGTCGGTTAAGCGTCGGACTTCAGCCAGGTCACGATCTCGCGGTCCGTGAGTTCGAGCCCCGCGTCAGGCTCTGGGCTGATGGCTCGGAGCCTGGAGCCTGTTTCCGATTCTGTGTCTAGATTCTGTGTCTCCCTCTCTCTCTGCCCCTCCCCTGCTCATGCTCTGTCTCTCTCTGTCCCAAAAATAAATAAACATTGAAAAAAAATTAAAAAAAAAAGAAAAAAAATTTTAAATAAATAAATAAATTTTTATTTATTTTAGAGAGAGCGTGAGCAAGCAGGGGAAAGGGGCAGACGGAGACAGAGAGGGAGAGAATCTCAAGCAGGCTTCAGGCTCAGTGCAGAGCCCAATGCAGGGCTCGATCCTACGATTCTGAGATCATGACCTGAGCTGAAATCAAGAGTCAGACACCCAACTGATTGAGCCACCCAGGCGTCCCTACCCTCAACAAATTTTTTTAATGTTTAGTTATATTTGAGAGAGAGTGACGCACAAGTGGAGGAGGGGCAGAGAGAGAGGAAGACAGAATTGGAAGCAGGCTCCAGGCTCTGAGCTGTCAGCACAGAGCCCGACATAGGGCTCGGACCCATGAACCTTGAGATCATGACCTGAACCAAAGTCAGATGCTTAACTGACTGAGCCACCCAGGAGCCCCAACCCTCAACAAGTTATTAAGTGTACAGGATGGTATCATTAAAATGTTTTATTTATATTTAAGAGAGAGAGAGAGCGTGCAAGCAGGGGAGGGGCAGAGAGAGAGAGACAGAATCTGAAGCAGGCTCCAGGCTCCGAGCTGTCAACAAATATCTCTTTGACATCTCGCTTTCAATTCTTTGAATAAATATCCAGAAGGGGGGTTGCTGGGTCATATAGTGGCTCTAGTTGTAGGTGTTGGTTTTTTTTTTTTTTAATGTTCATTTATTTTTGAGAGAGAGACAGAGTGTGAGTGGGGAGGGACAGAGAGAGAGAAAGAGAATCCGAAGCAGGCTCCAGGCCCTGAGCTGTCAGCACAGAGCCCAACGTGGGACTCGAACTCAAAAACCACTAGATCATGACCTGAGTTGAAGTCGGACACTTACCCGACTGAGCCACCCAGATGCCCCTACTTTTAGTTTTTCGAGGAGCCTCCATACTATTTCCCACAGTGGCGACACCATTTCACATTCCCACCCGCAGCACACAAGGCTTCCAATGTCTCCACATCCTTGCCAAATCTTGTTATTTTCTGCTTTTGCTTTTGTTTTTGAGAGCCGTCATCCTAACGGACATGAAGGGGTATCTCCTTGTGGTTTTGATTTGCATTTTCTTTTTTTTTTTTAATTTTTTTTTAACGTTTATTTGTTTTTGAGACAGAGAGAGACAGAGCGTGAATGGGGGAGGGGCAGAGAGAGGGAGACACAGAATCTGAAACAGGCTCCAGGCTCTGAGCCGTCAGCACAGAGCCCGACGCGGGGCTCGAACTCGCGGACCTCGAGATCATGACCTGAGCCGAAGTCGGCCGCTTAACCGACTGAGCCACCCAGGCGCCCCTTGATTTGCATTTTCCTAATGAGTAGGGATGCTGAACAACTTTTCATCGGCCGTTCGCATATCTTCTTTGGAGAAATGTCTGTGCAAGGCCTTTGCCCATGTTTTAATTGGGTTTTTGCTTTTTGTGGCCATCCATGGAACCTTCTATCTGGCTCTTGATTCTGCCATTTATAAAGTACTACATGTCAGGTAGTGTGTAAAGCCAGTCACACGCGCAACCTCATTTTATCCTTACGACAACCTTGAAAGGCAGGTACAGTAAGAATCTGCGTTTCACAGACGAGGTTCCAAAGCCCAGAGAGGTGCAGAGATCATGCCTGCGTCTCTTGGCACTTCAGAACTCGGGACTGTCTCCCCGCCGGTGGTGGAGACAGTGTCTTGCTTTCTGATGTGTCTCCTCAAACACCCACAGGCGCCCAGCAGAGAGGGTGGGGAGCTGTTGAAACCCGGTGCTGGCCCCTCGGGGCGGGGGGGGGGGGGGACTGGCCTCTACTGCCCGTCAGCGTTCAAGGGGCAGAGTCATGTTCCTTTACGTGGCTCTTCTTATACTAACCATGAGAAAGGAAAGAGCACAGTGTGAGAACACAGGCAGAACAGTGGTCCCCCAGAGATGTCCACGTCCTGGTCCCCCAGAGCTACTGAATGTTACCTTACGTGGCAAAAGGGTTGCTGCAGATGGGATTAAGTTAAGGATCTTGGGATGGGGAGATTATCCTGGAATACCTGGCTGGGCCCAATGTAAACACAAGGGTCCTTATAAGAGGGAAGTAGGCGGGTCAGAGAGAGAGAGAGGAGATGTGACAACGGAAACAGAGGTCCGGGTGATGTGATGGCTGGAAAGGAGGCGTGAGCCAAGGAATATGGGCAGCTTCTAGAAGCTGGGAAAGGAAAGGAGACAGATGTCCCTCCTGAGCCTCCACGGGGAGCGCAGTTCTGCCAACACCTTCGTTTGACCCAGTGAGACCCCCTCTGGACTTCTGACCTCCAGAACCGTAACTCAGGAAAAATGATGTTCTTTTAAGAACGTGGTGATTTGTTATAGCAACAATAGGAAGCGAATGGACCAATAGAAAATGGACCAAAAAACCCCAATAGAATATGGGCAACCCAACAGAAAATGGACAAAATGGGCACTTAACACACAAAGGAAATGCACGGGTGGGGAACCAAATGAAGAGATAGTCAACATCAGCGATTGTTGTGGTTCGCCTGGGCTGCCGCAACAAAATGCCATAGACTGGGTGGCTTAGAATAGAAATCCCCCTTCTAAAAGGGGGCAATAGGAACAAAAAGGGAGGGGGTGATAGATCCCAAGCAAGTCCCAAACCTAGTCTATGGTATTTTGTTTGGCAGCCTAAGCTAAGACATCAGTAACTGAGGAGATGTAAATGAAGGCCCCTGAGATTACATTTTAATTGGAAAAAATGAATACATCTATCAACAACCAGCATGGGAGAGAAAATACGAATCCGGGGAGGGATCTCTCATATGGTGCCGGGGTGGGGCAGCACTTTGATGGGAAGCAATCCAGCATGAATCCTAAATGTTTTGTTTGTTTTTGAGAGAGAGTGCATGAGCAGGGGAGGAGTGGGGGGGTGGGGGGGGAAGAGGATCTGAAGCATGATGTGGGGCTCGAACTCATGAACCATGAGATCATGACCTGAGCCGAAGTCAGATGCTCAACCAACTGAGCCACCCAGGTGCCCCACAATCCAGCATTAATTCTAAAGCTTAACAGTTCCACTCGCAGAGCTCTACCAGGTGTAGGACAAGAATGTACAAGACCATTCATAAAAGCACTGTCCACAGTGGCAAAAGGCTGGAAACACTTGAATGGCCGTCGGTGAGGGAGTGGACAAATAAACCGAGGTATGCTCATAAATGGACTATTACACATCATCAAAATGAATTAACTACAGTGACGGGCAGCAACAAGGATGATACTTACCAACGCAATATTAAATTAAAACAGTAGCTCTGGGGCGCCTGGGTGGCGCAGTCGGTTAAGCGTCCGACTTCAGCCAGGTCACGATCTCGCGGTCCGTGAGTTCAAGCCCCGCGTCAGGCTCTGGGCTGATGGCTCGGAGCCTGGAGCCTGTTTCCGATTCTGTGTCTCCCTCTCTCTCTGCCCCTCCCCCGTTCATGCTCTGTCTCTCTCTGTCCCAAAAATAAATAAACGTTGAAAAAAAAAATTAAAAAACAAAAAAAAACAGTAGCTCTGAAAAAAATTGCACAGGGCAGCATACCCTTTGATAACGTTAGCGACAGCGGAAATAAAAAATAGATAGCCTTTAGGAACACATATGAGTCCAATTCAACTCCCCAGAGGGTGTGGGAATAGAACAAAATGGATGAAACAAGATTGGGCATGATTTGAAAAGCTGGAATCTGGACAATAGGGGCATATGGGTTCACTTTATTAGACTCCCTAGTTTTGTGTGGGTTTGACGTTGCCCATTATACAAAGAAATTTTAAAATAATATAAAGAGGGGCACCTGGGTAGCTCAGTCGGTTAAGCCTCCGACTTGGGCTCAGGTCATGATCTCGCAGTTCGTGGGTTCGAGCCCCGCGTCGGGCTCTGTGCTGACAGCTCGGAGCCTGGAGCCTGCTTTGGATTCTGTGTCTCCCTCTTTCTCTGCCCCTCCCCTGCTCATGGTCTGTCTCATTTTCTCTCTCTCTCAAGAAAATAAATAAATAAAACATAAAATTAAATTAAATTAAATTAGATTAAATTAAAATAAAGAGGGAAGCAGGGAAAGATGAACACAGGAATCAGGAGTTAGGGCAAAGGTCTGGAAGAGAACCCTACGATGAAATGGCTGCCTTGGCTTTGTTCTGTGTTGGGTGTTGAGTTCGGGAGCACTGATTACATAACTAACTAAACAGCTAGTTTAAAGCAAATCATGCATGGAGCAGGGGAGAAAGAATGAGAGAAGTGGAGGGGAAAAAGCAGGAAGTCAGCCTTGTGAACAGCCGCCCTAGGTGGATGCGTCCCTCGGGTGTCCTGTCTGCATGGAGGTACCTGCAACTCATGGCGACCTGGCCCCTGGCCCCACCGCTGGCTCTCCTCCTCGTCAGACGCCATTTCTCTGGCCATCTGAGAGTACCCTTTCTGGAAAAGGCCTGGGCAAGGTATCCCACAGCTCTGAGGGTCCTGAGAAGGGCTAGATCCACAGACTGGGATCTCACACAGGTGGTCGGCTTGACCCGGCAGGCTTTCGGACTAAAACGTAGGGGTTCACGTTCATCCCCGGCACATGCCGCCAGCCATCAGGGACCCTGGTGCATTTACCTGGTGGCCAAAAGAAGGCCCCAGGTGTCAGGAGAGCTGCTGAGAGAGTAAGCTAACTGGTCACCCTGGAAAGGAGGAGGGTTGTTCGAAAGAAAATGAACTGAGAGACAGAGACCCCTTTTGTGCGTGTGTATGTGTGTGTGTGTGTGTGTGTGTGTGTGTGTGTGTGTGTTGTGAGTGTTCCCTCTGGGCCAGTTCTTTCAGTAACGCCTAAATTCCTCAGAGTCAAGAAATGCTTTTTCTGTCCCCTTTTGCAACCTTAATGAGCTCTCGGGAGACAACAATTTACCTCCTTCCTGCCCAGGCCCCAGCTCTTCCGGCTCTTCTCAAAGTTCGGTCCCCAGACACACCTGACTGGCAGCATCAGTATCCCGGGGAAACACATTTAAAAAGCCGCTGCCCCTGATTTCCTGAATCAGAAATTCTTCGGGTGGCGGGTGGCGCCAGGGGGATCTGTGTTTTAACAGGCCCTCTAGGGCACTCCGATGGGAGGGAAGGGGAGGGAAGGGAAGGGAAGGGAAGGGAAGGGAAGGGAAGGGAAAGGAACGGGAGGGGAGGGGATGGAGGGGAGGGGAGGGAAGGGGAAGGGAGGGGAGGGAGGGAAGGGAAGAAAAGGAGGGGAGCGTAGGGGAGGGAGGGGAGGGAAGGGAAGGGAAGGGAAAGGAAGGGGAGGGGAGGGGGTGGAGGGGAGGGGAGGGAAGGAGAAGGGAGGGGAGGGAGGGAGGGGGAGGAAAGGGGGGGAGGGAAGGGGAAGGAGGGGAGGGAAGGGAAGGGGAGGGGAGGGAGGGGAGGAAAGGGGAGGGGAGGGAGAGGAGGGAAGGAAAGGGGGGGAGGGAAGGGGAGGGAGGGGAGGGGAGGGAAGGAAAGGAAGGAGGGAAGGTGAGGGAGGGGAAGGGAGGGGAGGGAAGGGGAGGGAGGGGAGGGGAGGGAGGGGAGGGAAGGAAAGGAAGGAGGGAAGGTGAGGGAGGGGAGGGAAGGGGAGGGGAGGGGAAGAGAGGGAGGGGAGGAGAGGGGAGGGGAGGGAAGGGGAGGGAGGGGAAGGGAAGGAGGGGAGGGGAGGGAAGAAATCCCGAGGAGCTCCTCCAATGTCTCTTCCAACTGCAGACTTACCTGTGTCTTTCCCCTTCCTTTCCCCAAATCGTGCCAGAGTCCACCTGATTCTCGTCTGAGTCCAGCCACATTCTGGGTCACCTCCCACCCACCTCCCCAGGGGCCTCAGGCCGCCCAGCCTCCTGCCTCGTGTTCCTACCTACATCCTCTCCTCACATTCAAAGACAAACAGCAACTACATGGCAACAACATTTTCACACAAAAATGCTTAAGATATACATTGAGCATCTATATTCTCAAAAGCAGTGGGGACTTGGTTTTGAATTCCCGATCTTCAGTTCCTACCAAGGAGGCATTGGGCAAATTCTTATTTCTCCTAAACTTCAGCTTCTCTTTAAAAAGGGGCATCGGGGTGCCTGGGTGGCTCAGTCGGTTAAGCGTCCGACTTCAGCTCAGGTCACAATCTCACGGTCTGTGAGTTCGAGCCCCGTGTCGGGCTCTGGGCTGATGGCTCAGAGCCTGGAGCCTGCTTCCGATTCTGTGTCTCCCTCTCTCTCTGCCCCTCCCCTGTTCATGCTCTGTCTCTCTCTGTCTCAAAAATAAATAAAAGTTAAAAAAAATTTAAAAAAATAAATAAATAAAAATAAAAAGGGGCATCATGGGGAGCCTGGGTGGCTCAGTCGGTTAAGCCTCCGACTTTGGCTCAGGTCATGATCTCAAGGTTCATAGGTTCGGGCCCCATGTCTGGCTCTATGCCGACAGCTTGGAGCCTGGAGCCTGCTTTGAATTCTGTGTCTCCCCTCTCTCTGTCCTTCCCCTGCTCACACTCTGTCTCTCTCTCTGTCTCTCTCTCTCAAAAATAAATAAACATTAAAAATTTTTTTTACAAAAAGGAGGCATCATAACACTTTTTGCAGTATTATTAAAAAATGATAAGCATAATCAATGTAAAACCTACTGCAGCAATAGAAGATTGCACTGTTTGATCCATACATTAGATATTTTGATTTAAAGATTTATGCAATCTGAATGATCTTCAAATTCCATTAGGCATCTTATACTTCAAGTTCTTACAACATGAGTAGAAACTGAAATGAATGTTCAAAGAGAAATCATGATGTGAATTCCTTAATTCCAGGCTTGAAGATGACAAAACACCAGTGCTTCTGATGTTATAAAAAATTACTTGCTTAGGGGCACCTGGGTGGCTCAGTCAGCTTAGCGTCTGACTCTTAGTTTCAGCTCAGGTCATGGTCTCACGGTTTTGTGGGTTCGAGCCTTGCGTGGAGCTCTGCACTGGCCCCACTGAGCCTGCTTGGGATTCTCTCTCTCTCTCCCTCTCTCTGCCCCTCCCCACTCCTGCTGTCTCTCTCTCAAAATAAATAAATAAACTTAAAAAAAATTACTTGCTAAAAGAGAATGACAAAAGGAGAAATTCCATGATTTTCTCTTAGTAAAGTGATCTATCTCCCTTTAAAAAAACAAACAACAGGGGGGCACCTGGGTGGTTCAGTCGATTAAGTGTCTGACTTTGGCCCAGGTCATGATCTCGCAGTCTGTGAGTTCGAGCCCTGCATCGGGCTCTGGGCTGACAGCCCCCTTTCTCACAAAGGGGGTGCTCTGCATCGTAAGGTGTTGGGAGGTGGGCTACTGGTACCATTAGTTAATTTAAAAGTGAATTAGGCATTTTCTAATGAATCAGCCTGGAACCTGCTTCCTATTCTGTGTCTCCCTGTCTCTCTGCCCCTCCCCCACTCGCACTCTGTGTCTCTCAAAAATAAATAAACATTAAAAAATTTTTTTTAATAAAAAGAAGGGGTGCCTGGGTGGCTCAGTCGGTTAAGCGCCCGACTTCGGCTCAGGTCATGATCTCGCAGTCAGTGAGTTCGAGTCCCGCATCAGGCTGTGTGCTGACGGCTCAGAGCCTGGAGCCTGCTTCCTACTCTGTGTCTCCCTCTCTCTCTGCTCCTCCCCCACTCACACTCTGTCTCTCAAAGATGAATAAGTGTTTTTTAAAAATGCATTTAAAAAATAAATGAAAATTTAAAAATAAAAATAAATAAAAAATAAAAATCACCACCACCACCACAAAAATTACAGTCCCATTCACAAGTTTCTTGAAAGAACAATCTCCTTAATTCTCTGCCAACTGATTTCCGGAGGCTCGTCAGTAGCTTCCCTGTCAATAAACGCAACCTCCGTTTTCGTGCTCTTTGTGGTCCGTTCAATCATTTTATCGAGCGCCTGCCATGGAGTGAGTTCCTGCCACTAGGCTAACACATTGGAGGTGGCCATGTGTGGTTTTGGGTTTTTTCTCATTCAACAAGTATTTTCTGAGCTCCTCCCGTGTGCCAGGCACTGTGCTCTGTGGGCACCGGGGGACACCCTGGCCTGGAGGTGAGCCTAGGTCATTACAGCTACCTCTGGCGCAGACAGTGAGACCCAAAGAACACGCAAGATGGACACCTAACTTCAGCCCGTGGGAGGCAAGGGAATCTCAGAGGCCATCCCCGAGGAAGCGACATCCAAGTTTAGTCTAAAGGATAAGAAGGGACGATGAAGAAGGAATCTCCGGGTGGAACAGCACAGGCCAATGAACAGTAGAAACATGGTACAAGCTATGCTGTGGTGGTCACAGGGAAATCGAGTCACACAGAGGAGGGCACGGGGGTGTTCAAGGGAGGTGATGCCTTACCTGGATCTTCAAGGATGATGAGGCGTCTCTTAAGGAGGCGAAGGATGTCCTGGAAAGACCATGCGGCGTCTGCAAAGGTACAAAGTATGGCATCTTGGGAGAGGTGTAAGGGAGTACGAGATGATGGCTGAAGGGTGGGGCATGAGGACAGTGCAGCACCTGGGGGACACGAATGCCATATTAAGTAGTTTGGATTGAAAGTGATAGGAATTGCTGAAAAGAGGAGAGAGAGAGAGTGAGACAGAGAGAGTTAGTTCCCTTTTATAGTGATGGCTCCAGCTGCTACATGGAAGACACATTAGGAGAGCAACACCGGAGCGGGGGAGACAAGTTAGAAAGAAGACTATCGCGGGGTGCCCAGGTGGCTCAGTCGGTTAAGCGGCCGACTTCGGCTCAGGTCACGATCTCGCGGTCCGTGGGTTCGAGCCCCGCGTCGGGCTCTGTGCTGACCGCTCAGAGCCTGGAGCCTGTTTCGGATTCTGTGTCTCCCTCTCTCTCTGCCCCTCCCCCGTTCATGCTCTGTCTCTCTCTGTCTCAAAAATAAATAAACGTTAAAAAAAAAATTTTAAAAAAAAGAAAAAGAAAGAAGACTATTGTAATCCAATGATAAGGGTGAAAAATGACAGCTCCTCAACAAGGCAGTGGCTGTAGGATGTCCAATGTAAACAGCTGGTTCACTGATATAAAAGAATATTAACAACACGGCTCTCGAGTCAGACCGCCCGAAGTGTGAATCCCAGTCCTGTCCCTCCCTATCTGTGAGCAAGTCACTTAACCTCTCGAGGATCCCATTGCCTCACCTGTGAAATCAGGACAATGATAAAGACCTCCGTTGTTGAAAGGGTGACAAAGCATAATATCCACGAGGAACGCAGCCTGAGGCAGCACTCGGTGAATGTGCACAAATGACAGTCACTGTCCTTAGCACCATTAACTGCATTTGGTTGACCAGATGTAGATCCTGAGAGAGACCAGAGACCGCAGTGACTCCAGGGTCTCTGGCTGGCCACAACTAACAGAAAGCAGAGAGAGGAGAAGGCAGGTGGGGAAGGAGGCCCGGGAGAGGATGCGCTCGTTTGTTGCGAAGGAAGTGCCCACCGTTGGAAGAGATAATCCTCCAGTCTTTCGCACCCTGGATCTTGCTGCGTGTGCCAAGAGGGCAAGACCCTGACCACTTGTTACCTGGGCCACTTCTCAGTGTTGTCTTTGTGGCGAGCAACCTTGAAAGATGAGGTCGTGTCTCCCTCTAGGCTTGCTTCCTGCTTCCTGCATGAGCGATGGATTCCCAAGCTCGATTCCCAAGTTCCCCCGTGATGCAAACCCACTGCTTGTGGAGCATCCCTCTGGGCCCGTCGTGCTGTCCCATGGGGACTCAGAGGGAAGGGAAATTGATGCAAATATGCAGCTTCTCATGCTGTGTGCGCCTGAGTAATGAAGTCCTGTGTCTCTGACCCCAGAGTCTCGTGTCTTCTGCCAGCATCGATGAATCAGTAACAGGTTAACTTATTAGCTTATGAGTTGGAAAGAGAGACCTGGAGACATCGGTGTGCGCACGGCAGGTAAAGCCATGAGTATAAATAACATTGCCTGGGAAGAGGTCTGGGGCATAGTCTGGGTAACACCAACAAGGAAAGGATGAAAGTAAGAAAAGGAGCTCCCGGATGACCTCAAGAAAGAAATCTAGAGGGGAGTAATGCCTTACAAGCCAAGGGAGTAGAGTTTCAATCAAAACAAAATAGGAAACAGGAAGACACGCTGCTTAAAAATCAAGACTGAAAGCAACCACTGAACTCAGCAACTAGGTGACTGGCAGAGACATTTCAATGACATAGTGTGGCCAGAAGCCGCCCCGCCCCCCCCCCCCCCGCCCACTCCAGAAGAGGAGAGAATGGAGGTAAACATCTTAAATAAATGTCTCCAAAAAGCTTAGCTGAAAAGTTAAGAGAAAGGTGGAGCATTGGTGACTGGAGGGGATGCAGGCAAATGAAAGTTTTCCCTGTAAACAGATGGGAGAGATCTGAGCAGATTATACACGAAAGAGAACAAACAAGTCAGGAAAGAGGGAAAAGTGGAGTAAAAAAAAACCCAAAAAAACTCAGAGTAAGGAAAGATGGAAGCAGGTCTCTGCAGAAGAGGAAAAGGATGACATTCAGACCCCAAGTGAGGGACTGGCCGGGACCCTCTTCCACTGAGGTGGCATTTGCCCCAACCACATGCCCAACCTGCCCGCTCAGATTGTGGTTTGCCTGCAGGTGCGTCGAGCCCCTGGTCCCTAGGGAGGGGCCTGGTCAGCAAGTTTCCCTGCTGGTCACCATGCCCGGCAGTCCTCCAGGCCAGAGATGACAGGCACCAGAGTGTTTCCCAGCCTGGGTTATTTGGAGATGCCATCAGTTGTACTCCCCACACAAAGGGTCCAGGCAAGTTTGGAAGGTGTTGGGTAAGGGCTGTGAAGCCAGCCTCCAGGAAGACTGAGTGTTCCCTGCCAGTAGAGATGGGCATTTGGGAGTGGGGCATCCGAAGGGAAAAGAAAGCCTTCTGGGGGAGACACAAGGGCTCATCCTCCGGGTCCTCGGGGTTGGCGGAGAAAACACCCATGGGAAGACCCCAGTGCGGCTCGCAGAGTAGGGAAAGGAACTGTCCTTTGCAGAACACCTGCACTCTGCTTGGAGATTCTGCGGCCCCTCCTCCTACCCTCCCAATTCTTGACACAGTGTTCTTATCCCCACATGACAGAGGAAGGAGCTGAGGGCTTGCCTGATGCTCAGCACGCAGTGCGTGCCGGGGTCCAGCTCTCTATGACTTGGGAACTGCTCTCCTGTCCCCGTGGCCCCCCACTGTCCTTCGCACTAAAGCGTCAGCCAGGGCCTGGGTCAGGGGCAAGCGCACACAACGTTAGCACTCCTGCAGCCCTGCGGACGACACGGGGGCAGCCACCACCGCCTATGAGCATGCTCTGTGCCAGGGAAGGTGCCCCAAGTGCCTTAGCCTTCTCTCCCGCAGGGCCCTGGTTGGCTTCCCAAGCACCATCGGACCTCACGGGGGTCTGATCCCTTAGGGGCTAGACCTGGCAGAGGGAGGGGGCCAGCAGGACTGGGTAGTTGTTGGCCCTACATGCAGGCATGCCTCTGCTTTTTTGCACGGGGTGACCCGGAAGAACCTCGCCCAGAGGTGTGAGAGCAAGAACATGAGGAGACAACGGTTCTTTACATCTTGATGGTCCAGAGCCTTTAAGGGACTGACGGAAGCAGCCAGAGGGGCTCTCTCCATAAAAGGGCACGCCCACGACACACAACCTTGGACACAGTTTACGCCTCGGAGCGCCAACCACCGCCACCCCCACCCGGCCCTCCCCCGGCGCCCCCTCCGCAGGCCAGGTGTCAAAGGAGCCTAGGGGCTGGCTAAAAAATGCAGATCCCCCGGCCGCACCGCGGAGACTCTCATTCAGTGGGTCTGGGGCCAGGCCCGGGAGCCTGCGTTTTTAACCAGCACCTCAGATGACTTCGGCACCGACGCGTCGCAGAGCCCACTTTGAGAAACCCGACTCGGGCTGAGACACCCCCCACCCCCCGGCCCCCGCCATGTTCCAAAGTTTCCCCATCTCGTCGGGCGCACGGACCGCCTCCCCTCACCTCCCGCGGGCCTCGCCCTCGCGCGCGGTCGTGGAAGCGTCTGGGAAACCCGGCGGGGGCCCAGAGCGAGGGTCCTTGGGGCCTGCTCGCCCCGGGCGCCAGCGCGCCACGGCCCCGGGAGGCGCCGCGCGGTGGCCGGCAGGGGGCGCGGTACCGAGGACGGCGCCGGAGGGGTGTCCGGCGGCCCCAGCCCGGAGCCGAGGGGCGGGAGGGAGATGGGAGGGGAGCGCAGGGGAGCGGGGGAAGGGAGGCGGGAGGCGGGAGGCGCGCGGCGGCGCGGAGCCGGGCGCGGGCGCAGGGGCGGGAGCGGGAGCCGGAGCCCGAGCCGGGGGCGGGGCCGGCCGGGGCGGGGCCGGCGGGAGGGCGGGCGGGCGGCGAGCGCCCGGGGAGCGCGCCCGGGGAGCGCGGAGGGAGGAGCGAGGGGAGCGCGGGCAGCCGCTCGCCCCCGCCCCCGCGCCGCCCGCGCGCAACAGTTCCCCCAAAGTTGCCGCGCGGGAGGCGGGCGCGCCCGGGCGGCCGAGGGGCGGGCGGCGGGCCGGGGACGCGGCGTCGCGGCCGGGCGCGGGCAGTGCCGGCGGGCGGCGGCGGCATGGGCACCCGGCAGACCAAGGGCAGCCTGGCGGAGAGAGCCAGCCCCGGCGCGGCGCCCGTCCCCCGCCGCGAGCGGCCCGACTTCTGGGCGTCGCTGCTGCTGCGCGCCGGGGACAAGGCGGGGCGCGCGGGCGCCGGCGCGGGGCTGCCCCCCTATCACCGGCGCGTCGGCATGGTCCAGGAGCTGCTGCGGATGGTGCGCCAGGGCCGGCGGGAGGAGGCGGGGACGCTGCTGCAGCACCTGCGCCAGGTGAGCGCGGGCAGGGGGCGCGGGGGGCGCGCCGGCCCCGGGAGCGCCCCGCCCCTTGCCGAGCAGGCCCGGAGCGCCGAGGGCACCGCCCAGGGCCCCCCTCTCGCGGGGATGGAGCGGGTCTGGCAGCAGGTGCCTCGGCGCTCCCGCTGAATTTGAGGCCTCGCGGGGCGGGGCGGGGCGGGGGAAGGCTGGCCCGGTGAGGCCCGGCCGAGGGGGACCTGTTGGAATAACGTCCCCGCTTCTCTCCTCCACGGGCAGAGAGGGAGGCCGGTCCCAAGGATGGTCGGTGGGAGCGGGTGCGGGCACGGATGCCTGGTCTGGGCCAAGGCGCTTTCCTTCCTCTCTACCCGCTGGCCGTCACCAGGGGTCCTCAAGGAATGCGCAGTTGTCAGTTTTCCCCTGGGGGAGTCCAAGGGCGCAGCCCCGGGACTGGTGAGGCGCCGGCCCCCAGGTCATTTGGCCACCGGGAGGCATCCTGGATTACGGGTGAGGTGGGAGACAGCGTTGATCTCCCCTGGCTTACTTTGACAGGTGCTCAGCCAGGAGTCCCTGCTGAACAGTAGAGAGAAAGGAGAGGGGGGCTGGCTTGGTTTCCCGTGTGAGTAACCTGGTGCAGGAACTTCGGGAGGCGGCCAGTACTCTGCCTTCAGCCTGTTCCTGTCCCTGCCCCATTGGTTGGGGACTGACTTTGCAGATCTGGCCAGGCCCCTTTGCTTTGGGGCTGTCCTGGGCGGCCGCTGTCATCCACCTCTCTGGCTGGTTTTCCACCCGCTTTCTTGTGAGGGAGGGGGGCCCCCCTGTTCCATGGATTTTGTTGAGTGAGTGAGAGAGAGGCAGGAGTGTATACGTCCCCCATCACCAAGTTGTCTTGGACCAGCTTTGGGGGGTGGGGGTGGGTGACAGAGTCCAGGCCCCGAGGTATTCTCCATCGGTGGTGGAGTCCAGTGCGGATCAGGGAGCAGGAGACCTCAGGTGGCCTTTCTGAAGTTTTTCCATCACTAATGAAAGAGGGTGTAGGAGTGCCTTCCTTCTAGGAGCTTTCAAAATCGAATGAGATGCACGTCCCTTGTGGATTTTATACCCCCCGCCCCCACCCGGCCACACACACCTTTTATATCTGGTTTACCCTGGAGTATGTTCCCAAGATGTGCACTGCACAGGGAGAAGGAAGCAGAGGCTTGGGGACTTGGGGAGACTCGGAGCTTCTGCTCTTGCCTTAACTTTTCCAAACAGCATCCAGAATGATGCCTGAGATAGTGCCGGATCTCTAGGTTTCCTCTCTGGATTGAATCATTAAGGAAAGATGACATTACACGCAGCGTAACTTCGGCAGTGTGTGTTTGTCCTCCAAAAATTGGAAACCAGCGTATGGCCTCTGTGGAAGCTCGTTCGCTTCCAAACAGAATAATTTATTTTCCAGACCTTCGTAGCTCATTCGCACACCAGACAGTAAGAAGGTTCTGCTGACCACAGACTATTCCCCCAGCACTGGGGTGGGTGCTTCAGGGGGTCCAGAAAGAAGAGGGGAGAGGGCTGACAGGCGGGGGTCGAGACAAGCCCCTGCTTAGAAGGTAAAAGAACCAAGTAAAGCCAGCATTCTCGACGGCCGTTCAGGCAGGGCCCGGCAGGAGTTGGCAGACATCTTGGGCTCCTCCAGTCCCCCTGAAACGGACTGTGATTCCACCTCCTGAAGCTGAACTTCTCCCTGGTTTTTGGAGAGTCACAGGGTTCTTGAGACAGGGAGCATTTCCCGAGACACGTTGGTCTTGTGTGTGGCCTGACACCCTTCTTCGTGGCAGGATTGACGGGGCTGATGGGGGCCAGGATGGGGTCAATCAGACTTGCCCCTTTTCTGTGACAGCACCAGAATAACTTGCCTCCCAGCTTACGTGGCCCAGGCTCCCTTGACCTCTGGCTTGTGGCTGAGGTCTGCAGGTCTCTCCCGAGCCAGTGATGGGCTTGCCCTAGGGGCCTGGAGCGCTGCCCCGTCGCCTGGAACGTGTCCAGATCAGGGCTCCTCCAAGAATTGGCCACGGGCCCTGGGCAGTGCGAGAGGGGAGCACGCCAGGTGGCCAGATGTCAGAGAGGTGGTGTTCTAGGATCCTGAGGCTGGTTAGAGGAATTTTGAGCTGGATCTGTGCTGTGCACCTACGTGGCTCTTTCTCCCGAATTGTGTTTTCCTTCCCAGTTTGCTCCTCTCGTCTGGAGGTAGTGATGTGCAGAAAGGGAATGAGCAGTCACTGAGAGATAGGGAAACACCCAGGGCCTCACCAGGGGGCGGACCAGGTGAGCCTCTCTAGGGACACAGCGGGCCCAGACAGGTGAGTGCCGTGCTCAGGGTGCTGCATCTTGCAGGTGTGTGGACCCAGACCCCCAGGGCAGGGGTAGATGAATAGGAAAGGTAGGAAGCAACAGTAGCCAGGGCAGTAACAGCGCTGGGTTACTTATTTTGCGTGGTGCATTCTCCTGTGCTTGGAAACATGTTTGGCTGCCGGGTTTGGGAATGCCCTGAGCGCTAGGGTCGGAGGGGGCTTAGCCTCCCGTCCTTGAGCATCTCGAGCGCCGGAAGAGCTCCGGACGCTCTTCCCAGACTAACGCACCAGACGTGCAATCTTGTGAGAATTCCCGAGGGTTCACAGACCCCAAGTTCAAGATTTGCTCCAGTCTGGTAACCCCCCCGCCGCCACCACCACCACCACCACGTGACTTGCTACAGGCTCAGGAATGCTGTTTCCATTCCTCAGGACCTCGCGTGGCAGTTTGTGGTGGCCGTTGGTGTCATTTCTTCTGAATGCCCCTCGTTCGCCGCTAAGATTTGCAGGGTAGTTTCCCTGATTGGAGACTCCCGCTAGTCCGTGCTTGGCACCTGTTGGAGAGGTGTCAGGAGGCTTTGCTTAATGGTCATGATCGTGAGCCGTGGCCCCTGGGGCTTAGGCAGGGTGCCTGAGTGGACCTGTTTCTTGAGGAGCAGTGTAATCGTGAGGGGAGCCTGGGGCCAAGGTTCAGCTCTGGCAGCTTGCCTTCCAGTCCTTAATCTGCTTTGACCTTGGACCCAGCAGATAACAGCTCTCTGAGCTGTATTTCCTCATTTCCCAAAGACTTATCTGGGGTCCTGAGCAGAGCAAACGCTACAAAGTATGTGGAATTGAGTCAGCTCTGCACGTTCTCACGGGCAGTGATAAGACACGAGAGAATCTGCCCAACTTTGGGTCTGGCCAGGCTACGGGCAGCGTCTTGGTATCCTTTCTCAGGCCAGGCCCAAAGAGCTTTCGGGTCTTGTCTACCTGGCCAGGGCTCAGCCTGGACCAAAAAAGCTCCCTGCAAGTTCAGAAGCAGTGGGGGATGCGGGACTCATGGGGACAAAAGAAGAAGCCACCTATAGATAGAGGAGGCCATTCCTTTCCCCACCACTGGATTCCATTCCTGCAGGATGTCTCCACTCTTTCCCCACGTGCCTCTCCTTAAGTCTTGGGCTCAGGCTTGCCATCTTTAAGGAGCCCTGGGGAAGAAGTACTTTTAGGCATAGAGAGAGGGCAAATGCAGCCCCTCCGAGTCCCACAGATGCAGACTGGCTCGTCGGCCGGCTTCGTGGAGCACTAGAATAAGGGATCAGTTTCCCTAGGAGATGCCAGGCTGCAGTGGCCCACGTCCTCCTGTTCACCAGCCTCCCCGCTCTCTCATAAAGAGAATCCGACCGGATCAGTCCATTGCCACTCAGTATGGCGCAGCCCTACTGGGCAAAGCTGTTCCAGGGTTAGCCTGTCCAGCCCCATTCAGTGGTGTGGCTTCGCCATGAGCGCTGGACTCAGTCTGCTGTGGCCAGAGTGGCAGGGCTGACTTCCCTCTGTACCTGGGAGCATGAGCCATGTCAGCTAATGCAAAAAAAAAAAAAGAAAAAGAAAAAGAAAAAAAGAACAACTCCCCTCCCCCCTGCCCGGGGCCAAGGGTAACTTGCTTCCTAGGGGGACTGAATAGTAGGCAAGCATTTAGAGGCTCCCTGGGGTCCTGGATACTAGGCAGGTGCTTCCTGGCTGGAGTCAGAAAGATGAAGAAAATAGCCTTGAAGGTCACCTTTTTCTTCTGACACCCCACCTGAGAAAATCTCTTTAGGTGAGCAGGTTGGAGGACACCGAACACGGAGGTCTCCCACCCTTGGCCTTGATCTTATTCTTCCCTGACTTGAAATGCATTTCCTTGTGTCCAATGAACGCTTCTTGCCTTTCCAAGGCCGCCCTCCGTGTCTGCCCTTGGCTCTGAGATTCACTTGCCTTTTCGGTCCTACCACAGTGGGTAGCGTTTAATCATCCGTACGCAGTTTCTCACCTGACATAGATTTTGTTTGTCAGACTAAGTCATATGCTTCCCGAGCGTGGAGACCCCACCATCTCCCCCACCCCGCCCCCGTTGTCCCTGGCATGATACTGAACACCCACAGGCCTATGACATTCTTCAGTAAGTCTGTGCACTGTGAAGATGTGCGTCCACATGTCACCACTGTCACGGTGTGTCCTCAGAAGGCTCGTGAATCCCCAGCCACAGCTGTGCATCTGGGGGCTTATTTATGAGAAGCATTAGTATGACCGTGAGATCTGACACGTTTGCTCTCTGTGTCATTGGATGCCTGGGAGCAGTGTCCGCGGGGCTTGGCTGTTCCTGGCGGCCTGCCAGGTGGTGGTGTTCTTGGAGAGAGGAGTGGCCCACTGCCCGGCCTCCGTGGGCACCTTGGGGATCCCATCCTGCAGGTGCAGTCTGGAGCCTCTGCCGAGGTGGCCGCGAGGGGGGTGGGGGGTGGGGGGAGAGCCTGGCCTCCACATTCCCGATCGGCTGCTTGTGCTGAATCATGTTCGTTTCACCCACAAAGAGAAACCTTCCTTTTTTAAAATCCGCCGCTCTCTGACTGGGCTGGGCACAGGCATTTCCAGTAATAAAGGTGAGGGAGGTATCCAATGCCGAGGCCTGCTTTGCTGGTTTGCAAGGCCAGGGACACGGTAGCCTCTGTATGGGCAGCCATGACCGCGGGGCTCGGGCCTGGGCCGGCTGTCCCGACTTCACATCTGGTGGGCTGGCGGCCTTCTTTGTGGAACACATGCCCACCTCCTCAGAGATGACCAGGATCTGCTTTGCTGTTTGTCTTCAGAGCTCCTGAAATACCCTGGGGTCCACGTATGGACACCCCTCCTTGGTGACCTGGGACACCCCCTGCCCCTTCCCCCAATGTCATTTCATTTCCGTGTGTGCTTCTCTCGGGCAGAGGCCATAGATCATATACTGGGCACAGTGGGTTTTCAAGAGATCCTTGTTGAATGGATTTTAAACTTCTTCTCGGGCATACTTCCCCGAGACCACTGCTCCTCTTTCTCAGCAACCAGCGTGGTCTGGCTCAGACTTCTGGAGTGTTTCCACCCCAAGCGCGGAGCCAGGTTATCCTTCCAGTAACCTGCAGAGTTGGTGTTGTCCCCGCTCCCCATTCTCTGGGTGCCAGCAACTCCTGTGCACCCTGCACGCCCCCTGCAGGTGAGAGCCACCTGGCACAAGGGTCACCCAGGTGACCAGGGTCTTTTCTCTGGCTTCCCCTCCGGGTTGCTCAAGGGGTGGGGTCGACATCCCCACTTTAAGGAGGGGATCTCCGCCTGCCATTTCTCCCGCCCTTCCCCTCCAAGAGCAGCGCCGTGGGTGACCCTCAAGCAAAATCACACACACACACACACACACACACAGCACACACACACACACACACACACAGCCGCGTCCTGCACGAGCAGCCTGTTCTGATGAGGACGGTGACCTTGGAACACTCGGGGGGGGATGGGGGTAGTGTGGGCTCGCCACAGTGCCTCTTCTCCCCACCCCACCCACCAGCCCTGAGCAGGGCCCACGTGGCTCTCCGGGAGCATTTCCCAGCTTTTTTTTTTTTTTTTTTTTAACTTTTATTAGCTCAAACTCCTGGCTGCCACAGCCATATGGAGTTCTGCTGATGGCTGCTGCTCAAAGGCATGTGGCATTTTGATGTTTCTAACTTGATCTTCACCAGCGTAGATGCAGGAGTCCGGCTGGGAGTGGGGGGTGTCTGAATGTGTTGCCTGGTAGAGAGGTGGCCTCCTCCAGGCTGCCCCCCACCCCTGCTCAGCCCTGCATGCCCACAACTAGTTTTCTGCTTCTCTCTGCATTTACACGTTTCTCTCTATGTCCCTTCCTTTCCTCGGGAGGGTTGGTGATGGTGGGGCGGGGGGGGGGGGGGGGGGGGAGAAGCAAACGCTTTGCCTCTTATTAGTCGGCCTGCTTTTGGTCAACTTCCCTCTGCGGCACACCCCAGCCTCCATGGAGAAAGGGGTCCAGCTCATTTCGGTCGCCTGCTTGGTGGGCCGGTGCCTTGGGCCGGAGAGTGGTCATTGGAGACACCCCTCCTGTCTGCACGTTGCTTTCCAGTCCACAAAGCGTTCTCCCTCGTTTCTTTTGCTCCTTAAATAGTCTTGGGAGGTTGGCAGGATATTGCTTACAGCGAAAAAAAAAAAAAAAAGAATGGCGGGGGGGGGTTAATATTATGAAAGCACTGTATAATCATTGTAGTAAAATATGAAAAGGCAGATGAGCAAAAATAAGACAGCAGGAATGAATTCCTCTATTTCACAGTCGAGTGCCTGTTCTTCGAGGCACTCTTCTAGGCGCTGGGGAGGCAGCAGGCAGGCAAAAAGGAAAAGCAGTACTCATAATTGTTTCCCGGCCGCCTGGAGGGTTTGTGAGGACCCAAGAGGCAGGCGCTGAGCATTGGCCCAGAGAAAAGGGCTCCGCGGAGGTGGCTCCCTTCGCTGGCAACCGGGAGCCCTGGTTCCGGTCCCAGCTCAGACCGTACCGGGTGCCCCGCTCCTTCCCTTCTCTGGCCTCGGTTTCCCCATCTACAAAATGAAGGGGCGGTGTATGGTTGAAATGACCACTGAGGCTCTCTGCCATCGCTCAGGTTCCCGCAGGCTCCAGTGGTTTCACAAAGGCCCATTCATTCCCATCTGTGCCCAGTTATGTCTTCCAGGCCCTGAGCTGGATTCACATCCATGCCCTGAGGTCACTCCCTTGTCCCCAGCCAGTGGAAGAGCCGGGGACACGGGGAGGGGCTTCTGGAGGGAAACAGCCCCCTGGGGCTCTGGGGTTGACCCCTGCACAGCCCGCACACTGGCCACTGCAGAGGCCACCCTGTCGCGCACGCAGCAGCCCTTGCCGACCTACCTCCTCTGACGGAGGAGGGTGGTAGTCACACAGTGTCAAGGGCAGAAGCCGGGGCAGCGGACTTGCACACCGTCCTGTAGCGTCCTGTAGGCTGCGATTCGCGAGCAAAGACCCGTGTTCAGAGAGGCCTGCGTTGTCCTGTGAGCCCTTCACCCAGGGTGTCACGAAGGACAATGAGGCCTGTCTCCAGGCTTAGCCAGGCCCTGCGGGGACCTGCAGCCTGTGGAACTCCCTCAGACTCCCTCTCTTCCCCCTCTGCTCCCAGGAGGTGGCCTGGGCCCCTCTCACATCCGGCTCTCTCCTCTCCCTCCCGCAGGGCAGGCCTAGCTCAGTGTTCATGATTCCGCTCCTTGGTGCCTCTCTCCGGCCCACAGAGACCCAGTCTCCCAGCCTGGGCAGAGCGGGGGTGGGGTAGGGGCCTTGTCCTCTCTGGCAAGCCCCCCCCCCACCCCTGCCCAGCCAAGCACCTGCTGCTACCTGGCCACACTAGTACGTGGTTCTTTCATTCCGCAGACACTCCTGGCACCTGTGGGGTGGGGTGGGTGGCCCCTGGAAGGAGTGGGCAAAGCAGGGTCCGCCCCGGTGCTTGTTTTTAGCGGAATCAGAGGGGCCGCTGGTTCTGTAGACGGGCGGCGAGTGGGTGTAGGGCCAGCCGTAGCGGGTCACATTCCCGCTCTGCCATTGACTCTGGCCACAGACGCGGAGAGGTTGGGCTGGGCAGAGAGCCAGGGAAGTGGCCGTAGGGGATGGCGGGGGGGAGTGAGTGGGGGTGGCATTCGCAGGTGCAGGGCACGCGGCACAGGCTAGCTGCTTTGCAAACTCCTTTTCCCCCACAGGGCTTCTGGGTGGACACAGGCGCTGGGCCTGGAGGCTGCAGGAAGCCAACCTCCCTCTCCTCCTCCCCTGCCCCGAAGGACCCCTCCCAGCAGCCCTGGTGCTTGGGTCTGGCCCTCTCTGGTGCATACCTCCCTCCAGGCCCTTAGCCTAGGCTCCCCAAGAGCATCTCAGTGCCTCACTGGGAGCTCTGACTCTCTTTTTCCCCTCCAGGGACCCCCCCCCCCCGTCCACACACAGCTGCTTCCCCCCCAGAGCCACCGGCTGCCCAAGGAGGCTTGCAGGACACCCCTCTCCCACTGAAGGCCACCAGGCAGGGGTGCGACCCCCGGGGGAGACTGGAAGCCCTCCCCACTCAAGCACGGCAACCACCTGCAGGGAGCCCGGGACTCGTACCCGGTGAAGCAGCAGTCTGTGACCACCTGCCCTCCCCACCCCTCCTCCACAGCCCCTGCTGCCCTTAGTTCTGTCCATGCAGCCACCGCCTCCGGATGCTTTGGGCTCAGGCCCCACATGGAGAGCCGGGAGTGGGGCAGGATTCCCTCCCACGGTGCTGGGGGCAGACAGAGACCGGGAGAGTCCACCCCTGTCCCCCCCGCCAGATGTCAACCCGGCTGGTCCCAGCACACCCAGCAGACCCACCCCCAGCGTGCAGAGCACCCTGAGGGTTGGAGGGGGGGGTGGGCGGGTACAGGAGATGTGGGTGCTGCTCAGGAGAGAATGCTCTGTGGTCAGCTGGGAGGCCGTTCAGGCTTCCTTGGCCCCGGAGGAGTCCCAGCCCGGAACACAATGCGTCTTTCTGATTTTCACTCCTGGCAAATGGTCAGACTGCCCAGCCCATAGCTCTGCACCCATAGCGCAGAGACAGGACCAGGGCTCGCATCCCTCTGCCGCCCACACGGGGCCGCCTCGCCCAGCCCAGCCCAGCCTGTCCTGACAATGACACCACCCACTAACGGTGCCTGACTCTGCTCCCCTCCCCATCCTCAGACGCTGCTCAAGCCGGCCATCCTGGGGGGGACAAGGAGGGTGTCCTCTGTCCTCTTTGCACCTGCCAGGGCCCAGGTGTTGAAGATGCCACCTCCAGCATCATACAGTAAACTCAGTGTGACTCTGACGTATTTGCTGAGATTGGCTTGTGATCTCTTAGGGCTCCTGATGTCCTTCCCGTGGGGCTGTCACTTTCTCCCTAGGTAGGTGAGTGAACAAGAGAAAGCAAGGGCTACAGAGGAAGGAGCATGGGAGGGGGCTCTAGGCCCGCCTGGTACCAGCTGCTGGGCCAGTCCTCTGGCCTTTTGATCAGCCACTTGACCATCTTGCCTACCGTGGTCTCATCGGCTCACTCCTGGCTGTGGTCCTGGGTCCTAGCCACCAGAGGACAGAGAGGGCTGGGGTTTGAATGTCCTTAGAGCTCCAAGGGGGCTTGGCTCTGCTCCTTCCCTGCTCCCTGGAGGAATTGGATGGAGAGAAGGGGCTCCTGTGGTTCCTTTCAGTGAGGAAGCCTGCTGCAGTCAGAGCTGAGATGCTCTGTGGGAGTGCAGGCCCAGAGGGGAGTCGTGGCCTGCACAGGATCCCACAAGACTGGGCCCAGGTCCCTGCCTCCCAAGGCCCTCTCACACCCCGTGATCCCTGGAGAAACAGCGGGGGCCTGTGTGTGTCCCAGGGAATAACCCTGGGACTCATGGCTCTGGGTCCCATCCTCAAGGGCAGGACGAGGGAAGGGCTCTGGGCCTCTTCGTGGGGCAGGAACCCTGGCCGTCCCCGTACCCTTGTATGAACTGGCAGGAGCAAAGGGGTGGGGAAGCCAGACCTCCGGGGAGGGGAAGAGTGGGGAGTGCCGTTCCTCCGAGCACATTCTCTAAGCGGGCTCCAGGCTCCGAGCTGCCAGCACAGAGCCTGACGCGGGGCTCGACCCCTCAAATAGTGAGATCGTAACCTGAGCGGAAGTTGGACGCTTAACCGACTGAGCCACCCAGGTGCCCCCGTGACAGTTTTTTTTGTTCGTTTGTTTTTTACAGTGAGATCGGAGGGACTGACAGCACAGAATCCGCTTTGGATCCTCTGTCTCCCTCTCTCTGTGCCCCTCCCCCCACATACTCCCTCTCTTTCTCTCAAAAATAAATAAACATTAAAAAATAAATAAGGATGTGGAGACCGTGGCGGCCCAGGCTATGGTGAGCTCACGGGGGAGGAAGCAGGGAGCAGACCACGACCTGAAGACAAAGAAGGTGGTCGTGAGCTCACTGCCCCCCGCGTTAGGGCCACACCTCTGCTCCCGGTCAGCCTGAGGAAACCCCGGGGCTTTGGAGGTGTGGAGGCCATTCAGTGAATCCAGGTGGGCCAGGGATGCCTCGTCCCCTTTGGTTCCTCTCCGTGAGATGCAGGGCAGCTCCGTGCCCCTGCAGGGCCTTTTCGGTTAGCACAGCCACAGTCAGGTCCTGGTGAGTTCAGCCCCACCCAGACACCCATGCCCTGCACGGCTGCACTTGGCCGCCTCGACGAAAGTGCACACAGTTCAGCTGAGGCCAGTCAGGATCCTCGCCCCTTTCCCACTCGTCTCCTCGGAACAGCCTTCCCAGATCACCTAAGGCAGGGAATGTTAAAATGTCAGCCAGCACATGATTTCTGCCTCTGAGCCAGATGCTCACCCTCTTCTTCCTAAATCGGGGCGGTAGAGCAGTTGGGCATCTTCTGTAAGGTTCTGGCTCAACATTCCTGCCTCTCAAAGGGTGTCAGACAGAATCAGAAACATCCTGAGCGGGAGCACCGAGGGTCAAGCAGGGACATCACCGTGTCCCTTCCTCGCTGCCCTTCCCACGGGCTCCGGCCCCTCCTATTTCCAAGGATCCAGGAATTCCCCTCCAGCTTCCCAGACTGTTTTTCCATTCCCGCCTCTGCTAGCTCGAGGGGAAATAAGGTCTGGATCCTTCCCACCCCCTGCAAGTACCCCCCCACACACAACTCCAGATGAAATCAGTTCATTCGATCTGATTTCTCCTCCGCGGTGCCAGTCTTCCAAATTTTGTGTTGTTCTCAACCGCAGACCTGTATCTCCCACTTCCTCTGGAATTGTGGAGTTTGGGGGTGAAAACACTCGTGAGCAGGACGCTTGCCCCTTGGGGTTTCCAGACCACCGCTGGCCCGGAGACCGTCAGGAGTGTGGAGGGCTACGGCTCTTAGATATGGAAACTCAGACACAAAAGGTTCCAAGTTACCCGTTCCGAGAACTCCCGTCCCTCCAGAATTCACCTGCTGGTGGAGAATCCATCCCATGGGACGAGAAGGATGGAAACGCTTTTGGTAGGACACCTCTCAAAGAGAAGACCCAGAAGTGGGCACCTGGGGGTATAGGGAACATAGGCGAGGTGGAGACGGCCAGGCCCAAAAAGGAGAGGGGTTTGGGGATGGAAGTAGAGAAACTGTTTTAGAAAACTAGCCCGGGGCGCCTGGGTGGCTCAGTCGGTTAAGCCTCCAACTTCAGCTCAGGTCATGATCTCATGGTTTGTGAGTTCAAGCCCCGCGTCGGGCTCTGTGCTGATGGCTCAGAGCCTGGAGCCTGCTGAGAATTCTGTGTCTCCCTCTCTCTCTGCCCCTCCCCTGCTCACAATGTCTCTCTCTCTCTCTCTCAAAAATAAACATTAAAAAATTAAAAAAAAAAAAAAAACAAAAACAACTAGCCAGAGGTTGGTCAGGAAGCCCAAAGGAGCGAGGGCAGACAACTGGGAACTTGAGAGCTGGTGTTCTAGCACGGCACTCTGACGTCCCACCCAGCCGTGATCTTGAAGAAGGAGGGCCACCAGGGGAGATCTTGCAGGCAGGATGCAGGGAGGCTGGGGTGGAAGGAGAGGCCCAGGACCCTGGTGGAAAGCTCTGAGGCTTCACTGGCCCTCTCACCTCACCCGCCCCCACCTCCACCTGCACCCCTCCCTCCTGGTCCCTCAAAGTGGTGGACAAATCAGACAAAGCCCCCCCCCCTTCCTTTGCAGTCTCTAAGTCTCACTGATTCCCTCTTGCGGCTGCTGCTGGTGGCCCTGTTCCTGTCGTCTGTGGGGACAACGAGGCCCTGAGGAGCAGGGCCTTAGGATGGGGAAGATTCCATCTGGCCCGGGAGCCCTCGGAGAGCACATCTGTGGCTCCCTTGCTGGGCCCCCTCCTGCCTTCCCCGCTGCCCAGAGAATGGCGCACAGCTCCCTAGCGATACGCCGTCGACCTCAAAGATTCTAAATTGAAAAGTCTTGGGGGAATTGGCTGATTCTGGAGGTGCTGACAGGGACAAGGCCACGGACGCTGGGAATCTCCTCCTCTTCCTCCCTCCTTGCCACTTCCTGCTTGAGGGTGGGAGTGAGCTGGGTCAGGCTGGATCCCTGCTCCAGTGTGACTCATCCCTGCTCACCCAGATCCCCGGAAGCTTTGCCTAGGCCTTGCCTCCAACCTGGAGATTTTAAAGTGGTAAAAGACCCTCTGTTTGTTGGGACAGTTACTTTTATGTGTCATCTTGGCTGGGCCACAGTACCCACTTTTGGTCAAACCCAAGTCTGCATGTCACCGCAAATGGACGGTTAGATGAGACTAACGTTTAAATCAGTGGACTCCGGGGGCGCCTGGGTGGCTCAGTGGGTTAAGCATCCAACTTCAGTTCAGGTCGTGATATCATGGCTCATGAGTTCGAGCCCCACGTCGGGCACTGGGCTGACAGCTCAGAGCCTGGAGCCTATTTCGGATTCTGTGTCTCCCTCTCTCTCTCTGCTCCTCGTGCGCTCTCTCTCTCCTTCTCAGAAATAAACATAAATAAATCAGTAGACTTTGAGTAAAGCGGATGCCCTCCAGAAAGTGGGTGGGCCTTGTCCAATCAGTTGAAGACCTTGAGAGAAAAGGCTGGAATTCTGCCTCCAGATCGCCTTCAAACTCAAGACTGCAAAATCCACTCTTTCCTGGGTCCTCAGCGTCCCAGCCTACCCTACAGACTTCAGACTTGCCAGATCTCACGAGGCAGTTCCTTCTCTCTCTCTCTCTCTCTCATATGCAAACACATACACTATTGGTTCTGTTTCTCTGGAGAACCCTGACTAGTACCCTTGTCCTCTATGAACTGGGGGCTGGAGAGAAGGAGTTAGAAACTTCTGGGGACTCTGGGGCCCTCCTGTCCCCGCTGCTCGCTCACTGTGTGAGACAACCGTCCACACCTCAGCTTCTCACTCCGAGAAATGGGCTGTTTCTGCCCTACTTGGAAAGCAGGTTGTTAGGAGCCAGAAGGAGCCTGTAAGTCACTCCTCCACCTCTTTGCCATTACCTACAGTTCCCTTGACCATGGACCAAAGCTTTCATCTGAAACAAACAAAACTTACCCCAGTGAGGACAAATGCCTCCCCCGGAAAGCATAAACAACTCATGCAGACTATTTCCCAAGCAGAGGGATCAGGAGGGTGCTGGGACTGATGACAAATTGCCGAGAATCCGTGGAATGTAGAAGCCAGGGGACCTCAGGGACCCTCTGGCCCCAGGCTTTCTGTAGAGTCCCAGCCCCACAAGACGCACTGGGAGTGGGGGAGGGGCTCGGCAACCAAGTTTGGGAAGCAGTGCAAATGGCAGCACCCTCCCCGAAGTCCTGAAGCACAGTAGCCAAAGCGTCCGACAGGAGAAAAGAAATCGCTGTTTGTTGAATTCCTTGTGTTCCAAGCCTCTGATGGGCCGCTCTCTCCTACTTTCTGCTCGCTCTTTAGGAGGAATGAGCCAGTGCCATCTGCATTTGTAGGTGACATTGCTGCCACGCGCAGGGGATGATTTACTCGGAGCCACACCGTTACCTGGGGCCCAACCCTGGACAGGGACCCGGTGGTCCCCTGTCCCACCCCGAGCAGAGTCTAGGTGGAGATGTGACCACAGGGGAGCAGACCAGACCCACCTCAGGCCCGCTACACCCTTTCCGCTGACTTTATATCTTTCTAAAGAGAAAGTATCTTTGTGCTATTTATTTGTTGCCATTGCCGTTCCTTGGACTTTAATTCAGTGACACTTGGCAACAGCCAGGCATCTGTTTCCAGGGGACTGTTTCATGCAAAGAGTGTCCTTTTGAAAGACTTCGAAGATAACACACAAATCACATGCAGCAGCCATAAAGCCCTGCGCCTGGGGAAGCTGCTGACCAGTCCCTGCACCCTGGTGGGGAGGGCAGTTACAGCAGCCCAAGCACTTGTCACAATTAAGGAGGGCCGGCCTGCCCGGATGCTGGCTTCAAAACCCTGCGGGGGGCCAGGTGGCCTAAGAAGAGCAGGAGAGTGGCCAGCCACCCCCCCCCCAGGGGACACAGCACCCTGAGATGGGACCAGAGAACCTCACTCCTTGCCCCACGCCCCTCAGCCAGGCCGGCAAGTTGGGCCAGGGGCACGCACACACACACACGCGCACACACACACACACACACACACACACACACACCACATATACATATACACACATACATACACACATCCCACATGCATATACATATACACACATATATACACATGTATATGTACAAACACAGACTACTTGTGGGTGCTTGGCTTTTCTTAATTGCTATTTAATATATTGAAGTGGAGGGGTGCCTGGGTGGCTCCATCGGTTAAGCATCTGGTTTGGGCTCAGGTCATGATCTCACGGTTCATGGGTTTGAGCCCCGAGGCGAGCTCTGTGCTGACAGTGCGGAGCCTGCTGGGGATTCTCTCCCTCCCTCTCTCTCTCTGCCCCTCCCACACACCCATGTTCTCTCTCTCTCTCAAAGTAAATAAACTTTAGATAGATAGATAGATAGATCATGGGCCACCAAGAGGTGGATGTTTAACCAACTGAGCCACCCAGGCACCCCTGAAGTGGAAATTTTAAAGCCTACCATTTCACTAAGATTTTATGGTTAACATACAAATACCATTATTCTGCTGATGAGTCTAGTAAATTTAACCATTGCTTTTAAGGCTGTGGGGCTTATAACTTCAGTAACTAAACTTCTTTAGATATCTGAGTGATTTTACTGATTTAACATACCCAGCTTTCTTAAGTTGATAAGTAGCCTTCCTATAAGAAGCAGGACTTTCCCAAGTTCCTAAACAGTTCTTAAAATTTAACAGATGAAGCTTATAAATAGGGCGACTATCAACTTCTCCTAAACATTTTGAGTGGGCTTCATGCCCAGCGTGGGGCTCAAACTCACGACCTTGAGATCAAGAGTTGCACACTCTACCGACCTGAGCCAGCCAGGAGCCCCAAAGATAGAAGGTGGGGTTTTTTTTAGGTTTTAGTTGTTTTTTGGTTTGAGGTGGTTGTTGTTCTGTTCTGTTTTGTTTTGTTTTGTCTGTAGGCTCTAGGCCCAAAGTGGGGCTTGAACTCAATACACTTGGACCCCAAGATAAAGAGTCCACCAACTGAGCCTGCTAGGCACCCCATGAGTTCTCTTCAGCATTTCAAAACTGTGGCAAACTCCGCCTAATCCTCTCTCAGCATTCCGCTGGAAATCATAAGCCTGAAGGCAATTACTCAATTACCCGTTTTAAATTGGAATTGCAAGGCTAATCTGTTAGGTACTCTAATATACCTAATTCTCTTAAACATTACAGATGTGTGAAACGCCAGATGCGTGTATTCCTAAATTTATCTGAGCTTGATTTGCTTCAGTATCTCAGGGCTTCATTCAACCCTTTCTGGGTGAAGGACACTTTGTTGCCACGGAAACGGTTTTACTGTTCAGGGCGCGGGAGCCTGGGGTCTGGTTGCTTGAACCTCGCACCTGCACCTAGGCGGTGGTGGTCTGAACCCCGTTGTTCCCTCTCTCTCCAGCACCCTCCCCCTCCCCACCCCCAAACCCCACCTCCTCCTCTCTTTTGGATCCTATTGTTTCGCACTTCCTACCGAGGTAGGGTCAAAGGATCGCTTCACGGATTTCTACTTAGTGCTCCAGCCTTTCAGAGGTCCTCCCCCTACGCCCCCCCCCCATTCTTCCTGTCCTCAGGGCAGCTATCTAGAACTCCTCCTGTGGGGCACACACTCTCACACCATCGGCTCCTTGGCTCCCAGATCTTCCCTCCAGGAAGGTCAACGCCAACGACAAGAATCACAGGGAATCAGAAGGAAGATTCCTTAGTAGTTACCTTCCCTCATAGTACAGAAACCCGCTACAGCAGCGCTGAGTGATTATCTTTCTGCTGCTTGCATACTTCCAATGACTGTGAGCTCATCACCTGTTTTTTTTTTTTAATTGCGGTAAAGTAGACATAACATAGAATTCACCATTTTAGGGGCGTCTGGCTGGCTCAGTCAGGGGAGCATGTGATTCTTGATCTCGGGGTTGTGGGTTCGAGCCCCACACTGGGTAGAGAGATTACGTAAAAATAAAATCTTCTAGGGGCTCCTGGGTGGCTGAGTCGGTTAAGCATCCGACTCTTGACTCGGGCTCAGGTCCTGATGTCACGGTTCATGAGTTCCAGCCCTGCCTCGGGCTCTGTGCTGACTGCAAGGAGCCTGCCTGGGGCTCTGTCTCCCTCTCTCTGCCCCTCCCCTGCTCTCTCTCTGTCAAAATAAATAAAGATGAATTTAAATTGATAAATAAAATCTTTTTGAAAAATTCACAGTTTTAACCACATTTAGACGTACAGTTCAGTGGCATTAAGTGGCATTCACTTCATCGTGCAACTATCCCCTTCATCCGTCTCCAGAACGTTTTCATCTTTCCCAACTGAAATTCAGTTCCCACTAAACAACACGGCCCCATCCCCCTCCTCCCAGCTCCTGACCGCCACCCTTCTTCTACTTTGTGTGTCCATGAACTTGACTCCTCTAGGGACCTCACATGGGTGGAATCGTAGTCTTAGTCCTTGTGGGTCTGTCTTATCCCCACCCAGCAGAGTGGGCATAGGGTTCCCCACGGTGCGGGGGCCGTCAGAATCTCCTTCGCCTCTTGTTTTGAAACGTTCTTTCTCATAGTGAGCTGGGAATCATCTCAGGGCAGGCGGTCCTCTGGGAAGCATTTCTCACCAGCCAGTCCCACCTCCTTGGGGGGCAGATAGCAAAGGGAAGGGTGCAGGGGGGGCGGGATACAGGCACCCAGAGAGGACCCAGGCTGGTAGAAACAAACATAGGTTTCTTTTTTTTTTTTTTTTTTTGATGTTTATTTATTTTTGAGACAGAGACAGACGGAGCATGAGCAGGGGAGGGGCAGAGAGAGAGAGGGAGACATAGAATCTGAAGCAGGCTCTAGGTTCCTAGGTGTCAGCCCAGAGCCCGACGCGGAGCTCGAACTCACGGACCGCGAGATCGTGACCTGAGCCGAAGTCGGACGCTTAGCCAACTGAGCCGCGCCCCTAGACAAAGTAGATTTCTGATGGCAGTGGCCCTTGGTCGCCCACGGCTGGAGGAGAGGAGGGGTCCCAGTCCACTTGCCCTCCTTGGCGCATCCCCCGGGGAAAATGCCACCTCTGTTTTGGTTGGGTGTATTAATTTCCCAGAGCCGCCATAACAAGGGATCAGCAGCCCGGGGGGCTTAGAACGGCGGAAGTGTATTCTCTTACGGTTCTGGAGGCCAGACGTCCAAATTAAGTTGTTGGCAGGGCCGCGTGCCCCGACTGCCTATGCCTTGGTGTCACCTCCTTATAAGGACACCTGTCATTGGATTTAGAGCCCACCTGGATGATCCGGGATGATCCGTTACTTAACCACATCTGCAAAGACCCTTTTATCAAGGGAGATAGCGCTCCTGGAGTTCCGGGGACTAGGCACCACAGTTTGGGTGTCCAGTATCCTGCACCTCTTTCTGTGGTGTGGACATCCACCCCCCAGTGGCCCCCTCCATTCCCTGGGGGGCTTTTAAGACTCCTTCCTGCTTCCTCGGAGACTTGTCGGCCTCCGGTGAGCAGCTGCCTGGAGTCCTCACCAGACCCCCCTCTCTGGCTCCTCTCCCCGGGGCTGCTTTTCTCTCCTGGCACCTGCCAGTTCTCTTCCCTCCCCCCCTCCTCCTGGGAATCCCCAGGAAGGCCAGCCTGAATGTCACAGGGGAGGGGACAGAAGTTGAGTCAGCCAGCATTCCCCAGTCGGTGCCCACCCCCTCAGGAAGAGCTGCCTCTGATGTTCCAGGGCCGGGAGGGGAGAGAGAAGCCCGGGCTGCTTCCTGCCCGCCCTCCGGACTCTAATTAATCCCCCTCTGGTGGACTGTGTTTGATTACAACCTCATTAAGTAGCTTTGCACATTCAGGCTCTGGCGGCTTCCAGATTGAAGCTGTCTGCCTTGGCTGGTTTCTACGCAGAGCCTGCGGCCTGCCGCCTTCCTCCTTCCCCTGCTCTGTTGTCGCAGAAACCGTGGAGTCATGCCTGGAGGGGAGAGACCACGCTCATTTCCCGTGGGGCCTTCCTTCTGGGGATGAGTTTCAAACCTCAATCTGAAAGGGAAGGGGGTGGCTGCGGGTTTAAAATAGCGTGTGCCTGGCGGCCTCCTGTGCGGCTTCCCCCAGCCTTCCCCTAAAATCCCTAAGAAGACATGCCAAAAAAAGATGAAAAACACTGAAAACAGAGACAGGTGGACAGTCTGGGAGGAACCTCCCGTCTTCCTGCAGCAGCGCTGGCTCCCAGCTTCCCCTCAGGAATCTGAGGCCTCAGTGTGAGAACTCCATTAATCAGGAAGTCAGGCAGCTGCCTCTTTCCCCTCCAGCAAGCGGCAGGCGGGTGATTTGGGGATAGAAAGAGTGCTGCTTACCCCCTCCCCTCCGAGCCCTCCTCCCCTGTGCTGCTTCTGCATTCGGAGAAAGCAACGCAAGGCCCAGGAGGCCACCACCTCCAGACCGGAAGTGCAGTATGGCCGCCGGGGCTGGGAAAGTCCTGGGATGCGGACACCACGGTGGATGTTCACGGAGGCCGTCAAGGGCCCAGGCTGTGGGGGTGGGTGAGGATGTCCCTTCCCAAGGTCAGAGTCGCCTTGGCTCGGTGTCCCAGGCCTGGCCCCGAGCTGGCTTCTTCAGCAAGCCAGAGCCGGACGAGGTGGACTCCGTTCTTACCCAGGAAGCAGCCATGGGACAAGGTCATGACTCTGGTCCCCGATTGCAACGTGTGGGCGCAGTTTTCCACCGACACGCAATTCTCAGACACCAGCTGGGTGCCCTGGAACTCAACTCCATTCTGGCCCCGTTTACCTGGAGGGAGCATCAGAGCCCAAGGGTGAAGGGCGCTCAGCCCTACGAGACTGCGCCTGACCCCCACTTCAGAGGCCAAGTCAAAGTCCAGGTTGTCACTCGTGCTGTGACCCATGGGCTACAGGCTGGAGGTTCCCACTGATGAAGTTTTGGGGCGATGGTGGGGGGCGGGATCTGGAGCCGACAGCCAAGAAAGAATTCTTGAAGACGTCTTTGGTGCAAAAAGGTGATTTTATCGGGGCGCCTGGCAAAAAGGCTCAGTCGGTTACGCGGCCGACTTCGGCTCAGGTCACGATCTCGCGGTCCGTGAGTTCGAGCCCCGCGTCGGGCTCTGTGCTGACAGCTCAGAGCCTGGAGCCTGTTTCAGATTCTGTGTCTCCCTCTGACCCTTCCCTGTTCATGCTGTCTCTCCCTGTCTCAAAAATAAATAAAACGTTAAAAAAAAATTTTTAAAAAGGTGATTTTACTAAAGCACGGGGACAGGCCCCGTGGGCAGGAAGAGCTGCATGGGGTCGTGACGGGCAACTCGTTATATACCCTCCAGTTGGGAGGGGTCAGGGATGGAGTAAGTCTCGAAGGAACTTTGGGAGCAAGGCTTCCAGGACCTTGAGTGGCCAGCTGCTGTTAGGAAAACACCATTTATTACCGTTTAATAAAGCCTCAAGTCGTGAGACCCTTCGGGTGTATATTGGGGGACCATAAGCTTGGAGTACGATTGCCAGCGTATATCTTGGGGCAGTTGAGAGAGAGGAGGTTTCCAAAGGAATTTTTGTATGTTAAAGTAGGCTTGCAGGTTCCTGGGGGGTCAGGAAAATGTTAAGCCAAGATTCCGTTTTGGCCCTAGCAAAGTGTCATCATCAAGGCAGCTGAGCTCCTAGAGGAGGTCGCTGCCTGTTTCAAGGACTCGTCAGTGGGCTGAAGGCAGTAAGGGAGTTTAAGTTTTCATGTGTCTTAGTCGCCCACATCGCCATGGCAAGCACTTGAACCCCTTTGTTCTTGGGCAGCCAGGAGTGTCTGAGGAATATCCCATAGATGCCACCTGCAGGGGTTGTGGGGGGGGGGGGTTGCGGTTAGCCTGTACTCTGCCCTAGCTTGCCCTACACTCCCTCATCACCACAATCCTCTCCTGGGGTTCAGTGAACTTGCCAGAGCAGCTCATAGGACTCGGGAAAGCAGTTTACTTACTAGTTATTAAAGGATGTAACTCAGGAACCGCCACATGGAAGAGAGGGCAAGGTGTGGGGGAAGGAGTCAGAGCTTCCCTGCAGATGATCTCACTCTCCCCTGTGTCGTCGCGTCCCGAACCCGTCTCTCCAAACCCCATCTGAGGATTTTGTGGAGGATTCATTACACAGTCATGACTGATGAAATCATTGGCCACTGGCGACTAACCCAACCTCCAGCCCCTACCCCTCTCCAGAGGGCAGGGAGGTGGGACCAAAAGTTCCAACCCACTAATCACCGACTGCTGGACTGCTCTCGGGGCAACCAGCCCCCTTCATTAGGTGATCCTGGGGGGCTGTCCCAAAGTCACCTCATTAACATGACACGAGACACTTCTGTCACCCTCATCATGTAGGAAATTCCAAGGGTTTTAGGAGCTCTGTGCCAGAAATGGGGACGAAGACCAAATATATATTTCTTTAGTTAAGTAAGTAAGTAAGTAAGTAAGTAATTTTTGAGAGAGGGAGAGGGAATCCCAAGCAGGATCTGCACTGTCAGCATAGAGCCCGACGTGGGGCTCAAACTCACAAACCTTGAACCGAAATCAAGAGTCAGATGCTCAACCTACTGAGCCACCCAGGTGCGCCCCCAAATATATATTATAAGTTACGACAAATCACAGTATCACCACTAGACAGATGGTAGACGTGGGTCTCACTAGATCGTGCCTCTTTGCAGGATCGTGCCTTTTCCCCAAGTGGGGAAAAGAAAAAACACAGGTGTAGGATAAATCAATGCCGCGGAAGCTGAACCCTGACCTCCAAAAACGATCTACAGCAGGATCCGGAAGAAGTGAACTTTGTGGGGAAAGAACAAAATGCCGCACAAAGAGGCCAAGCTGAAACGGGGGGGGGGGGGGGGGGGGTGGGAACCAGAGGGTGAGATGAAAAGGAGATTCATGAGAAAAATAAGAATCGGAGGAAAATGCTAGCCCACTTGCCGTCCTTCCTGGACAGACTAAAAGTAGACTCAGAACATGAGATCAAGGATGAGGACGAGGAAGGCAAACTTGAGACACTCTGAGAGAATGTTATGGAAAGGACATGAAAAAGGTAAGATCAGGGGCCCCCTGCTGGCTCAGTTGGTAGAGCCTGCGACTCTTGATCTCGAGGTTGTGAGTTCGAGCCCCACGTTGGGGGTAGAGATGACTTAAAATCCTTGGGGCTCCTGGGTGGCTCAGTTGGGTAGGCATCTGACTTTGGCTCGGGTCGTGATCTCTCGGTTCGTGGGTTCGAGCCCCGCATCGGGCTCTGTGCCAACAGCTCAGAGCCTGGAGCCTGCTTTGGATTCTGGGTCTCCCTCTCTCTCTGCCCCTCCCCCACTCATTTTCTCTCTCTCTTTCTCTCTCTCTCTCTCTCTCTCAAAAATATTTAAATTTTTTTAAATAAATAAAAGTTAAAAAATAAAATCCTTTAAAAAAATAAAAGCGACAATCACAAGAGACTGAGAGCCACCGTCGGTTTTCCTGATGAAAAGAACAGGTTGAGAAAAGGTTGGTGTTTGTAGATGGAAAGATGGACACAGTGGCAAAAAATTTTAGTAACCAAATGTGACAGAAAAAAAAAAATGGCCAGATGCGCATGCCCCCTCCTCCTCCTGAGCCCTCCTCCCACCTCCAGAAGGTGTCTGTGTTTGCCTTCCTAGGTCTTTCCTTACGTTGTTGGGAACTACGCAGAACAGAAAAAGTACCGTCTTAACCATTTTCTTTTTTTTTTTTTTAATTTTTTTTTTTAACGTTTATTTATTTTTGAGACAGAGAGAGACAGAGCACGAACGGGGGAGGGGGAGAGAGAGAGGGAGACACAGGATCGGAAGCAGGCTCCAGGCTCTGAGCTGTCAGCCCAGAGCCCGACGCGGGGCTCGAACCCACGGACCGCGGGATCATGACCTGAGCCGAAGTCGGACGTTTAACCGACTGAGCCACCCAGGCACCCCCCCGTCTTAACCATTTTCAAAGGTCGGTATTGGTGGGTGCATTCACATTGTTGTGCAATCCCATCTCCAGAACTCTCTCGTCTTGCAAAGCTGAGACTCTGTACCCGTTAAACACTAACTCCTCAATCCTTGTCCCCCCAGCCCACGGCGGCCACCTACTTTCTGTCTCTGTGAATTTGATGGCTCTCAGAACCTCATGTAAGTGGGACTATCCTTTTGTGATCGGCCTATTTCACTTAGCATAATATCCTCAAGGTTCATCCATGGTGTAGCACATGTGGGGTTTCATTCCTTTTCATGACTGAATAATATTCCATCGTTGTATATACACACTTTGGTTCTCCACCCGTCTGTTGGTGGTCACTTGGGTTGTTACCACCTTTTGGTTATTGCAAATAATGCTGCAGGTGTGCAAATGTTGGCTTGAGTCCCCGCTTTCGGTTCTTCGGGGGCATATATGGTAATTCTATTTTTAATTAAAAAAAATGTTTTTAATGTTTATTTGTTTTTGAGAGAGAGAGAGAGAGACTGTGAGGTGGGGAGGGGCAGAGAGAGAGGGAGACACAGAATCTGAAACAGGCTCCAGGCTCCGAGCTGTCAGCACAGAGCCCGACATGGGGCTCGAACTCACGGACTGCGAGGTCATGACCTGAGCCGAAGTCAGACACCTAACCGACTGAGCCACCGAGGCGCCCGTCTACTTTTAATTTTTTGAGGAAATGCCATTCTCTTTTCCACAGTGACTGTGCCGTTTCACCTTCTCATCAGCAAGCACAAGGTTTCCCGTTTCTTCCCATGTTTGCTAAGACTTGCTACTTTCTGGTTGGGGAGCGGGTTGGTCAGCCAGAGAAGTTAAGTCGATTTGTGTCAGGAAGGGAAGCCTGAGAGGGTTGGCAGGGTGGAGATGAGACACTGAGGAACAGTTGGGGTCACAGGAGAGGTACCACGAAAGGATTTTGGGAGTCTTAAAGGGGATCACAGAGGGATGCCCCTTTGGTGACTTGGAGACATGGTTATAAAGATACCAGTTGTTGGGGCTCCTGGGTGGCCCAGTCAGTTAAGCGCCCTACTTTGGCTCAGGTCATGATCTCACGGTTCGTGAGTTCAAGCCCCGCACAGAGCCCGTTTCAGATCCTCTGCCCCCGCTCCCGCCTCCCCCCTCTCTGCTCAAAAATAAACATTAAAAAGATTATCTCTCTCTCGTCCTCTGCCCCTCTGCCCTTCTCACACTCTCTCTCTAAAATAAAAAACTTAAAAAAAAAAAAAGACCTAGTCTCTTAGCGAGGTTAATGTTTGTAATAGTGGTGTTGTCTACAATCACCGTACTGTGTATTAAATCTCCCAGACTTACTCATCTACTGGTTGCTAGTATATACCCTTAAACCACATGTCTCACCCCCAGCCCCTGGTAACCACCATTATACTCTGTGTGTTTGAGTTTGGTCCTTTCTAGATTCCACATAGAAGTGAGATCATGCAGTATTTGTTTTCCTGTCTGACTTATCTCCCTTAGCATAATGCCCTCAAGGTCCTTCCCTGTGGTCGCAGATGGCAGGATTTCCTTTTTTCTTAATGGCTGAATAGTATTCCAGTGTGTGTGTGTGTGTGTGTGTGTGTGTGTGTGTGTACCACATCTTTATCGGTTCAGCCAACACTTAGGTTGTTCCCACCTCTTGGCTATTGTGAATAATGCAATGAACATGCGAATGCGTGTAACTCATCAATGGTCTGTTTTCGTCTCCTTTGTATATATCCCCAGAAGTGGGATTCCTGGATTGCACGGTAGTTCTATTTTGAATGTTTTGGGGAAACTTTATGCCCTTTAAAATTATTGAGGACCTCAAAAAGAGATTTTCTTTATGTGGGTTATACCTAGCAGATGCTAGTCACCATATTAGAAATCAGACAAGGGGCGCCTGGGTGGCTCAGTTGGTTTAAGCATCTGACTTAGGCTCAGGTCGAAGTCCGTCTCCAGCTCTGTGCTGACAGCTCAGAGCCTGGAGCCGGCTTCGAATTCTGTGTCTCCCTCTCTCTCTGCCCCTCCCCCACTCATGCTCTGTCTCTGTCTCTCTCTCTCTCTCTCTCAAATAAATGTTAAACAAAAAAAAAAGAAGTCAAACAAACGTGTTTTAAAGATTTATATATTCATTTCGGGGCACCTGGCAGACTCAATTGGTAGAACGTGTGACTCTTGATCTCAGGGTCGTGAGTTCAAGCCCCTCACTGGGTGTAGAGTTTACTTAAAAAAAAGAGAGAGAGAGATTGGGGCACCTGGGTGGCTCAGCCGGTTAATCACTCCACTCTTGGTTTTTGGCTCAGGTCATGACCTCATGGTTCGTGGGTTTGAGCCCCACGTCGGGCTCCGTGCTTGGGATTCTCTCTCCCTCTCTCTCTGCCCCTTCCCTGCTCACTCACTCGCTCTCTCAGCATACATAATTTTAAAAAAACTTAATAAAAATTAAAAAGATTTATTTATTCATTCTTTTAAAATTAATAATCTCACATGTGCAAGAAATAAATTTTTACAAAAATGGCTACATTTTTCAAACGAAAAACACTTCAGTGAGGGACGTGGCATTGTTTTACAGGTTTTCGAATCTCTGTAACGCGTGGCTTGACAGAAGATAGCTGGAATCTCATACCTGCTGCTTCTGCATTCGGTCTCTTGCAGCGGCTTGTCGGGGTTGAAGTCTGCAAAGAAAATCTAGGTCACGCTGACATGTCATTAGAAAAGAGGATCTCGCAGAGCCCCTGAACGGGACTATAGACCGCACTTGGAGAAATGCCCGTCTTCGCGGATCTCTGCTCACTTTTTGGAAAGCCATACCCCTACCCCTAACCTCAGGTCCATCACCTGTCTTCCTACAGGAACAAGTCCCCAAACCTGGTTCTTCAAGCTCAAGTACCATGGGGCCCCCACTTACACGAGATGGAGTGTGCCAGCCACTGGCCACCTTGGTCCCCTGCTGGTGACACTCTCCAAGCAAAGCTGCCTACGGCGGTGACCCAGGGACACCCGCTGATGTCCCCAAGCTTTCTGATAAGGAACCCTGCTTGCCCAGTTCCTAGAGATGCCGCTGTTTAGACCATAGCGAGGAAGCTGTTTTCCTTACTGCCTGGTACTTTGCAAGGCAGACCAGCCCCTCCAAGTCCAAGGCTGTGCCCGGGGTGGCCTGGAGGAGCCCCGTGTGGATTTGGGTCTTTTCCCCGTGCACGCAGCAGGCACCGCTTACCTCCCGCCTCATCCCTTCCCGAGAGCCTCCTAATGTCGGAGGCCCCTGTTGGGCAGCATCAGTGGGGCCATCAGAGCAAAGCTGTGACACAGTCGTCCCCCATGAATTAGCCTCGGAGAGCGGGGTGGGGAGGACTGCTAGGAGCCCAGAAATATCCTCAAGCAGCTCAAGCATTCGCGGGCCTAGATGGGGTCGAAACAAAGAAATAACAGCAATAAAATGTGCAGCCGCCCTTGTCCAGCCCCCATCTGGTTTTCCGGGTTGCAGCTTCTCATAACCCGCAGCCCTGGGACCTTCAGGAGCCCCACCCCGGCCGCAGTTCACGGGGAGGGCTGTGGCATGACCCACAGTTACCCAAAGCACAGTGAGCAGGGCAGGGCCGAGCAGGACCACGTCCGCCTTCCTGGGGAGACCCTCCTCTCCTCCCCCTGGGCGCCCCCCTCCCAAGCAACAGCTAAACAAGTCCAGACAACAGCAGCCCCCACCGCTGGAGCCACCGTCAGCAGGCTGGGTGCCCAGAGTGACCACGAGGGGTTCTGGGAGGAACAATTTGCGCCTCCCCAGACCTGCTCCAGCCTCCGGGGTTAACAACGAGGGTTTTCTTGGTCCTCCCCGGATGGCAGGGCCAGAAGGAGTGCAAGAGCCCGGGCAGTCAACCAGTCCAGGGTTTTCAGACTTGGCTTTGGCAACAGAACTACTTTGGGGGGGTTGTTTGTGTCCCTGTAGTTTCTAACTGAAGGGTGGCCTGCTCTGTCGAGAGCTTGCTGACCCCTCTGGGCTGTCTGTTGCTTGCCTTCAGCCCCAAGATCTTGGAAATACACTTTGGTAACTACTAGTGTGGTTCATCTGCCCATTTCACAGATGGGGAAACAGATCCCAAGAGGGAAGAAGTCTGTTGCCCACAGACTGACATGTGTGGGGGCTGGGTAGAACCTAGAAGCTGGTGCTTTCTGCAGGGACACCCAGGCAGGGACAAAACAGGGGAGGCAGAGGCTGGCGTGAAGTCGACACCTCACCAAAGGACAGGCAGGAAAAGAAAGATAAATGTATCTTCTGTCCTCCTGTGGCCGCAAATCCAGCCTCTGGCCGTGGCAATAACCACCCCTCCATTTCCACCCATGGGACCGCCCACTTCCCTCACCCACGGCCCCAGGAAAGGGGAGCCTCGGCACTTTGACACATGGGCCTTCTAAGACCCTAGAACACAGGCCCTGTGACTCCCCCCTCCTACATTCCCAGCCTCTTCCTGCCACAAGGATGCACTTTTGCACATTACTGAGTAACAGTGTGTGTTCTGAGATCACACGTGCCCTGACCCTGCTGACCATGAGGCCTAAGTCTCGAGTTTTCTAAAGAGAGAGGTCATGGCTTTTGTCACATTCTCAGATGGGTCTGCGGTCCAAGAAGTGGCTAAGAGCAATCGTGTAAGGAGAGGAGGGGCCTTGCAGAGGGGAGGGGGGTGGAGGCCAGGAGGGGAGGGTGGGGAGGGCTGTGTTGGTGGTATTCTTCCCTGCCAGAGTCTTCTTTTTTATGAGAGAGAGAGAGAGAGAGGGTGCAAGTGAGCGAGAGGCAGAGAGAGAAGTAGGACTCGAGGTCACCCGATGTGGGATTCAGACCCGCTAACCTTGAGATCGTGACCTGAGTCAGATGTTTACATATGTTACTTGGTTTCATTGCCCTCACCTACTCATGATGGAGGGTCCCTGGCTCCATTTTACAGATAAGGAGACTGAGACCCAGTGATATGAGGTAGCTTGTCCAGGACACGGCGCTGGCCGAGGGATAGAACAAGTCAGGCCAGAGACCGAGGTCCGCGACAGTGTTGTATCTGGGTCTGCAAAGGCCTTCAGCTCTGGAACTTGGCAGCTGGCACGTCAGAAGCCTCCCTGTGCCAGTATGCACACCAGACCTTGAGCCCTGCATCTAGGTCCCTGGTAAATTATTTCAGCAGCCAGAGGCCCTGACAGAGGGCTCCTTGCCTCTGAGGTCCATTCCTGCTGGGTGGACAGCAAAGCCCCCCTCACTGGCCCTTGGAATCGATTCCTTCCTTCCTTCCTTCCTTCCTTCCTTCCTTCCTTCCTTTTTCTTTCTTTTTTCTTTCTTTCTTTCTTTCTTTCTTTCTTTCTTTCTTTTCTTTCTTTCTTTCTTTTCTTTCTTTCTTTCTTTCTTTCTTTCTTTCTCTCTTTTTTTCAATGTTAATTTATTTTTGAGAAAGAGAGAAAGCGGGGGAGGAGCAGAGAGAGAGGGGGACAGAGAATCCGAAGTGGGCCCCGTGTTGACAGCAGAGATCATGACCTGAGCCAAAGTCAGACACTTAACCGACTCAGGTGCCCCCGGCCGGATCCACGAAGCAAAGATCCTTCCTTTCTTTGCTCTTAAAAATGTCACCACCAAACCTCAGGACTTCAGGACGGCATTCCCTGCACGTTCATCCGGCCTCCAGCCCAACTCACTTCGGGTAAACCAGATAAACCAGAGCAATTCCCAAAGAGCTCCCCGCCCCCCACTGACACATAGCCACCCCCCCCCATTCCTGAAATTTTTCTTTATTTTTTTTTTAACAAATTTTTTTAATATTTGTTTTGGAGAGAGACAGAGCACGAGCAGGGGAGGGGCACAGAGAGAAAGGGAGACACAGAATCTGGAACAGGCTCCAGGCTCCGAGCTGTCAGCAGAGCCTGATGCGGGGCTCGAACCCACAAACCGTGAGATCACGACCCGAGCCGAAGTCGGACACTTAACCGACTGAGCCACCCAGGCGCCCCGAAATTTTTCTTTAAAAACATCTTTATTATAGGTGATCGTTTGTCTTCCACTGTGACTGGGATATAATTTTAAAAAATTTTTTTATGTTTTTATTTATTTTGGAGAGAGAGACTGAGCACTAGTGGGGGAGGGGCAGAGAGAGAGGGAGACACAGAATCCGAACAGGCTCCAGGCTCTGAGCTGACAGCACAGAGCCCGATGCGGGTCTCGAATTCATGAGCCAGAAAGATCGTGACGTGAGCCAAAGTCGGACGCTCAACCAACTGAGCCACCCAGGCGCCCTGTGACTGGGAGATAATTGAGTTACAGCATTGTGTAAGGTTAAGGTGTACCACCTCACGGCTTGACTTCCAGCCACTGTGAGATGGTTACCACAGTAAGCTGAGTTAATCGCCTCACCTCATGTAGTTACGGGAGAAAAAAAAGAAAAACCATGTTTTCTTCTTTGCGATGAGAGCTCTTAGGATGTGCGCTCACTCAGCAGCAATGACCACAGTCGTCATGTCGTACGTTCCATTCCTGAAGTCCTGGGCCTTGGTTTCTTCATCTGTAAATTGGGAATAATGATGCGCAGCCTACTTGCCTTATGGGATTTCTTTTTTTTTTTTTAATTTTTTTTTTTAACATCTATTTATTTTTGAGACAGAGAGAGACAGAGCATGAACGGGGGAGGGGCAGAGAGAGAGGGAGACACAGAAACGGAAGCAGGCTCCAGGCTCTGAGCCATCAGCCCAGAGCCCGACGTGGGGCTCGAACTCATGGACCGCGAGATCGTGACCTGAGCTGAAGTCGGACGCTTAACCGACTGAGCCACCCAGGCACCCCAACCTTATGGGATTTCTAAGCATCACACGGGAAGGTGTTTGGAAAAGTTCAGGACACCCCCCCCCCACCAAAATGGCAGGGAGCAAACCCCTCCTGGGACTCACCCACTAAGCACACATTTCCTATGCCCCAGGGCGCTGGCCCCTGGGAACTCAGGCTGGGATGCTCCCTTCTCTGGCCTGTGCGGGGGCAGCTTCAAGTGCAGCTCGGGGGACCAGAGGCCGTAGGGTGAGGGCGGCAGAAGTGGGTGGTGCTTGCTTTCCCTGCCCACCTTCAGTGGCCCCCGTGGTCCTCAAAGTGGGCTGGGGGCATTCCCCCCCCCCGCCCCCAGAGTGGGAATGTTACCATTGCCTGGTTCAGGCAAGACACCAAGCTGAGAACAGAAACTGTAGCTCCCACCAGAGGACGACAGAGACTGGGGCGAGGCGCTCGAGGAAAGACACAAGGTTTACCCCTGCTTTTTCACACAGAGAGGGCATAAAGTTTATTCTAACTCTCTAGGGTCGAAACCCATGTTTCTATACTTCTCTAAAGTGATTAACGCTGTTTCAAGCTTCCGCAGGCTTGACTGGTGGGGAATTCACAGTTAGTCCTGTTTGGGGAGCCTGCCCTTTCCCTGGGACTATGTAAGAATCTCTGGGTCTTACACAGTCCAGAACATTTGGAGTCGGGCCCCTGGGTCCTAATGCACACTGGTCACTGTTCTGGGCCAAGCCCATGGGGTCCGTTGCCGGGAAGGCCAGGGGTGTCTGCAGAGGCCCCCAACTGGGGCTCTCCGTGTGTGGTGACTCCCAAACCCTTGTCCCTCCTCAAGCTTGGGGAAGCTCTGCCCCCACTTGATGCCCTTTCTGTGGGAGCCCCGGTGGGGTTTTCTTCTGGGCACCTGACAGCCTCTCATTCAACTCCACGATTCAGAAGCCCCTCAAGACAAAGGACCACCAAGAAGGAGGAGTCAAAATGACCTCAGGAAGCATGAAAACCTTCGACCAGAGGTTGGAGGGCTTGAGATAGATACATCCCTGCACTGGGAAGGCCATCTCTGCAGGGGCTTCCCTGGCCCCCTGGGGAAGTTCTGCAGCTGGGAAACCTTGAAGGGAGTGTGTATGTGTGTGTGTGTGTGGGGGGGTCTCCGCCTTTGCCCGGGTGCTGGAGCGGGGCACTGAACCACCTCCAGAGCAGAGGGCTGTTCTGGGCCTGTTGGGTGGGACCCGAGGGGTAGGGCTGAGCCGCCCCTGACCTCTGGGCGTCCTTCACTCTTGCAGGACCTGGGCATGGAGTCAACCTCTCTGGACGACGTTCTGTACCGCTACGCCAGCTTCCGGAACCTGGTGGACCCCATCACTCACGACCTCATCATCAGCCTGGCCCGTTACATCCACTGCCCCAAGCCGGTAGGGCAGCTGTGGTCTGAGCCCGCCAGATCTGGGGGTGTGAGGCGGGCGCCCTTCTGCTAGAGAACCCAGTGCCCAGGAGGGTTGGTCGATACTGCCCGGGGCCGAGGGGCACAAGCCCCTTGTGCAGACATCAAGCCAGCGGGCCTGATGCCTGCCCTGTCCTAAGGCCCAGCATCCATAGCAGATATCAGCATGATCAGTAGGGGATTTGTTTGGCTCCTGAGTGTATTAAATCCGAATTCACTGCCAACATGTAAAACTCAGAATATTTCACACGTTCTCCATATTTAGCTACCCTTGAAAAACGGGAAGTTCTGGTAACACGAAGCCCTCATTTCTATAGGACTGGAGCTGAGTCGCCTCCCCTATTACGTGGGGCCAGGGCCACCGCGTAGAGTCCTGTAGGTTGTACCTCGCACAACGACACGTAAGAGCAGAGGTGGCAGGGGTGAGGGCAGACAGGAGACCACTCAGATCCAGCCCGGTCTCCGCCGCCAGGCCTTAGGCACCGGTGCAAGACTGTGTCCATCTAGAGGCGGACGTTTCCTTATGTGCACAAAGGTGCCACGTAAATCTCGCAGGGACCCCGCTTGCCTCCGGCATGCCTCAGGCCCCACCACTCCCAGCGGTCTCCCTGCCTAAGGCTGAATGTCATTTTCCACCCACCCACTTTGCTCACGTCCACTGGCTTCCGAAGCTGAGAGGAAAAAGCTCCGGGGTCCCCAGCTCCGCAGGCAGGTACTGCTTGGACATTTCCGGATGGGAGGCTCTGCCCCTCTCCCTCGCGGGGTGCGAGGCCGGCTCACCCAGAGCTGCCCTGGCAGGGCCCGGGAGGGCCGGGGTGGGACAGCCCCACCCTGGAGCTTTTCTCTCCCATCCCTCAATTTCTAGCAGTTTCCAAAAGAAGCACGGAACAGGGGCAGGGAAGCCGGAGCAGGACCCAGGAGTGCCTGAGGGAAGCTTGTGCTTTCAAAGTAGGATCTAGGATAAGAGGGAGGAGGTGATTTTCAGACCCACAGTCGTCCAGGGGGCTGGGACCTTGCTCTGGAGCTGAGCCTCCATCTGGACCTTTGTCTAGGGCCTTGACTTTGGCTTCTGGGGCTGTTTGGAGCCAGGACTCCAAGGTGAGGAGTGAGTTCTGAAGGGCTGGGGCGGCAGGCGTGGGGGAGGGTTGGTGGTGGGACGCAGCAGAAGGCAGGGATGCTGGGCTCAAATATGTGCCGGTTAGAAAAAGCTGGCAGCGACGGTTGGCAGGCTGGGAGCCTCGGGCTCGGGGAAGAGGGGCGGGTGCCAGGAGCCGCGGGGGGGGACCGGCTGGGCCTGGAGTCACCTTCACTTCTCATTCAGATTATACCTGGCTCAGCCTGGAGCAGCTGAGACCAGAGTCCGTAGGCCTCGCAGGTGCCAGACCTCTGCCTTTTCTAGAACTTAGATGCCCGCAGGTGAAGGGGTGACACTCAAAGCAGCTCATTGGGAGAGATGTTATTTTCATGGCCATTTTAACGTTGAGGAAGACCAGATTCAGGCAATGAAGTCATCGGATAAAGGTTGCACTCCAGATGTGATCTGGACCCCAGTTCCGGGCAGAGTGGGGACCGGCTGTTCAGGATCTCTGCACTGTCCCTCAATGGCCAGCAGCTTCTCTCAGGGCTTGAGTGGGGGCTCGCAGGGTTGCATGGGGGCTGGAGGTGGGGGGCCTGTGCGGGAACATCCTGAGCACCCGTCCCCCCTCCTCCCTCCCTGCCCGCCCATGCCGGACCTCAGGAGACTGGACGGGGCGGGAAGGAGAGGTGGCCCAAGGGATTCTGTGCTGAGTTCCATCCCTTCTGTCTGGGCAGCGACCACAGGGCCCTGTTGTTGTCTTAGCTCAGGCCGCTACAACACGGTACCACTGACCGCGTGGCTTATAAACAACAGAAATGTGTTGCTCACAGTTCTGGAAACCGGAAGCCCAAGATCAGGGTGCCCAGCATGGTCGGGTTCCGATGAGAGCCCTGCTCTGGGTTTGCAGACGGCCACCTTCTCGCTGTGGCCTCACGTGGCAGAAAGAAAAAGAACTAGCCAGCTCTCTGGCCTCTTCTTCTTCTTCTTCTTCTTTTTTTTTGAGGTTATTTATTTATTTTGAGAGAGAGAGTGGGGGAGAGACAGAGAGAGGGAGAGAGAGAATCCCAAGCAGGCTCTGGGCTGACAGCGCAGAGTCCGACGTGGAGCTCGAACTCACGAACTGTGAGGTCATGACCTGAGCGGAAACCGAGAGTTGGCGCTTAACCAACTGAGCCACCCAGGCACCCCTGAACTTCATCTTCCTCCGCTCCAAAGGGGGATAACAACACCGTCTCCTGTGGGCCCGTCAGAGAAATGATTCTTGAGAAGGACGCCGTGTGTCTGGCATGGAGGAGCCTCTGTACGCAGAAGCTAAGGTATAATTCAGTCATCGAGCACCAATCATGTGCCAAGCAGGGTGCTCGGGCCCAGCACGTCAGTTGTGGGGCACGGAGGCCAGCAGTGGCCTCAGAGTCTTGGAGAACAAGGGTCTGGCTTGTGATTTCCGGATTTCCAAGAGCCAGCCGGTGGCGTCAGCCCTGTCGGAGGCCCGGGAGCCTGGCGGGTTCCCCTGCCCATATCTAAGGCCATGTGGCAGGAGAAGCCCTTCCGAAGGACTCTTCGGGTTGGGGTGGAGGCCGAGGTGGGCGGTCCCGACTCTAGGGCCCCGAGGCTGGTGGTAAGGGCAGCCCCCAGGCCCACCCCCAATACATGACTGCCTCGGGGCTGGCCAGGACCTCCCGTTCTTAGCTCTTTTACCCAAGTGTGAGCCTTAAGGTTATAGACAGAGATGTCAAGACCGTCAACTATGAGGGGGCGTCTCCCTCAATTGTGAGATGGGACAAAGGAAGCAACCCTTCCTGGTCCAGTCTTGGTGGAGCATCCACCAGACAAATAACCCTTCCCACCACTAAGACGACCCCCTTGAATGAGTCCCATCCATTTTCTTGACCTGTGTCCCAGCTGGAGGTGGGCCTGGGCCCTCGCAAAGGGGTGGGTCTGTGCCTGTCCCGAGGCGGAAGGGGACGGGCAGAACCCCATCCCGCCTGTGACTGTGTGCTGATTAATCCATAGCCCAGCTTCAGACTCAAAAGTCACCCACCTCTTGGACATTTGTGCCCTGGAGCCCGTGAGTCACCACCCCTCCCCCACTGTGAGCACAGATCACTTAGTGGGGAATTTGAGGCTCTTTCCTTCTCTGGGCCCCAGCTCCAGCCCCGCACATCTATCCCATCGTGTCCACAGTAGGGTTCCCCGCACGCAGACGCTAAAATGAGGGTGTGTGGACAGCGATCTGTTAAGGAGGTGTCCCAGGGAAGCCAGGCCAGCCCAGGCTCCATCCTGAGGAGGGCAGGTGGCTTTGGCCTGGTCCCTCGAGGACCCCGGGGCTCGAACCATCGATGGGCTCCCCTGGGACGTAAGCTCCCAGGCACATCTGTCTCACTGGGTCGCCTGGGCCATCCGGACAGAAGCACAAAATTGGGAAACGTGGATCCAAGGGCGTTTGGGACGGAACAGCCATGTTGCCCGCCACGGCCAGCAAGTTCCAACAGCCCTGATTCCCTAATGGTTGGGGTCTCTCCGAGGCCCTCCTGGTCCCCGCGTCCCCCGTCTCAGGGCTGCTGTCAGAGTCTCCACCTGGACTCGGGGCCTCTGCTCCTGCCCTCTATGCTCTGGGAACAGCCAGAGACTCATCCGCAAGGTGCCCTGGACCACACGTGCGCCTCCCTGAGATACCTTCCATTGTGGCGTCGCGTTGTAGGCTGACACCAAACTCTTCATTTGCCCCTGCCTGCATCTCCTGTATCATTCCTTATATTTCCCTGTCCGCACCACTCATTCTGCTCCAGCCACGTGGCCCTCCTGCCTGTGCCCAGAGCATCCAGATCCTTCCTGACCTTAGGGACCCTGCTGCGGCCTGTGGCTACACCTGCCCTCTCTGGCGGGGCTGCCCTCTCCTCCGTTCAGACTCAGCCCGACTGTGTCCTCTCCAGGGCCACCTTTGACCACCAGCCTAGCTCGCAGAGTCGTCCCGGCCAGCCTTTGCGCTGTGTATTGCATTATTTCACTGGCGGGTCTCCGAAGTTCTCTGGCTTGCTAACTCGGGAGCTAACCTACTGCCCGCCTTCCCCACCAGAATGTCAATTCCGAACGGGCAAGAGGTGGCATCTGTCTCGTTCGCCGTTACTTCTTGCGCCAGGCAGGGCCCCGGGGAGAAGCAGGCCACACGGAAGCCAACAGGGGATGCTGAGACACCCAAAGATGAGCAGCAGCGGGAAGCTGTTACCAGAAAGGGCCGTGGGTGCAAGCCATGACATGGGAGCCAGAACCCTGCTTCTAGAACCTTGCAGTATTTCTATTTATTTATTTATTTATTTTGAGACAGGGACAGAGAGTATCAGTGGTTCTAGCTTAGGGTCCCTTAAGACAGTGGCCAGGGTTGCAAGCGTCAACAGGTGTGGCAGAGATTGGCAGACCCCCTTCCCGGATGGCACATCCCTTGGCTGTTGGCAGGAGCCCCCAGCTCCTTGCCACACGGGCCTCTCCATAGGACCTCTTGAACTTCCTCACATCGTGGCAGCTGGCTTATGGCTGAGCAGGTGATCCAATAATGAGCAAGGCAGACACCACAATATCTCTTATGACCCAGCCACATCCTGTGGACCGCTCGGGTCAGCCGTGATGCCGTGTGGAAGGAGGCTACGAAAGGGGGCTATTACAGGAGGCCAGGATGGGTGGTGGGGGCCATCTTGGAGGCTGACTACCACGCAGGCTGAAACAAGAAGGGAATGAGAAGAGAAGGGCCTTTCCTCCTGTCCTCTGATCTCGCTCCAATCGCTCTCATTAGCTGAACCCGACTGGAAGCCGGGGCAAGAGGGTCAGTGATGCTGTCTGTAGGCTCAGCCTTCCAGGCACCGAGAAGAGCAGATAATGGACTCCAGGAAGGGAGTAAAGAGAAAAGCCAGGAGAACTCGGTATCTGGAGCAGCATCCAGCGTGCGGTAGGAAGGACAGTCGGTATCTGATGAATGAATGAATTTGTGAATGAGTGAGGGAAGCCTTGGGGCTGTAGTAGTGGGGGGCTGTGCTGGTTTCGGGGCCTGCGGGAGCACACAAAGGTGCCTGGGGCAGCCAGGATGGCAGGTGGGAGCCACCATCTGACAGCAGGGAGGTGGGGCAGTGTCCGGATGCTGGGACCCCCTCCTGGAGGGGACTGCAGTCGGCCTTAAGCATCTTTCCTGACAAGCCAGTGAGAGGCCGTCAGGTTCTTCCCCAGGGCCCGGGTCAGAGGCAATGGTCAGGCCGCAAGAGGCACTGCGGGACCCGCACCCCACCCTGCAGTGCCCGGTCCCCCCTGGCTTGCACCATGTGCCTCTCCTTTCTTCTTCCTTTTCCATGGGTGGGAGGAAGGGCTGCAGAATTGATTCCACAAACCGCCTTTGAGCCTCGGGCGTGGGTTAGGACTGTCGCAAGTAACAGAAGCCCACTCACGCTGCCTCGGGCTAAGAAGAGAATTTATCCAGCTGTCTTGTGGGGCCCAAAGACAGCCACGCTTGGAAGGCGGGGCTAGAACTACAGTGCAGGGCAGACATCTCTCCGTCCCGCCTCTCAGCTCACCCCGGCCTCCCTCTCCATTTCCCGGGGCTCCGGGTTTACTCCTCGAGGAGGGTGGAGGTGGGGGGTGGGGGGGGCGTCCAGCCCGGGGAGGAGACGGGGGTGTGTCTCGTCCCCAGGACACGGCTGGTTGGCTGCGGTCTGCTAGTGCCCGCTTCTGGGCCAATCAGCTGCGGCCCGGGATGGGGTCTGGTTGCACAAAGGGGCTGCTGGGCCTCACCACTTTGACGAGCAGAGCGGGCCCTGCGGAGCGCGCATTGCTGGGTGCAGGGCGCGCGGACCCCGTTCTTTTGCGGCGCCGGTGGTCAAACTCCTCGGTCGAGGTTGCACAAGGGGCGCGTGGCTGCTCTGTACCGAGAGGCGGCTGTTTCTGGAAACCACGCAGAAACGGCACTTCCTCCTCCTCCTTTGCCGCCTCCCTCTCCTTGCGTCCTCTCCCTTCCCCACCCTCTCCTGACTTCTCCAACTCGGGGCCAGCCCTTGCTTTGTCCTGTTCTCCGCAGGAGGGAGGCCGGGAGGGGTCTTCGAAAATGGACGGAGCTGGGGGAAAATTAGATGGGCTTGCTTAAGGCGGCTTTTGTGGGTGCAAGTGAGAGAAACCCCTTGAGCCCACCGAAAGCAAAAGGCGTATCCCCGGGGGGGGAGCGCAGAGCGCAGCGCGGGATGGCAGGTCGGGAAGGATGCCAGCCTCAGAGGCGAACTTGGAGTCCCCATTCCATCTTACAAGCTGTGGGGCTTGCCAGTCTATTCCACTTCCGTAAGCCTCAGTTCTCGTCTGTAAAGTGGGGATAATAGCGCCCGTTTCAGGGGATGGTTGCGAGTTAACTGCATTGTGACGAGGTTGTGCATACAATGCAGGGGCGACGCCGACCAGTAGATGAGCAGCGAATGTTGGCTGTTGTGTATGTAGTCCAGACAAACTACATAGTGGAGGGGAGCTCTCACTTCTGGAAGGACACTAGCTCGCGCTGAGTCTCCGATCAGCGGTGAGGTGACCGTATCCATTGTCCTTGTTGGTGAGGAATCGGGCTTGCTCAGTCTCCCAGGTGGGGGAGCGGCCGCGCACGGTCCACGCGTTGCCGCGCCTTGCACGCGGCTGCCCCCTTGTGGCCGTGTCCGCGCACTGCGGCGGCTGCTTTGCCGCCTTTTCCTCTCTTTGTTTCTTCCTTCCAAGGCCCAGCCGCTCAGACCCAGAGGATGACCCCGGACTTTGGCAACCCTGGGAAGTGGTTGGAGGAGGAGCCCAAGCTGAGGAGCTCGGTTCTCAGCTTTGGGGCAGGTGCCGTGGGAGGGTGGCGATGTTCTTTCCCCGGAGGGGTCCCAGGAGTGAAGCCGGGCGGACCACCCAGTCTCACGCACGCACTTGGTCCGTCTTGTCTTTGAAGCGTTTGAACTGGTGCTTCTCCACCTTGGCGACACAGGGGAATCACCTGCAGAGCTTTGAAGCAAGCCCCGCACGCAAGCTGCAGACCCATGCTGGGGTTGGCCACAGGCAGTAGGGATTTTTATTTTTTATTTTTATTGTTTTTATTTACATTTGAGAGAGAGAGAGACAGCACGAGTGAGGGAGAGGCAGAGAGAGAGGGAGACACAGAATCTGAAGCAGGCCCCGGGCTCTGAACTGTCAGCACAGAGCCCGATGTGGGGCTCGGACTCATGAACCACGAGATCATGACCTGAGCTGAAGTTGGACACTTAACCGACTGAGCCACCCAGGCGCCCCTCCCTGAGCCTCTTCTGATCGAGGCCTCCTCACTGGAGTCCCGCAGACTCTTCCCTTTTCCTTGGCGCTCAGGGCTACACTGTGCCTTCTCCATCCCTTTGTGTCCAGTGTGTCCTCCCCCTTAGCTCATTCCATGGCCGGGGGCCGAGGGGGAGGGTGTCATCAGAGGCTGATGAATGTGATGAATGTGCCTTGAGCCCCAGCCTCGTAATTCCAGTAGCATCTTCCAGGAGATCCTTCACGTGGCTCCAAATGAGCTGGACACTAACCCCGCCCTGCCTTTCTGTCCCTTCTCCCCTGGAGCCCCTTGCCTTCCACCCAGCTCCCCGGCCCAAAGCCCGGACCCGTCCTCATCGCCTCCCAGCCCACACCCTCTCCGCCCCGTGCCAGGTCAGGCAAGCGTGACGGCCCCCGTCACTTTCAGCCCTTCCCGACACACCCATATGACGAGGTTCAGCAAGAGACTAAGTCTAGGAATCAGAACGTGCAGTCCAGGGGTTTGCACGTGTAATCGCCTGAAGTGACAGGTGACATTTGTTTATCAGAAGGCGTGGGCAGTAGGAAGTGAGGTTCTTGGAGAACCAGAGACCAGAGGTGCTGTCTAAACCGACTGCATTCACTCTCGAGCCTGTGTCTCCTGGATCCCCATTCGGATGCCTCGCCTCTTTGGACACTCAACACCCCCTTTTCCTGCCTCTTCGCTCTCTCGTCTCCCGCCCTCAAGGTCTTCTCTTGCCTTCCCATCAGCCCCAGCCCTGCTCTGTAGGCCTCAGTTTCTTCCTCTTTAATTAATTAATTGTATATTTTTTTGAGAGAGAGAGAGAGACAGGGTGTGAGTGGGGGAGAGGCAAAGAGAGAGGAAGACACAGAATCCAAAGCAGGCTCCAGACTCCAGGCTCCCAGCTGCCAGCACAGAGCCCGACGCGGGGCTCGAATCCGTGAACTGCGAGATCACGACCCGAGCCGAAGTCAGACGCTCAACCGACTGAGCCACCCAGGCGCCCCAGTTTCTTCCTCTTCAAAATGGGGATAATGAAAGTGTTTCTGCTCTGGGGTGTTGTGGGGATTCCGTAAAGCCCTAGCATAACGTCCGTGTGCAGTAATCCATGTGACAGATGGTGGTGGCTTGGACCAAGTGGTAGCCGTGGAGGTGGCGAGAAGTGACAGGACCCCAGGTTGTCACCTACTCCTGCCCCCGTAATACACCCAACACCTGAACCTTTGCACCCATTTCCTCCTCACTCAGGGATGCCTCGTTTCCTCTCTCCATGCAAAAATCACAAACCCATATCAGCCCTTAAAAGCCAAGCTCAAATCTGAGCCTTGGATGGAAGTCCTCCTCCTTTACCCGCTCAGGACAGCACGGTATTTACCCAGCAGGCTTTCCTGGAGAGTTGCGTGCTGAGCTACAGTCAGAGCACTCTACAAGTTGTAACTGTTTTCATCCTCACAAAATGCCCCGCGACTCTGGTTTGTTATCCCTTCACAGTCAAGTGACCTCCTGAGGTCACAGAGGAGGTACCAAAACGAGGGGAAAGAGCCACCGGGTTTGGCTCTGAGTCTGTGCTCTTAACGACTCAATACGCTGCTTCTCCGTTAGCAGAGTGACGATGGTCACAGGCCATCAAGTTGGCCTTTACTGAGCGCTGGGCACTCTGCTGAGCACTGGTCACAGGTTCATGGTTGAACCTCACCACATACATGTTGCTCTCCGCACGTGGGTTTGCATCTGAGCCCCAGCACTTGCTGGCTCTCAGCTTTTAGCACTGGGCCACCTGGCAAGAGCCCGCCCTCTTGGCCCTCCCTCCCCCAGGGCTTGGTGACCGTCTGTGGGGTTGACGTCCCTTGGGACAGAGCTGGCGTCTCTCTAGCATCTCTCTGATGCCCCCTGGAACCCCGTGTAAGTTCACTAGGCCCTCCATAACAAAATACCACTTAACCGGCAGAGATTTATTTTCTCATAGCTCTGATAGCTGGAAGTCCAAGGTCAAGATGTTGGCAAGGTTGATCTCTTGAGTCCTCCCCTTGGCCTAGAGATGGCCATCTTCTCCCTGTGTCCTCACACGGTCTTTTCCTCTGTGCATGTCTGTGTCCCAATCTCTTTTCATGAGGACACCGGTCATACTGGCTTAGGGCCCACCCCCAATGACCGCATTTTACCTTAATTACTCTGCACATACAGCCACATTCCGAGGTACCTGCGCTTAGGACCCAAATTTAAGAACTTTGGTCGGGACACAATTCAGGACAGTTATTTCACACTCCAAACTGCTGACGGGACGGGCCTGCAGTGCCTGGCTCAGTCCGTAGAACATGCGACGCTTGTTCTCGAGGTCGTGAGTTCAAGCCCCACGTTGGGTGTAGAGCTTACTTACCAAAAAAAAAAAAAAAAATGCTGATTGTCCAGATAGATTAGAGTAGATGAATGAAGTGGGCTGGGAAAAGACTTGGCCTCCCCATTCTTCTATTTTCCCACTTCTGACATTTTTCCCCCTGAGGCACCACAAAAGTATTTCCCTTTCGTCTTTACTATGTGAAAGACCAGTGCGGGACCATCTGTTCACGGTTGCATCCCCGGCTCCTAGAACAAGTGCCTGCCACCTAGAGGGGGTGCTCAGTCAGTATTTGTTGAGCAAATGAGTGAGCAGAAAGGCCCTGGACATTGGGGAGAGGCAGAGACCAGGGTGAATACTGGCTAGGGGGTCAGCCAGCACTCAGCTCTGGTCAGCGGTCAGATTGGAATTCAGAGGTCTCTGTAAATCTCGATTTTGCCACGACAGCAACGAATTCACAGAAACGAGAACATGAGGCAGATCCGTTGGCAGCACTGCCCTCTACGAAGGGGGTCCCCCCCCGTGAGCCGGCAGGACAGGCCTCTGTGAGCAGCCCGGGGGCGTCGGCCTGGGCCCCTCTGCCTGTTCCTGCCCCTCAGGGACCCCCTGCCTGTGGTCGTCTCTGCAGGAAGGCGACGCGCTGGGCGCCACCGAGAAGCTGTGCAGGCAGCTGACTTACCACCTCAGCCCCCACTCGCAGTGGAGGCGGCACCGGGGGCTGGTGAAGAGGAAGCCACAGGCCTGGTGAGTCTCCGTCACCTGAGGTGGAGCTGCCCTAGCCCCCTGCCCAGCCTCCCCTCCCCCTCCAGAGTAGCCCAAAGTGAACCCATGCCAGGCCGGGTGTTCCACCACACTCCCTCCCCCGGGGGTGAAGGGAGGAGCTGAGACCGGAGGGGTGGTCTTGGAAGGCGCCCGAAGGAGGGGAGCCTGAAGGAGGGCATTCCACAAGGGCGAGAGCCATGAGGGGAGCTGCAGGCGGGACCCCTGTCTGGGGATGGGGAGCTGGGGAGTGTGGGCCCATTCAGAAGGGGTGGGCGGGGAGGCCGCCGGGAGGAGTTTCTAATTCCTGGTGTGCGGAATATGGGTGATGAGGTTTTGGGGTCATGGTGGGGTGGTCCGGAGCAGACGGCCAAGAAAGAATTCTTGAAGACGTCTTTGGTGCAAAAAAAAAGGTGATTTTATTAAAGCATGGGGACAGGACCCACGGGCAAGAAGAGCTGCATTGGGGTCGTGGGGGGGTGGGTAACTCATTATATACCTCAGGTTGGGAGGGGGTCGGGGGTAGAGTAAGTCTCTAAGGAATTTTGGAAACAGGTTTCCAGCACCTTGAGGGGCTAGCTGTTGCTAGGGAAAGGCCATTTATTACCGTTTAATAAAACCTCAGCCACGAGACCCTTTAGATGTGTATCAGGGGCCATAAGCTTGGAGTATGATGGCCAGCATGTATCTTGGGGGAGTTGAGATAAAGGAAGTGGACTTACAGGATCCTCGAGGTTGGGGTAAGTTAAGCTAAGGTTCTCTTTTGCCCCTAGCAAAGTGTCATCATGGAGGCAGCTGAGCTCCCAGAGGACGGTCACTCTGCCTGTGCCGAGGACTTGTCAATGGGCTGTAGGCAGTAAGGGAGTAATTTTTCATTTGCCTTAGTTTCCCACATCACCATGGCGAGCACTTAAACCCCCTTTCCTTTGTTCTTGGGTGGCCAGGAGTGTCCGAGGAGTACCATGTAGATGCCACCTGCAGGAGGGGGGGGGTGGTGTGCCAGCCTGTATTTCTCTCAACTTGCCCCAAGCTCCCTCATCATGGGCACTCCCACTGGATCCCCCCTGGTTCTCCTGGATGGCTCCTAGGGAGATCCAGACCCCAGCCGTGCCCCTGGCCCACACAGCAATGGGAACCCTCAAGGGGTTTTGGACCTTCTAAAGATTGGGGGGTTCGGGGCAGCTGGGACACAGAACCTGTGGACCGGACCGAGACAGGTAGCACCATAGGAAGCCAATTAAAGGGGAGCCTGGAAGGAAGGCTTTCTGGGGAGAGTGACCCTGCCTTCCTTGTAAATGACCCCGGGGCAGAGTGGCTTGTGTCCTTCCCCTAGACTGGGTAGGGGCAGGACTGGCCTCCCTCACCCACAAGAACTCTGGTTCCTCTTTCCCTTCTGGACTCCCCCACTCCAAAGCCAGGAGAGGAGCCGGATCCTGGAGGAACAGTGTGAGGCTCTCACGAAGCAAGCCCTCAACTGGGCTGAGGTCAGGGGGACAGAGCAGGACAGGAAGACCCGTGGAATCTGGAATGCCATGCAGAGTCTGTGAGCTAGGTCTTTAGGATTGAAAACCTAGAAATGCGAGCTCTGCTGGAATCCAGGCGCCTCCTCTCCTGTCTCCCCTACACGTGTGCTCAGCCCATTCTTCATTTCAACAGCTTCGCTCCCCTCAGGCGGCTTCCCATCACACTTGAGTCTAAACAGGGCCCTCCATGATGGGCCCTCCGCTCCTCTGTGGTCTCTCACCTCTCACTTCCCCTCACCGCAAACAAGGCGGCCTTCCTGCTGGCTCGCAGACACCAACTCTTCCCAGCCTCAGGGCCTTTGCATGTACCCACTCTGCTGGAACTTTTACCAGACTCTTCTGATGGCCCACTTCTTTAAATGTCAGCTCAAATTAAGTCCTCAGAGAAGGCTTCCTTGAGCAGACGGGTCCAGGCTCCTCTCACTTCAATCTCGTTTGTTGTCTGGCTCACGCTACCCCCACCCTCCCCCCGCAGTAGAGTGAAAACAGGGATCTTGTCCATCTTGTCCACTACTGTGACCCCAGTGCCTAGGCCAGTGCCTGGTATGTAGTGGGAGCTTAACAAACACTTGCTGAAGGATTGAACGAGGTAGGGGATGTTACTGTCGCCATTCGACTGGCCACGATCACCCAGCTGCTAAGAGCCTTCCGGCTTCAGATCCCAAGAATAGAGACTTCTGTCCAAGCCGCCATCTTTGGGCTGCTGCTATTAACATATGCTCTTGAAACAGGCCGAGCCCCCTCCACCTTCCTCTCCTTCCCGCGGCTGGAGCCCTGGGGCTCATGTGGTACCTGGAAATGGGGAGCTCTGGCCACAGAACGAGAAGCAGGAAGAGCGAGGAGTAGCAGATGGGAGAGTGGGAGGGGGTGCAGAGCACTGAGCCTCCAGGAGTCGGCAGTTACCTGCCCCCCAAGTCCAGAGCCCCTGCACCCCACCCCTGCCTGTGGTCCTACAGGGCTCTCCCTAAGGATTCCCCCATCTGGTGGGCAAGATTATCCTGCGAGAGAGGCCTCAGGAGACTTTGTGGCACTCTTGGGGACGCAGGAAGCTCAGTCCAAGTAAAGACAGCAGCAAATACTTCTTCGTAACTCACACGGACAAGGCATTGTCCTAAATGCTTTGTGCCTATGACCTTATTTCGTGAACAACTCTGTGGTACGCGATTAGCTCCATCTGTTCAGGTGAAACTGAGGCACAGGGTTAGAGGTCATGTGGTTAAAGATCACACACATAGGAAGAAAAAAAAGAGTGAAGATGCAAACGCAGGCACTATGGGTACCCAGAACGTACCCTTAGTCACTGCAGAAACATCTGGGCCTTTCTTTCCCTTGTGGCCCCTCAAGCTCTGAACAGCCGGGCCCAGACAGGCTGAGATGTGAGGTAGTACCACGGGGACCAGAGGGCCTGGTCTCTCCCATCCCTGGCATTGCAGAGCAGAAGGTGGCCCCGTGGTGGCGGCCACTGCTGCCCCCGGGGAAAAGGCCCCCTGCTTGAACGTCGCTTGTGCCTTCTCCCCTTCAGCCTCAAGGCTGTCCTGGCTGGGAGCCCTCCGGACAACACGGTGGACCTGTCGGGTATCCCGCTGACCTCGCGGGACCTGGAGCGGGTGACCAGCTACCTGCAGCGCTGCGGGGAACAGGTGGACAGCGTGGAGCTGGGCTTCACCGGCCTCACGGACGACATGGTCCGGCAGCTGCTGCCAGCGCTCAGCGCCCTGCCCCGCCTCGCCACGCTGGCACTCAACGGCAACCGGCTGACGCGGGCCCTGCTGCGTGACCTCACCGACACCCTCAAGGACCCCAGCAAGTTCCCCAACGTCACGTGGATCGACCTGGGCAACAACGTGGACATCTTCTCGTTGCCCCAGCCCTTCCTGCTCAGCTTGCGCAAGCGATCCCCGAAGCAGGGCCACCTACCCACCATCCTGGAGCTGGGCGAGGGCCCGGGCAGTGGGGAGGAGGCCCGGGATGGGCCAGTGGGCCAGGAGGACCCTGGAGGCGGCCCTCAGGATCCTGCTGAAGACCATGAGGGCAGGGAGAACATAGGCAGAGTTCAGACATGACACAGTCGTAGGGGGGCCTCCCCAGGGAGTCCTGGTGGAGTAAGATAACTGAGGCAAGCTAGGGGGCCCCACTAGGGGCCTCAGGCTGTCCCCCAAAATTGGCCAGGGCAGCCCCAGCCACGGGAGCCAGACTGTAGCATCTGGAAAGGGGGTTGTGTAACACTTCTCTTCGGTCTCCACTGCCCCCTTGCTAATCTCTGCTCCTGAGAAATCATCCTTGGCTCGAGAGGCAGATTTGTGGGAGCAGTCTGTTTGGAGATGCGGAAAGCTTGACCTAATGTAAGAACTCCCCCCCCCCCCCCGGAACGGAGTGCAGTTCTGGCCCTACGTCTAACTTCCTATTTCCTGATAGAGAATTTTTTTCCTATTCTGGGAAGCAAACTCCAGCCAGATGCTACCCTGATAGCCCAGACGTGTGCCCCCGCTCAAGGCAGGTTGGAATCTTTACCCTCATACCTGGCTGAAAGTGGGGGGTTGGGGCACTGGCTGCCCAGAGACTCCAAGAGCCTTGTCTCCATCCTGACTCCAGTAGGTTCTACCTCCTCCCTGTAAAGCCCTGGGGGCTCTGAGGAACCACTCCCAGTCTCCGCCTCCGTTTCTGAAGCCCGCACCTCCACCTGGGATTACAGGGCCCCACCCCAGGCCCAGCTACCCCATACCCTTCAAGAGCATCCCAGAAGGCCTACAAATACCGGCATGCATAAAAAGGCCCACCCAGAAACCCTACACCATAACCCCTGCCCCAAGCCAAAGTCTACCAGCCCTTCACTAGGGTTCAGTGTTGCTGGTGTGCAAGCCAGAGTACTGCCCCTTTAAAAGGATCTTAAGGGTCTTTCTCAGAATTTCTCAAAGTCCCCAAAGTAATTCGTGATATGGAGCACACTCCCAAAACCTCCTATGGAGGGCTCCTTAAAAAAACCCAAGACCATGAGATTAAACTTCAAACTCTTGGCAGATCTACTGCCTCCCAAAAGTAGAGGTTCCCAAGGAGAGGAAGCAAAGGTTTTTTTCACCCTCTCTTCTTACTCAAGGCCTACAAGCCTTCTAGGCACAATAAGCCTAGACCCAAAGCATAGACTTCCAAGTCCAGGGAGATTGGAAAACAGCCCTTTTAAGCTAAAAAAAAAAAAAGCCCATAGATGGTGACCAGACTGCTCAGGCAAATGGCAGACAGCTGGGAAGCACGGCCTGACAGGCCTCCAGCCTCATTGACAGGCAAGATTCCAACTCAGGAAGGCAGCAAGATGGGGGCTAGGTCAAGAACCAGACTATGGCACCTTGCCTGCCACTGCTCAAAGGTTGGACTAAGCATAGTTTCAGGAGGTGGAGGCTATGCAAAAGGGACGTGGCCCAAGGGCAACAGACTGGAATCAAAGGTGTGGATGCCTTAAATGCTTTGGAACTTTCACCCTTAAAGTCTGAAGTTGTTACAGGAGAACAGCTTAGGCCGGACCATACAGATGTTGACAAATGCCAATACCTGGACTGCTCATATCTAACAGCAGTAATCAAACTTTTCTCCAAATACATTTTTAAGAATCAATACTAAAAACCATCCTTTATTGTAGTACTGGTTTATTGTAATTGCATGGAAATGCTAATTTCAGGAAGAAATAAGCTTTAAGCTTAAGAACTCAGACCCTCACCCAACAGAACTTATACAAAATTAAAAAGTGCAGAAAGCTCTTTGGGCAAGGGAGAACCAGAAATATATTCGTAACACTAGAAAACCAACAGTGACCGATCTTAGAAAAACACATTTGTTGGTTCTACCGCTGGTAACGGAATGGGCTCTGAATCTCAGCCTCAGGTAAGTACTGTTTCCACACCAACTACTGAAGTCTAGGTTTTCAGTCCAAGCTGATGGTGGTCACTGGTCCTCGCATGGCTGACCATTCTCTGGAAGATAGCCTGCAAAGACACTAAGTATCAGTCTCAGTCTCTCTACTCCGACCAACGGTTATTCATAGCATACACAGATATCTTCAGAAAACCACAGGTTCAACACTACACAATCTGCCGGTAATTCCAGCTATTTTTAGGTGATTTCATCATTTGATATCCTTTTTCTGCGTATCAGTTTACACAAAATTAGCTTCTTCATTCTACCAAGGAGGGGGAGGGGGCCCTTGTCCAGACAAAAGCTTACCTCTACTTGGGCTGAGCTGTGGCACCACCGGCTTCCAACTGCACACTGCTGATCGCTGATTTTCGACAACCCAGCACTCAAAACCTGGGACAATTCAGGCACCCCTAGACAGGCAGCAGACACCAAAGACAAAACAGGTAGGTCTTATCAGGATAGCCTCAACTACAGCTCCCAAGTTCATCGTAACAGAAGTTCTTGGAAACGTTCTGGAGATGCTTTTTTGTAAAGTAAACCACAGAAGTCTAGAAGTTTTAAGTGGCTTTGGATATCGTAACTTCCACTTAAGTCACATCAGTTTTTAAAAATACTTAGTTTTAAAGATAGAGAGCAAGCACGGGCAGGGGAGGGGCAGAAAGAGGGAGACAGAATCTGAAGCAGGCTCTAGGTTCTGACCTGTCAGCACAGAGCCCAATGCAGGGCTGGAACTCATGAACTGCGAGATCATGACCTGAGGCCAAGTCAGGTGTTTAAATGACTGAGCCACCCAGGTGGCCCTAGTCACATCATTTTAAAGATCCCAGACCTAAAGCTGCCATTTTAAAGGACGAGGAAAACAATCTCAGCAAATAGGCGATTTGCTCAGGATTATACAGCAGGGAGATGAAAAGGAAATTCCTGGGTTTCCTCTGCACTCAGCTCCACGACCACTATGAACCATAATCAGGATCTCAGAGATGTTGCCAATAAAGGTCAAGGGCTACACGGATACAAGGGATTAGGTTAACCAGATAAAATTCCCACTATCTAACGGGAACTTCACCTAATGTAACAGGGAGGCTCACTCAACCACTAAACTTCTCCAGAGATCAAAACTCACCTCAAGGCAGGCCACTCATCACTCGAATCTTCAGCTGCTACGTTCGCACGCTAACTGGCAACCTGGGTGAATACAGAAAATAAAGGTCACTGCTCAAACCAAGATCCGCCAGGACACCGGCAGCTGGGGAGGACTTGTTGACTGCAGTCAGCCAGGAACTGTTATCGTCAGTTATCGCTTCTGACGGCACTTCCTATAAGTGATTTCATCAGAGCAGTCAAGCACCTCCCCACTCCCCAGTACCACTCCAGAAACCTGGACACCACCTGGAAACAAGCCGTAACTGCTCCACAACAACCAGGCCATTGGCTGTTCTCAGCAACACATTGTGATGGTGCGGTGTCCAATGCACAAACCTTACAAATGTAAACTATCAGCCAACTCCACTGCATTTGAGCAACCAAAACGTTCCAAATTATAGCTCCAACCCCGCCCGGACTAGGTCCTACCTTAGGGAGGGATCCTGCTCCCGGCTGGCACATGGAGGGCGACGCGTGTTAAGGGCCAAGTTCTGGCGGTGATGTTCAATCACCCTGTCGAGGTTTCAGCGACTGCGGTCAGACAGGCATAAAAACCGTCAGTTGTCGATTCTGACTGCACTTCCTAATCTCATTATCATCGGGACAGTCGGCCAAGTTCTCCTCGTGGCCCCCATTACCAACCTCAACCGCGAAGCGCGCTCACGTGCAGGCCGACCCACACTTACCCACTTCTCCGGGGTTGGCGCGCTCCACCACGGCGGGTCCGGGGAGCGGGGGCCCGGCCTTCGGGGACCTCAGGTTCCTGGGACTGCAGCAGCCCTACGGGACAGGCACGCGGCCCTTGAGCCTCGGTCCCCCGCGGCCCTGCGCGACTCTCCCCCCACTGACGCGCCCGCCACGAAGCCCGAGCCGCCCTCCACTCCCCACACAAGCCTCCCGAAACCTTCTTTGCAGAAACTAGGAAGCTTCTAGCTCATTTGCCCTTGCCGCCAGCTACTAAGCTAAATTACAAGACTCGCTTACCTCCATAGCGACTCTAAGGGAAAGGTCGCTTTAGCTGCGTGCCTTGCCTTTAAGGAGTCGGAATATTCCATTCTTCACAAGAGGGAGGGTAATGCTGGCAAAGACTCACGGGAACTTCCAGCCCATTTAACGATGCAGACTCCGCCCCACCACCCCAGGCCACCCCTCCCCCTTTAGAGCCCATGGTCTCTTCCATGGCCCCGGATAATGTGACTCGAGGTGCCAGTAATGCTCCAGGGCGCATGCGTGGGGGCTGAAGCGCGGTAGCAACGAGGCGTTGGGGCCCCAGCCGCTTGTTAGCTGCGTGGTTTTGTGCAAGTCACTCAACCACCGTGAGCTTCTGTTGCTCCTCTGGTCATGAAGATACCGGCACCGCAGAGGTTACTCTGAGGATCACATGAGATATCACACCTGAAACAGCAACCATTCACAAATAGTAGTGCTTCTGATTCTAAGAAGCGCTGCCAGTTTGCTCTCTTCCCGCAGCTATTTCAAAACATCCACGGAGGGGCGCCTGGGTGGCGCAGTCGGTTAAGCGTCCGGCTTCAGCCAGGTCACGATCTCGCGGTCCGTGAGTTCGAGCCCCGCGTCAGGCTCTGGGCTGATGGCTCGGAGCCTGGAGCCTGTTTCCGATTCTGTGTCTCCCTCTCTCTCTGACCCTCCCCCGTTCATGCTCTGTCTCTCTCTGTCCCAAAAATAAATAAACGTTGAAAAAAAAAATTAAAAAAAAAAAAAAAAAAAACATCCACGGAGTTTCTCAAAATCCCTTCTTGCTGACAGCTCTCATCACTCTTGAGAATGACCCCTAAGGAGCAAGCAGACGTCTTATCTGGATCCGCTTCCATCCTCTTTTCTCCTGTGCCTGTTCTTCGATCTCACCAGCAATGTAAACCTCTCCCTCTCCGCAAATGCTTTCCTTTCCGCATTTGAACACCCTTAGGTCTTCCCCACTTAAAAAATACTCAATTCATACGCGTTTTATAAACACTTAGGACACCAAGGAAGAGCAATTCATTTGGACTGGAGAAAATTGGGAAAGCTATAGCGAGACAATTTGTGAGCTGGTCTTAAGGATTTGGGTGGGGTGGGGGGCTTCCAGCAAGAGCCAAGTGGGGGGTGGGGGGGTCAAATACACAGGTCCATCAGTCTACCTGAAGAATACAGTAAAAGTGCTAAGGAGAACGTGGAGAACAGCAGGGGTATAGGGGAAGAGGTGTCTGGAAATATTTGGGCAAAACCCTGGAGGACTGAGGATGCCAGCTAGGGTGTCCTGTGGACACTGGGGGAGCCTTTTAAGCCTTCAGAGCACATGGGTAACATGTTTCTCTTCCCTCTTAGGAAGTCCCCTCTGGCGGCCTTGCAGAACAGCTTGGAGGGGTAGGAACTGAGCAGGTAGCCCAGCAGGGAGGGAAACCAATAATCCAGAGCCTGAAGGAAACCAAGGAGCTCAAAGGCTTTGAGAGAGATCTTGGATGTGGCTGGAAGCTGTGGGAAAGGACAAAAGGTGGCTGTGTTGCCGGCGTCCCCCACCACACATCTGTCACAACAGCAGATACAGCACTCAGGAAAAGAGAGCCCCGAGGCTGGGGGCCAGCAGGTGAGGGTCTCCTGTGCCTGGGTTGAGGGCAACAGTAACCCAGTCCTAGACAGAGAAACGCTCACAGAGACATGCAGATGTCAGTCAGCCCGAGGGCCCATTAACTCTGCTTAAATAATGCTTCCAGGAGAGTTAGTCATGAGAAAATATTTATTTATATTTGCCAGCGAAGTTCCCTGGAGCCCCAGAGCCAGCAGGTAGGGCTGGAGAGATTCCCTGGCTCTGTCCTGCATCTGGGCAGGACATCAGCAGGACTCCAGGAGCTGGAGGGGCAGGTGGTCATCCTCTGAGGTGGTGTCCTCCTCCAGTTGGACGGCCAGGACAGGCTTCTTCACGGTGCCTATAAAAGGATGAAGAGCCCTGTGGCTTGGGCCTGGGGCTGTGTCCCCAGGAGGCAGGCGCCAGGGAAGCAGGAGGAGGCCACAGCCATGAAACCACATCCACACGCTCTGTGTGCAGCAGGTGATCCCAAAGTCGCCAGCAACCCTTCTCCCTATGTACCCCCTCCTGCGGGCATTTACTGAACCCCTGCTTTGTGCCTGTCAGGGACTTCCTCCCAGGAGCTTAAAGTCCCTGGAGGTGACAGCCTTTTGTGTTAGAATCTGGAACACCTGGTGGGAAGAAGAACCGGAGGGAAGTGAGAAGTAGGTGTCCAGGGAGCTCAGGGGAGAGAAGAGAGACGCAACCTGTAAGCAAGGCAGATTTGGACACCCATAAGGGGCAGGAATGACACTTGGACAGAGAGAACAGGGAGCAGTGTGGGGGGACTGGCTGTCACATGGAGGGACAGAGGTGTGGGAAACGGGCTGGACTTCAGAGATGTGTCTTCCCCCTGGGGGGTGAGGCCTTCCAGACAGTGGGAGGCGTACCGGGCGGGCCTTGTGTAGTTTTTGACTGCATTGGGGGCTAAGCCTGGAGCAGGAAGACTTGCCTAAAGGAGAGGGTGCAGATGGAGCCTTGCAGTGGTGCAGAAGCTGAAGACACGAGGGCTGGGGGCAGAGGAGTGAGTGGCTGCCTGAGAGGTCCTGATAATACTCAGCACCAGGCTGAGAGGGACACTGAGCAGGTGTCCAGGCCTCCTGCCCAGGTGAGGAGAGGGAGGGCTGGCACACGCATTACCCGGAAGGGCCAACCCAAGGCCGTCCCTGTTGGGGATGTCCAGTTGGAAGTCCCAGCAGGCAGTGGGTATGGGATGCTTGGGGCAAGATGAAGGGCAAGGTGACTTTCAGAGTCTCGGCCTCGAGGTGATAGGGTGGCAGGACTCAGAGGAAGGGAGGCACGCAAAGAGCCAAGCAGGAAATCTGTCGGTTTGTGAGGGCCACGGTCAGGGCCCCAGGAGCCTGGGAAACCAGAGGCTGGAGGAGTGTCCCTACCCAGGGGTCAGAGGTGACACAGACGCTGTTGTGGGGAGGGGTCGCGCGCCACAGTCACAGACAAGTGGAGTCTGCTGGAAAGAGAACGAGAAAGAGGAGAGCCAACCGCAGACCCAAGTGGGAGCTACTGAAGATTCCAGAAAGGGCATGCTGTGGAGACAGCTAATCCTCGAAACGGGTCTCCAGGTGAGAGGAAGGAGCCAAGGCCAGTCTTGGTGGCAGGCAGCAGGGTGGAGACAGGAGGGGCCTCCACACACTTGAACGGACAGGACGTAGGCCGTGACTGGGGGGAAAGGCCTAGGAAGTGGCTTCTCCTCAGAGGGGCGGGGACCGGGGGCTTGGGTAGGGGGGCAAAGCCGGGGATCAGCAAGGCTGGCCCTGTAGACGGGGCAGAGCCAGTGGGGTTCAGAGAGATGCCCCCTGAGCTGTGGGATAGGTGGGGGGGGGGGCTCTCTAACTCGTTCCCCCACTGGGTCCCCAGGCTCAGCCCAGGCCTGGAAGGGTGCAGCTGAGTGGACCCGGCCAAGAGGAGGGCACGGGGAGGTGAGGGCAGGCAAACGTCCTCAGAGTGTCTCCCGGATGACCCCCTGAAAACAGGCCGGTGAGGAGGTGGGGCTGGAGAGAAAAGGAGGGAAGGGTTTTAAGGGGGACTGGGAAGTGGCCATGGAGGTGGTCCTGCCCCAGACTGTCCGTGGCTGTGTGGCCGAGCAGACAGAGACACGCACGCACACACACACACACACACACACACACGGACATCTCTCTCTCCAGAGCAGGGGCTCTGGTCCATGGCTACTCACCAGGGACGCCAGGCCCTGCTGGCTCCTCACACACTGTTGGCAGCGTCTGTTCCCACGCAGCCCAGTTCACTTCCTCCACCCTGAGGACAACAGAGCAGCCCTGAGGCTCTGGGAGGCCACCTGTGCAGCTTGCTTTGCCCCGGGAGCGGGGCCCAGGTAGACACGGGGACGGTCAGGAGAATGGGGTTTCTCCGCCCTTCTCGCTGGACACTGGGCCACCCGTCATCCCACCCGGGCCCCGTCCGGGTGGCCACCACCCCGCTGCCCCCTGGGCCACGTGTCTGCGTTGGCGGAAACGGGCATCTGTCCCTTCAGGCCGTTCACAGTCACCTGGGTTGTCCTGAATACCCAGAGAAGAGTTTAGATCCTGTGTGTCTTTGTGTTCCTGGGTTCTGGAGCCCTTTTGTGGCCGCTCCGCATGCCCAAGACCCTCCCCTCTCCCACGGAAGACTTTGTTTTCTGTGGAAGGGTCGTAGCCTCTGTGGTCGGGCTGGGGGAGTTGGGAGGGCAGAGCAGACCAGCCCGGGCAAGGCTAGTGTGCTGGAACCTGAGGGTCCCTCTGGCTTCTTGGCCTCCTGAGTGTTGCCCCATTTCAGGCCGGAAGGAGCAGGTCAGGGGAGGGAAGGGACAGGACCGGCTGGGATGGCAGACCGGCATCCCTGACCTCGCCTGTCCAGGGCGGAGTCCCCTGGTGCTCCTGGGCCCTGCCTTTCCCACCAGACCTGACTCCTGGTGGCTGTCCCCTGGCTTTTACGAGAGTCAGGCCGACCCGTGGTGTGCAGTCTCCGGGGATCACTGGGTCAGCAAGGCCCCCGGGCCACCCTCCCCTGCCTCCCTCACTCACCGGAAGCACCAGCGCTCATCAGGGCTGCCATCTGGCCTGGTGCCAACGGCCAGCTTCACGCCTGCCCGCCGCTTCTTCCTTCTGCACCACCAGTAGCCATTCTCCATCTCCAGGACAGAGATGGCTTTCTGGGGACAAAGGACACATCAGACGGTAGCCAGGAGGGTACTCCACAGCACTTTGTAGAACCCAAAGTCTGCTAAGCATGTGGGTTTGAATCCAGCGCCCGTGTCTTATTACCTGTGTGATGTTAGGCCCCCAACCCCTCTGAGTCTCAGTTTCCCCGCTTGCAGGTGGACGGGTGTTGGGAAGTCGGCACGTGGTGAGTGCCCAACGGTTACTTGCGTTGTCACCGATTCCAGAATTCCACACCAGCAGGTGCGGAATTTGATTTGCTCTACCCACACGTGTGCCTGCCCGCCGGCACACAAGTGAATTAGGTGGGGCACAGAACTTTGCCCATGAGGGCACGGCTCGGAGAAGCTAGGGGGCTTGGTCAAGGTCAGCAGTGAATCGGTGGGAGTCCAGCCTTCGGGGCAAGGCTTTCTGAGCACCAACTGCCCACCCTCAACCCTCCAGTCAAGAGGTAGCTATTGCTTCTTCCATGGAAGGCAGATGTCATATCAGCCCCCAGCTACAGGGCCCTCTGCTCCCCAGTCCCAGGATTGCACGTCCTGCCTGCCTCACCCACTAAAGCAACCCCATTGACTGTTTGATAAACACAGGACAGGAACTGCATGAGGGCAAGGTAGACACTCAAGAGATACTTGACAATGATAACCGTTAACCCTTTCAGCACCTACTACGTGCCAGGCACTGTCCCCAGGGCTTTAGATCTATAAGCCCATTCGATCCCCACAACAGCCCTAGGAAGGAAGGAATGGATCAGGGGGCCCAGCTCAGCTGGGTCCTGCGCACTCCTCACCCGGCCCAGAACTTGGGGAAAGGGAGGGGAGCGCCCCCCCGCCCGCCCCATCGCTCTGCAGTACCTGCAGCTTCCAGATGCTCCAGCTGTCGGTGGCGACACTGTTGACGGTCTCGCTCATGAGGGCGATGAGCATGTTGAGCAGCAGGATGTAGGTGAGCAGCACGTATGCCAGCAGCAGCAACAGCACGACGCCGCGGAAACGCAGCTGGTCTTGGAAGGCCAGCTCCCCCATGCCGATGGTGAACTTGAAGAGCTCCAAGGAGGCGTCCAGGATGCCACCGTATGGGGACGAGCTGCCCCCCTCGTCCTCCCGTCCCACCCCAGGCTGTGCTGCCTCCGTGACATTGGGGCCCGTGGGGACCCCGGAGTCCAGGGCTTCCCGGCTCAAGCTCACCAGGGCTGCAGGAGGGAGAAAGGGGGATCCTCAGCCTGGGGAGACCAGGGGGCAGCCTCGAGGGTGTACAGAGCGGGCAAGGAAGAGGCAGGGGCCAGAGGGGGGTGAGTCCTTACCTACAGCGAAGCCGAAAAGGAAGACTAAGTAGACCAGCAGGAAGCGGAGCAGGTCCCGCAGGATGACCTAGAACACACATACCAGGAGCCAGAGTGGGTGGCCGGCCCGTCGGGCATGACCTACAACCCCTGCCTCCGCCCTGAGTATGGGTTCCCCTGTACACACCATGCACACACACACACACACACACACACACAAATCTGTGCATCCCACAGTGAACAGACCGGTCTTTTAACATCACTTTCTTGCTTACAACCATCCAGGGTGAAAACATGAAGCACAGAATTACCCTATGATCCAGAAATCCCACGTCTGGGCAATAGACCCAAAAGAACTGAAAGCAGAGACCCAAACAGGTACTTGCACTCCCCTGTTCACAGCAGTGTTACAATAACCAACGCAAGCATCCATTGATGCGTAAAGGAATAAACAAAATGGGGTATATACACACGGTGAAATGTTACTCCGTCTTAAAAAGGAATGAGATTCTGAGACACGCTACAACATGGATGAAACGGGAGGACACTGTGCTGACTGAGCCTAGCCAGTCCTAAGAGGACACAAACTGTAGGATCCCACTTCTATGAGCTACCTAGAGGAGTCAAATTCATAGGGACAGAAGGAAGAATGGTGTTGGGGCGCCTGGGTGGCTCAGTTGGTTAAGCATCCGACTTTGTCTCAGGTCGTGATCTCACAGTTCATGGGTTCGAGCCCCACGGCGGGCTCTGTGCTGACAGCTTGGAGCCTGGAGCCTGCTTTGGATTCTGTCTCCTTCTCTCTTTGCCCCTCCCCCAATCATGCTCTGACTCTCTCTCTCTCTGTCAAAAAATGAATAAGCATTAAAAAAAAAAGAAAAAAAGAATGATGTTGCTAGGGGCTCAGGGAGGGGAGTGGGGAGTTCATGTTGAATAGGGGGACAGAGTTTCAACTCTGTAGATGGATGATACTTAATACTGTCCCCTAAAGGTAGGATAATATTATGAGGGTATTTAATATCACTAAACAGTACACTTAAAAATGATTAAGATGGGGGAGGCTGGGTGGCTCAGTCGCTTAAGCCTCCGACTCTTGGTTTTGGCTCAGGTCATGATCTCGTGGTTGGTGAGATCGAGCCCAGCATCGGGGTCCGTGCTGAGTGTGGGAACTGCTTGAGATTCTCTCTCTCCCTCTTCTCTGCCCCTCCCCCACTTGTGCTCATGCATGTGCACTCTCAAAAATAAAAATAAATTATCAAGATAGTACATTTTGTAATGTATATTTTGCCACAATTAAAAACATTTTTTTAAACCTCTGGGGCTTCCAGACCCCTCCCCATCCATGGACAACGAATCCCCAACTTCCTCCCTCCACTCACTCTCCCAGCCTCCTTGCTCTGTCCCAAGTGCTCCAAGCTTGTTCTGGCTCCTGGCCTTTGCCTCCGATGCTGCTTCTCTGAGTCTGCGCTGGCTAAGTCATTTTTCTGGTCTCATCCATCACCTCTTCAGAGAGGTCTCCCAGACCATCCCATCTAAAGCACCCGCTGCCCCAGTCATTCCCCAAGGCATCGGTCTATGTATTTCCTCCATAGCATTCAGCAACCTGTAATGTTCTCATCTATTTCTCTTCGTGTTTCCATTTCCCCTACCAGAATGTCAGATGCAGGAGAGTTGAGGACTTGTCTGTTTTGTTAGCAAACAAAGGAGCATATTCCAACACTTAGAACGGGACCTGGCCCACACCTCAACTTTTGTTGAATAAATAAATGAACGCAGACACACCCATAAGCCCAGGTGTCCCAGGACACAGGCACATAGATGAGCTTATGTGCATCGTCTCTGCTCCTTCGGTGTGCAAGGATGCACTAGCAAACACACAGATATGCTTGTGTTTGCTCAAACCCATGCAGAGAGCAGACCGCTGAAGGTAGGTGTGTGCACGCTGGTACTCCTGCTCTTGCTTGAGCTTGGGTTTGTGATGCACAGGCAGACATGCTCGTGTTCTCCTCTGCCCAGGAGGAGGGCGCCTGCCTGCTGAGGCCAAGAGGGTCCTGTCGGCACGGTGTCCAGCTTTGCCTGGTCACCGCTCCCCGTCTCTCACCTTCTGGATCATGACACTATAGATGCCCGTGTGTTGCAAGCCACGTGTGTAGTAAAGCAGGTTCAGCCAGCCCAGCACCAGCGAGGACACCAGCAGGGGCAGGTACCACTCGACGGCCAGGAAACGCAGCACCTGGGACACCACCGTGAGCAGGGCCTGAATCAGGCTGCGTGGGAACAGAGTTCGGGTCAGCTTGCAGGCCACCTGGCGAGCTCCCTCCGCCCCCACTTGCCCCCACTGGCCGGCACCGACCACCCCTGCCTCTCCCACCATCCATCCATCTAGATGGATGAGAAGTCCTCCATCTGCCTGGGACTGGACCCAGTCAGGGGTCATTTAATCCCTGTGGGCCTCAGGTCCCTCCCCTGTAAAACAGGGGTACTAGGAACAGCACCTGACTCATGGGGCATTTGTGCAGATTCAGTGAGCCACAACATGTAAAGGGTTCAGGCTCCGCTGGCACGTAGCTCTCAGGGCACGTAACTATCACGAGCACAAGGAGCCCCAGGGCAGACAGCCTGCACTTTGGTCCAGGCCCCAGGCGCTCCCCGGCTCCTATCCTCGCCTCTCCAGCCGGCCTGGCACCTGCTGCCACACCAGCCGCTCCCCGGGGCTGAGACAGGGGAAGGGAGTGAGGCCCCACGTACAAGAGGATTTCAAAGTAGCTGTCCAGGAACGAGATCCAGATGAACAGACGGCGTCTCCAGAAGTACCACAGCTGTGGGGGGAGGAGGGGGGGGAGGAGGGGGGAAGGAGAGGAGCAGGGGGTGGGGCGGAAATTTGCTGTCCAGGCCACAGAGCAGCCCTGCTGGGCTCCCCACTGCGTCCCCTGCCTGCCGGCCTGGCTTTGTGGAAGTCTGGCCGGGACCACCTCACAGGCTCAAACAGCATCTTGGACTTTTGCGGGGTGGGGACGGGGGCTCATGCTAGCTGAGAAAGCTGTGAAGCCTGTTTCCAAAAAGTGCGGCCACCCACAGACACCCGGACAATGCCAGGCGCCTCCTCGCTCCCTGTGGACCCAGGCGAAGAACTCACTCACTACTCAGGCCTAGGGGAAGAGCTCCTTTGCCTCTCCTCACCCTGGCCCCACGGGGACCCTCCTGTACTCCAGCCAACCTGGATCTGGTACCAAAGTCCCACCCACTCTGAGACAGGCTCCATGGCCCAGTGTCCAGCCTGTCTCCTGCACTTTCACCTGAAAAGGAGCCACCGGGGGAGTCGGGCTGAGCACACCTGCTCCAGCCTGTCTGTGCTCCCCCCCACCCCCAGGAGGAATGTGCCGGCCGAGGGACCTGGGGGTGGGGGGCTTCAGCCCCACTTTCCAGGGAGCAGAGCCGGCGTGGCGAGGAATCATGGGAGTCATTTGCCGCCCCTCAGAAACCCCAGAAAGCACAGCAGGGAGATACTGGCCCCAGAACCCAAGGCCCTCAGCTGCCCCGAGGCTGGTAGTGATGGGACAGTTCCCCGGAAATGAAGGGATTGTGGTTAACTCAGTCTAAGTCTCCTCCTAGGGGAATTCTAGTTTGTTTCTGGGAGCCACACGGAGTGCTGGGGTCATGGGGTGCGGAGGGGGGATGGGAGGAGCCTTCACCTGGCCCACGAGGAGGTAGACCCCCCCAAGCAGGATCAGGATGTGGCCCAGCAGCAGCATGGAGCCTCCAGTCGTCACTTTCAGGGAGAGGAAGGCCTGCGAAAGAGACACTCTGGTAGGACCTGGGACCCGAGTCCCCTCCCAACAGTGACGCTCCTCGCTGAGGGCCCATTCTGAGCATGAGCTGTTGGAGAAGCCACGCAGAGCAGCACAGGGAACATGGGCTCCCGGGCAGGCCCCCCCGCCCCCCAGATTCTAGCCTGTTGTAGAGGCACGCTGTATAGTGGTTGTGACGGTGGGTTCAGATCCCATCTCCCCCACTGACAGCCTGCGTGAGCCTGGATAAGTCACTTAACCTCTCTGTGCGTCCCTCCCGTCAACTGTAAACCGGGGATGCTAACAGTTCATCGTTCTCAGAGGGCTGCTCTAAGCATTAATTAAATAAGCTAACACATGTCACTCCCTGGAAATACTTTGTCACCTATGGTGAGCACCCAGCCCGTTTTAGCAGCGTGGTTATCATCTCTGCGTTGCTGGCTTCGGTACCCGCTAGCTGCGCGAGAGCTCGGGTGCGTCACAGTGTTATCAGGTGCAGGTGGGGGTTGGCAATCCCTGCCCTATCTTCTTCCGAGGCTGGTCCCAGGAGGCCTCCCTCCCCCAGCATGCGCCCCATCCCCTCCCCCCCCCCGCCCCCCACCTGCTGTACCTTCTCCAGGGCGGGCTGGTGGTAGGCAACAGCAGTGAAGAGGAACATGTACATCAAGTAACACAGGAAGTTGAAGAAGAATCTGGGGATTAGCAGATCCCATTTCGCCTGCAGCAGTTTGTTCAGCGGCTCCAAAACCACCATCCGGTGTCGGTGCTGGGGTGGGAGTGTGAGAGCTGCTACATACAGGGGTCCGCTCATGTCAGGCTCAACGCGAGGGCTGAGGGAAATGGGAGGGGGGGAGCCCCAAATGACCCCGCCCCACCGGCCTCTACCCCACCCTCATGGCTATGGGCTGGCGGAGCGCCGCATCCTCCAGTCCAGAGCAGGTGGCCACCGGGACCCCCGCATGCTCCCCATGGGCGTGGGACCCGTGTGTGTGGAATGAACATGGGCCCAGAGGCTGGGGTCGGGGCACGCAGCCACATCCCACCGGCACAGCCACAGGGCACGTCCAGGAGGCAGCCCTGAAGCATGGAGCTCTGCCAGGTCCCCTTTGCACCCCTCCCTGGGCCCCAGTGGGCTCACCGGGCTTCTGCAATGAAAGGCGATGATCTCCAGCACTGAGTTCTCCTCCCAGCTGTCCACAGAGGCCAGGTCATACAGCGACACCCAGACAGGCCCATAGCACCACTCGGTAAACTTCCGGGAAAGTGGCTGGCACGGCCCTGAGAACTCCCGCTGCAGGATGTGTCTGAAAATCTGCAGGGTGAGGCACGTGATCTTGGCCTGCGTGGCCACCTCCCAGCACTGACCAGGAGGCTGGGAGCTAGTCGGTACCCTGCAGACCTGCCCACCATCTACAAAGCTACAAGCAGACACCCGCAGGGGTGCCTGAGTGGCTCAGTCAGGTAAACTTCCGGCTCTTGGTTTCAGCTCAGGTCATGATCTCATGGTTCGTGAGTTCGAGCCCTGCACTGGGCTCTGCATTGACAGTGTATAGCCTGCTTGGGGTTCTCTCTCTCCCCTCTCTCTCTGTCCCTACTCCGCTTGTGCACTCTCTCTCTCTCAAAATAAATAAACTTAGGGGAGCCTGAGTGGCTCAGTCAGTTAAGTGGCTGACTACGGCTTAGGTCATAGTCTTGTGGTTTGTGGGTTCAAGCCCGGCATCAGGCTCTGTGCTGACAGTTTGGAGCCTGGAGCCTGCTTTGGATTTTATGTCTCCCTCTCTTTCTGCCCCTCCCCAGCTCATGCTCTGTCTCTCTCTCTTTCTCTCAAAAATAAATAAACACTAAGAAAAAATTTTTAGGAACACTTGGGTGACTCATTCAGTTAAGCATCTGACTTCAGCTCAGATCATGATCTCACGGTCTGTGGGTTCGAGCCCTGCATCGGGCTCTGTGCTGACAGCTCAGAGCCTGGAGCCTGCTTCAGATTCTGTGTCCCCCTCTCTCTCTGCCCCTCCCCAGGTTGTGCTCTATCTTGCTCTATCTCTCAAAAATAAATAAATGCTAGAAAAATATTAAAAAAATTTTTTTTAATTAAAAATAAAAAAAAGGGGGCGCCTGGGTGGCGCAGTCGGTTAAGCGCCCGACTTCAGCCGGGTCACGATCTCGCGGTCCGTGAGTTCGAGCCCCGTGTCAGGCTCTGGGCTGATGGCTCAGAGCCTGGAGCCTGTTTCCGATTCTGTGTCTCCCTCTCTCTCTGCCCCTCCCCCGTTCATGTTCTGTCTCTCTCTGTCCCAAAAATAAATAAACTTTGAAAAAAAAATTAAAAAAAAAAAAACAGATACACGCACACAGCCTGTACACACAGATCCTTGTGTGTATAAACTCTTCTCACACATCCTCACATGCTCAGCCACAGTGTAAATATTCTCATCGGCTCACATATGTTCAGACCTGCCAGTGAACCTGGCTCTTCCTTCCCCACTTCTGCCCTGAGGTCTCTTCCTTGGAGCCCCTACATGGCAGAGGGACCCCAGCCCAGAGGCCCTTGAGGCCCCTCGAGACCAGAGGTTCCCGGCCACACAGGTGTGTACCCTTCTGTGGTCAGAGCTCAGAGCTTCCACCAGACTAGAAAGCATCCCTAACTCAAACAGGTTAAGAAGCAGTTTGTTTTGGGGTGCCTGGCTGGCTCAGTCGGTGGAGCATGTGACTCGTGATCTCGGGATTGTGAGTTCAAGCCCCAACTTGGGTGTAAAGATTACTTAAAAAAAACGGGGGAGGGGGGGTGCTTAAGTGGCTCAGTTGGTTGAGCAGCCGACTCTTGAATTCAGCTCAGGTCATGATCCCAGGGTCATGGAATCAGCTCCAAGTTGGACTCCATGCTGAGCATGGAGACTGCTTAAGATTCTCTCTCTCTCTCTCTCTCTCTCTCTCTCTCTCTCTCTCTCTCTTTCAAAATAAATAAGCTTAAAAAAAAAAAAAGCAGAGAGACCAATGATCTAGAATGTTGCCCCAGGCTCTTTCTGCAGAAAAATCAAAGGGGGTCCTGTTGCTTCCTGGAAAGGTGGGGGCCAGGCACTCACCTCGATTTTGCCCTCCTTGGCGGCCAGCTTCAGGGGCGTGAGGCCCTGCAGGTTGGGGATGTCTTCGAGCTGCACTGTGGGGCAGAGGCGGGCGCCGGCTCGGAGAAGCCCATCGTACATGCGGATCACCAGCGCACTGTTCTCGGCCGAGTTATCTGCGATCATCACCAAGGCGTGCAGGGCAGTGTTGCCCAGTGAGTCGGCCGCCTGCAGGCTGGCAGGCTGATGCCGGTTCTCCAGGAGGTAGGTCACCACATCCCACTGCTTGGTGCACGCGGCCAGAGAGAGGGGCAGCTCGCCTGGGGGTCAAGAGGGACAGCTTGAGCCTCAGGCCTCCCAGCTTCCACCTGACTACGCCTCACATTCCCAGGACAGAACGCCGGGCCCCCTTTCAGAGAGTCAGGCCTCGGGACCCCAGGTCCGCCCAGGCCTGTGCTGAGAGGGAAGATGGTCCCAAGCCCCATTTAGGGCGGCTGTGCCTTTTCCTATGAACCCTGGTAAAGTCATTTCTGTCCAGCTCTTGACCCCAGGGAGAGGTGACCGAAGCTTTTTACCATCTAAAGGCTCAGAACAGAGGTCAGCCAACCAAGGTTCCCATCTCCTTGCCTCCTTCTCTTTTCTTCACCAGAGCCCAGCCCCACTGCCACCTGGCATCGACACCCCTTTAGACTTTCCCCCACACCGGTTCCGCCAGCCCATTCCCCTGTCCTGGTCTGGGAGCGGATGTGTGATGAGCTTCCTTGGCCAGACAAGGCTAAAACATCTCCTAAGACAAACTGCTTTTGCAGGCAGCCCAGTGACTAGAAGCACGAGCCCTTGGGGGTCAGACAGATCTGAGTTTAAGGGTCAGCTCTGCCACACATTTACCGTGCGACCTCGTCCCCTCTGCACCTCAGTTTACCCAAGAAAGGCTCCTCACCGAAGTAGAAGCAAGTCCCTTGGCTCTTCTTCTGGAAGAAGTGGCCACAGGCCCGGGCATGCACATTGGCCCCATTCTCCACCAAGAGCTTCACACACTGCAGGCTCCTCTTCTCGATGGCAATATGCAGGGCACTGTGGCCTCGGTAGTACTCATCCGTGCACTGGGCGTTGACCAGGGGCTGGGGATTGCCAGAGTCCCGGTCAATCTGCAGCAACGGCAGGATGCAGGCGTTGGCCCCATCCCGAAGGTTCAACACGGCCTTCATCAGGCACGTCTTACCCGTGGAGCCCTCTGTGGGAGAAGGGGAGGGGAAGGGGCACCAGGGTGCTCAGACCTGGAGTGGCCGGGCTGCCCACCAGCTCCAAAGCACCCCTTGGGAGGATAAAAAAAGATTGTCACACATGACCGGTGGAAACACAGCCATGCGATAGGGTATTAAGGCTCCAACCAACAAGTATTAAACTACAACAGGTATGGCTACCATTTCTGCCCTAGAAAATAGGTTTCTAGGACGTAATTTGTCCTGTGCGCAACGTTGTCTACAGAACACCGGGAGCAACATTCGTTAAACGGCTCCATCATTTGATAGCTCTCTCCTTAGGCAAGTCACTTGGCCTCTCTTGACCTCGGTTTTCCTGATTGTAAAATGGGAATGTTCCAGGGCTGTTATAAGGGTCAAATGGAATCACATACAAAATTCTTGGCACACAGAGGGCCTGGCACCCAGTACGTTGAGGTCAAAAACGACAACCAACCTAAATGGCCACCGTTGAGGAATAGTTAACTAAATCCTGGTAAATGTACGCAACAGAAAAGCTTTGCAGCTGTTAAAGTGACCGGGTTAGAAGTCTATGCACCCAAGTGTAAGTTGTCACAAATGGGTATATATGGCCCAACCCCTTATGTAAATATATACCTGATAGATTCAATGGTTTGAAAAGATATATCCCAAATCATGAACAGGGATCCAGGATGTCGTAACGTGTTTAACCTCACCTTATACATTTCATTATGGTCAGAATCTTCTGGAATGCACAAATGTTACTTTTCTGACATTGGGGCTGATTTTCTAATCAGGCCAAACCATAAAGATGTTTAGATTTGGGGCAAAAATAATGAGACTGTTATTTTAAGATGAAAGGAAAAGAAAAGAAAAGAAAAGAAAAAAGGAAAGACGAAAAGAAAAAGAAAAAAGGAAAGAAAAGAAAAAAGGAAAAGAAAAGAAAAAGACAAAAGATGCACTGTGAACCCATGAGTATCCATTTGGCCACCAAAGTGGGCTGAAGATGGCGGAGGTTGGCCAGGAGCCAGGGGGAGGGGAGGGAGCGGGAGGCACAGCCGTGACCTCAATGAGCTGCCCTCAGCTCTGTCGGCAGGGCCTCCCTGCAGCCATTTAGGCAGGAGGGCTGCTAAGAACAGTCACCCCTTGGCTCCTGACCACGGTCAAGGCCACCCAGTCAGCCGAGTCTCAGCACAGGGCAGGCCTACCTGTGTACTCTGAGTCGGTGAGGTACTTGCTGGTCCGGGACAGGTACTCTGCTAACCCAGCCAGATCCTCGGGGACGCCCCGGGCCACCACGCTGAAGAGCCGGTCACGGTCAAAGCGGTTTGGGTCTGGCTGGCTGTGGGGATGTGACTTGTGTCTGATGCTGTGGAAGAACCATGCTTCCCCCCACACCGAATGCCCCCCATCCCAGGGAGTCCTTCCAGGGCATCCTGTGAGCACTGGGCACCCTGCAGGCCCGAGAGCCCTCTGGGAGCCTTTCTGAGGGCCTCTGCCCAGTGCAGACCAAGGAGACCCCAAGTGCCCAGAGTCCTAGCAGGTGGAAGAGGGCCTGTCCAGGGCACTAGTCCCCAGCATCCCCACGACTCGAGATTTTTTTCCGCATCAGGCGCTTATCATTTGCCAGGTGGCTCGATGGTCTTAAAACAGGCTCGTTATCCCAGAGAGGATTTCAGCACAGGAACCTGTCATGCTCTTGAGCGGGAGTCCAGGTGGGGATGGGACCACAGGAGGTACCCACAGACTGTTAGGGGCTGTATGCCCTGCCGGGCTAGACAAAGGAATCAAGAAAAGGCCTCATCCTCTCAGAAACCAGCTCTAGAGGCGCCGGGGAGGCTCAGTCCATTAAGTGTCAACACTCGATTTCACGGTTCAGGTCATGATTTCCCAGGTTGGTGAGTTCGAGTCAGGCTCTGCAGCAGAGCTTCCTTGGATTCTCTCTCTCTCCCTCTCTCTCTGCCCCTCCCCTGCTCACACACTTCCTCTCTCTCAAAATAAATAACCCCCCAAAAAGTTAAATAAATACATAAATAAATAAGAGAACCCCCCCCCCCCGATCCTCTCAGAAACCATCTCGAGACTGATAACGGTGTGGTTGCACCTTTAACCCTCACTTCAGCCCTGGGGATCAGCGATCTCTATTTTCTCCATTAGACGAACAAAGAGGTAAAGTAACTCGTCCAAAGCCACATGCGCAGGACTGGGGCTCACCTAGGGGAAGTCGTCTAACTAACTCCAGACCCTGACTCCTAATCCCCAGAAAAATTCTAGGCTGGGCAGACAGAAGTTTCTCAGAGACACAGGGGCCTAGCGCTGAAACCTATCAGATGCTCACCAGAGTTTTACTGAGAAACCACACTTCTGGGAAAGGCCCCAGAAAAGGTCTGGTAGTCCCTCAGCATCTAGCAGTTTCTGGTGACAGGGGAGGGAGGGGAAGGAGTGTGGGGTTCCCCTCCTGGGCCTGACGCTATTTACAGAGGCCAGCCTGCCCCTGGGGCTTCTGGAACCGTCACCAGTGGATATAAAGGGACAAAAAGAGGTGGGAGACCATTGGAAGCTCTGGCGACCCTCAGGTCCCAGCTTCACCAAGGAAGGGTTAGTGACTCTCTAATGAGCAGGGGACTGTTGGGCTCAGTCATGTGTTAAGCTGTGGCTGTGTGACTGATAGAGCCAGGCCCTGCCTCCCCCACACCAGTTAGTCGCGCATCTGCCTGGCCTGGCCAGACATACCATCATCTGCCTAGCAGACCACGTGGCCGCGACATGCCCGAGAGGACTCTGTGGCTGACTGGGGAGCCCTATGGGCAGTCTGGCCGGAGGAAGGGGCCATTTGGACAAAATACTTCCCGCCACCGGGTGGCATCACAGTCTTGGGGCAGGGAAACCCAACAAGAGCACAGACTGAGGCACTGAGGGGCATCGAGGGACCTATTCTGCCTGCCAGGGGGACTACTCAGCTCCCAGAAGCCTCACCCGCAGCCTCCCCTGCCCGGCTCTGAATCTGACCGAGGAGGCCTTCCGACGCAGACGACACAGGGGCTCTGGGCTGGGAGCCAAGGCTGGTGCCACGTCTCAGACACGAGGAGAGAGGAAGGGGCTTTCCTGGCAGAGTCCCGCCTCACCCACGAGGATTCTCCAGCCTCGCACATCAGACCTCACGCTGAGGGGGGATGCCAGGCGAGCCCCCCACGCACCCAAAAGCTGGGAAGTCATATACCCCCGGCAAAAGTGGGCTCGCACTGTCTGAACTGGTACTGATCACAGGAGGCTCAAAGTGAAGCAGACTCCTAGCAGAAGCCCCCCACCGAGTCCCCTGGGCAACAGGTCCAGCCCTCGAGCAGAAGAGCAGAACCCAGGAGCACCCAGGACACTGCCAGATGTCCCTGACTCTCAACTTGGACCGGAGTGTGGATCACGCTAGCATCCCCGCAGGGACTGTGACGCACAAGGGTCAGGGCACACACAAGGGGTTACAAGGGTCTGTTGAGTACTTCCAGACGGAAGAGCATGTCCCTGTGAAGAAGAACAGGACCTCAGAAGGCAGAAGGCCAGGAATGAGGAAGGTTCCAGAGGGATCAACCCCAGAGAGCAGAGCAGGGTTATGCCTGTCAGGCCCAGGAGCCATCACAGCCAGACTGAGGACCTCCCTCCACCCCTCGCCATCAAGTCTGACTCAGGGTGCTCCCCTGGGCCCCACCCCCATTTGCTGCCTCACCTGACACCTGTTCCTTTGCGGTAGTTGAGGTTCACTTTGATCTGAGGGGGGCAGTTCCGGTCTTCGCTCTGGAATGGTGACTCCATGGGGGGCGGCCCGTCCCCAAGGCCCAGCTTTCCTTTGTCCGCCTCAGTGCCATCTTCTTGGCCTCCGTCTGATGTCTGGAGCCTGAAAGTGGGAGAGCTGGAGGGCGAGGCCATCCCAAGGGGAGGAGGCTGCTCTGTCTGGCTCAAACCTCAGTGGAGACCGAGTTGTCAGAGGCTCCTCCTTCCCTCCTTCTTCCCAGTCCTGGGTTGGGGTAAGAGGTCTGGCTGGGGCCTGCAAAAAGAGAAGTTTAGGGGGCACTTGGGTGGCTCAGTCAGTTAAGCAGCCGACTCTTGATTTCAGTTCAGGTCATGGTCTCACAGTTCGTGAGTTTGAGCCCCACATCGGGTTCTGTGCTGACAGTGTGGAACCTGCTTGGGATTCTCTGTCTCCCTCTCTCTCTGCCCCTTCCCCACTCGTGCTTGCTCTATTTCTCTCTCTCTCTCTCAAAAAAAAAAAAAACATTAAAAAAAGAGAGAGAGAGAGAAGTTTAGATAGAAGCTGAGTACAAGTAGACCCACCCACCGAGTCAGACCGTCGGGAGGGGGAGGAAGGCCAGGGTGAGGAGAGGGAGGGAGGTTTCCGGTGTGAGGATGGAATGGGGAAGAACAGGGACCCAGTGGGTCCGCCTACCGACGTAGTCCCACGGGAAGGGTTGAGACTGTCCCTGACTTTCCCTCCCTCTGATATCTGAGAGGCCACAGCCCCTGGTCCGGGGAAACAAACGTTTGGGGTCACAGCACAAACACAGCATTTCTCTACATAACATCTTGCCCACTGGCCAATCTTCGCAACAGATAAGAGTGCGGCTGTAGGCACCAGAGGCGGGTCATCGAACCTCTTGCCACAGGACGGGAGCATTCTGGGAGAGGCGGTTGGAAAACCGCTGGTCTCTCAGACCTCTCGTTTTGCTACCAGGACAACTAAGGCTCAGAAAGGGGAAGTGACTTCCCCAAGGTCGTCAGCTGTTGGCAGGGCCTGGTCTAAAACCACAGCACGCTACCATGATGTCCTTCTTCAGTTCTCCAAATCTTTCAGGGCCCATCTGTGTTTTCAGTCTGACTCATCTCTGAGGGCATTGAATGCCACCTCTCTGTGCTTTAGGGTCTCTGGGGGCTACAGAGTGGGGAGGGAGCCCCCTGGCTGGCTGCCCAAACTCCCTCTGACAGTCCCACCTCTCGGGCCCTAAGTGGGGCTCTGGGCCCTGACACCTCTTCGTGGGAGAATGGAAAACCACAGCCTCCATCACATGGCAAGGGGTGGGGCCCCAGTTGGGGGCAGGGGGAAGGCCCCGGAGCCCCCTAGTGGGTAGAAGCAGAAAGAAGGAAGACAGAGTCAGCGATGGGTGGGGAGACAGCAGGGTGGGAGAAGGGGACAGGGAGCAGAAACAAGGGCGAGAAGATGAGAGGCTGGATGGTGACAGGGCTTGGGCTGGGCCCTGTCCAGCTTCAGGCTCCCACAGCCCTCAGGGACCTGGGGTTGGGGGGCATTTTCCCACAGAAGCAAGAGAGGCGGGGACCTGGCTAGCTGACTCAACATGTTGACTTGTTTGTTTTAGGTTTTTTACTTCAACATGACCCACCATCTATCCAGAAAGATGGACAGCCACTCTGGGGCGTCCTTCCCAAGCCGCACACCGTTTAGCCTGGCTTATGTCCCTAACCATCCCCCCGACCCCCGATCTGCCTCCCCGGCTGCCCCCTAGCCCACCGTTCCCAAGCCTCAGCAGCAACAGCTACCTGTCGGGCCCCTGCCGCCTGTCCTGCAGCCCTTACCCGCCCCGGCAGGGAGGAAGGGGTCTGGCAGTCCAGGTAGAGGCGGGAGCCCCTTGAAGACCCTCACTCGGGGCTAGAGAAGCAGGCAGCCTCCCCCCACCCCCCCACTCCGGCTTCCCCGCCCGGATCGGTCGCTGTCAGGCTCCAGGCACCTTCCCCCCTCCCCAATGTGCCCCGATCGCCCACCGACTTACCCCGCGGGCCGAGGCCAGGGCGTGGCGGCCGGGGCTGCGGACCCGCCGGGATCCCGTGCCTCCGGGGCGGCGGGGGCTGCGGGAGGAAGTGAGGCAGGGAGGGCGGCGGGCGTTGACAGCCGGGAGCCGCAGAACCTCCCCAAGCCTGCTCTGAGCTCCGCCAGGGACTGCGGTCTCGGGGTGTTGCGCACCCTCAGCCCACCCGGCCTGCAGGCATGGTGGGGAGTGGGGTTAAGTCTCCCGGGTCAGGACGGGCTGGCCATCCGCGAGTGACCGGCTGGACCACTGGCCACACCCTGCTGTCGGGGAGACACGCCCCGCCTCCCCACCCCCACTGTGTCTAGCTGGGGATGGCCCAGGTGGGGGGGTGGGGTGGCAAGCAGAGGCAACCCTCGGGTGCTGGGGCCTTACCGCAGGTGGGAGCTGGCACGGAGTGGGGGTCCTTGCCCCGCTGTGCCGACCTCTGCCTCCTCCCCTTCCCCACCACATGCCTTCTCAGGCTGGGAACTGGTTGACCCGTCCCAGGGCAGACGGGGCTAATGTGGACGGACCCCGGGGAGAGGACAGACCCAGCCCAGCTCATGACTCTGGGAATGCACGCCACCCGACCAACTAGGAATCTGAGGGGATTTTCCCACCTTTCTCGGGCTTTCCTCCTGCCCCCCCCTAGCAGGGGGCCCTGTCAGCTCCACACCCCTTAGCGAAAGACGCTTCCAGCACCTACCAGCAGGGGGGGACAGGGAGGCCTCCAGGCACTGCAGAGATGAGAACTCCCTGCCCCCAGCTGGGTACGGATTCCGCACTGGGGCTTGAAGTCACGGTCGCCCTCCAAGTAGCCCTGGGACACCTTCCTCTCCCGAGCTCCCTAACACCCAGTCCCTGCCCCAAACCTACCAAATTGTCTCCATCTCTGTCCGGTCGAAACCACTATCATCTCTCCCCTGGGAGACTGGAGGCACCTACAAACGGGTCTCCCTGCTTCACTCCAACTCCACCCCTCACCCTCATAATCCATTCCCCGTGCAGCAACTGGAAGGATCTTTCGAAAATGAAACCCAGATCACCCCCAGTCCCCACTTAACCCCACCTGCCACCCCAAACGATGGCTTCCCTTGGGACTTAGAATCAAATGCAAACTCCATGCCCTGCAACCCTGGGCAGTCGAGATGCTCTTTTCCATTGCTTTACCTCCACCGTGTCTTACACGTTGCACTCTAGGCCTGCGCTGTCCCACACGGTAGACACCATCTGACTCTCTGAATTTAAATCAGTTATAATAAAATGAAATTAAACATTCTGTTCTACAGTCAGAGTAACCACGTTTCGAATGCTCAGTAGCCACATGTGGTTGGTTAGTGGCTACCCTATTGGACCGCACAGATACAGAACTTCTCCATCACTGCAGAGCATTCTATTGGACAGCACCGTTCTAGACACTGGAACACATTTCAGTCTCTCCAGTATGCCATGCTCCCTTATGTTGCCTCCAAGCCTTGCACAGGCTGGTCCCCCTGCCAGCAACAACCCTCCCCCCCCAAACACACACACACACACACACACACACACACACACTGCCCTTGTTCTAGCCAGCTCCTACTCATCTGTTGTCTCTCCATTGAAACATCAATTCCTAGCCTTTCCTAGACCCTGAACTGGGTTGGAGGCCCCCACTAGGTGCTCCAATGACACTATATACTTCTCTGATCATAACTCACTATCCATTATTGTTAACGTTTATTTGTCTGGCTTCACCTTTGACAATAACGAATGCCTACCTCACAATGTGCCAGACATTGTGCCTAGTGCTTTACATGCAACTCTCAGAGCCACCTTATTTCACAGACTGGGAAACTGAGGCTGAGCAAGATTAGGCACCTTGTCCAAGGCCACATAGCTGGGAGGTGACAAAGCAGGGGTTTGAATCCAGGGACACACCCTTATGCACCAAGCTCAACAAGGGGCAAGGTTTTGCCCCCCCCCCCTTTTTTTTTTTACTGTATCCTCAGGACCTAGCAGACAGCTTGTGCTCAAGGCTTTTTTTCCCCTTTTTTTCCTGCAAGAAAGCTCTGAATGACTGCGTGGTTAATCATAATCATAATGCAGAGGACATTATTGTGCTGCTGGAGAAAAACCGAAAAGTGGACACCCTCAAGTCCTTCAGAGGCACTTCAGATGACAATGACAATTGGGCAGAAAACCCTAATTGCAAATGCAGTTTTTAAAAAGTTCTCAGATCATCAGCCATCGGGGACATGCAAATAAAAACAACAATGAGATACCTTCACACTGCTGGGATGGCTACAAATAAAAGACAGATAATGACAAGTGTTGGTGAGCCTATGGGGAAATTGGGATGCTCATACATTGCTGATGAATCATAAAATCAAACAGCCACTTTGGAAACCAGTCTAGCTGTTCCTCAAAAAATTAAACACTAAGGGCGCCTGGCTGGCTCAGTTGGAAGAGCATGCAACTCTTGATGTCGGGGTCATGAGTTCGAGTCCCATGTTGGGTGTAGAGACTATGAAAAAAAATAAACCAGGTAGTTACCATATGACCTAACTATTGCACTCATTTCAAAAGAAAGGTAAACGTATGTCTACACAAACACTTGTACACAACTATTTACAGCAGTGTTATTCATCATGGCCAAGTAGAAACTAAAATGTATAAGGCTTCTTTTGGGGGAAATGAAGATGTCCCAAATTAGACTGTGATGACAGCTGCACAACTGTGCAAATATATTAAAGACCATTGAACTGCACACTTCAAAACAGTGAACTGTATGTGATTTCTATCTTAAAAAAAAAAAAAGTCCTCTGAGCAGAAAATAATGCCTGTGTTCTTAGTGGGAAATGAATCAAGCAGAGAATAAAGTCTTCCTCAGTTCCAAGGTCACTGGACTTCTATTTCAACAAGTTTTGTTCAGTCCAGTCTCCATGTAAGGAAAAATCTCCTCCAAGCAGCCTTCACACCTATGTGTTTCATTTCACACTTAGTAACTTTTTATAAAGGCATGTTTCTTTTTTGGGAATTTATTTTCAGAATTGATTTTAAGAAAAGGAAGAGAAAGGTCACAAAAATGTGTAACAGACATATTCTTTGGAGGAAGGAATTAAGGATCAACGATGGGGGGCATCTGGCTTGCTCAGTCGGTAGAGCAGGTGACTCTTGATCTCAGGGTCCTGAGTTCAAGCCCAGGTTGGGGCTAAAGCTTACTTTAAAAAAAGGGGGGGTGGGGTACCTGGGTGTCTCAGTTGGTAGAGCATCCAACTCTTGATCTCAGGGTCGTGTGTCATGAGTCCACATTGGGCATGGAGCCTACTTAAGAAAAAAAAAACAAAACACAAGGATCAAGGATGAGAAGGCAACTTCCTTTTCAAGGTGTATCCTTCGCACTACTTGATTTTTTTTTTTTTTTTTTTTTTTTGCCATTGGCTTAAAAAACAAACAAATATGGACTGTCTTGTAGAGTTAAAAAAATTGTTTCAACTCATATGTGCAAGCTATGGCCAAAGCCTGTACATAATTAGGGTAAATTCTAAAGAGAGGTGGGGGAGAGGGGTTCAGAGTCTATGAGAATTATTCTGGCCGTAGAGGGGAGGAAGGGTAGGACTTGGGGGGAGGGAGGTGGATAGGCCAGGGCCTATGCCTAAAACTTTTGATTTCCTTATGCCAATCCCAAAACTTGGTCCGGAGCCTAGGCTGGGCCATGTTTACTGGCCAGAGAGACAAAGCCTCCCTGAGCAGCACTGTATCTGGAACTGACAGTAAAGAAATAGAAAGAAGCCTGTTTAGGAGGCTGGACGAGCTTCCTGGAACAAAGGAGACAGTGACTAGAGTTTAGCAGGCTTATAGTGGGAGAAAAAAATGCTAGCTCAGGTGGCCCTGGTCCCCAGCAAGGACCAACTTAGAAGGCCACCGAGGCCACAGAGGAGAAAGGGACCAAAGTCCTGCCGGTGTGAGTACAGTCTGCTGGCCTGGGACAATTCTCACCCTCACGGAAAGTGAGCTGCCACTTCCCACACTGCCTCTGAGCCCCAGAGACCACTGCTCAGCCAGACCCGCATGTGGGACCTTTCTCACAGGACCCAGAACAGCCACATCCAGGCCCCGTGCCAAATCTGGGAGCCCAGGCCCAGGCTGGGCATTTGCCTCTAGGGAATTTCCCCAATCTTGGGCTGAAGCTGGGCCCGTTGGCAACAAGGCCTGCTATTGGCCAATAGACTTCCGATTTTTTTTAATGAAAAGATCAGGAGAGAGGGATATTATCCGGGAGATCAGAACTGAGAAAGGGGGGATGGGAGGAAGGACCGAGTCTGAGCCAAATAAAGATGGGGCAGAGAGAGGAAGCGCGGGTCTCAGAGACAGGACCCAGAAGAGAGACACGCCCTGAGGCCGAGAGATCTAGAAGCAGGACAGGCTAGAACCAGCGACAGAGACAAGGGGAAAGACCAGACGCAAGCAGGGTTGGTCTGGACCAAGCACCAAAAATGCATCAGATAACCTGACTGAGACAAAGGATGGCCCAGGCTGCGGGCGAGGTCGAGCCTAAGGGACAGCAGTCGGACACCGAGGGATGGACGCTGAGCAGAGGACCGAGCCGGGGATGCAGAAGGACAGACCCCAACCCCGCGCGGCTCCCACCCCGTCGCCCCTCCCCGACCGGGCCCCAGCCCCGCCCCCGCGCCCAGACGCGGCCCCGCCCCTTTCCCTAAGGGAGCTCCAGTCCCAGCCCCCACCCCCCGCAAACATCTTCCCTGGGACGGGCCTGCGGCTGGAGTTAGGTCTCCCCAGGACAGCGTGGCGGCGCGGCAGATCTTCCCCGTGGACGCGGATGGCCCACTCCTCATGCCCCACTCCGCTTCCCAAGTCACAAAGCAGGACAGTGAGGGTGTCAGGGACTGTGGCCTCTGCCTCCCTCCGAGGGAGCGGGTGAGTCCTAGAAGGATGCACCCTAGAGGTGGCAACACAAGGAGCTTGTACGACGCGGGCACACGCTTGACCGTGAGCCAGGCACTTTATGAGCATTTTGTTTCTTCTTTTTTTCCAAGATTTTATTTTTAAGTAATTTCTACGCCCAACGTGGGGCTGGAACTCACAACCTCCCCTCTCCCCGCCCCCCGCCCCCACCAGGTCAAGAGTCCCCCACTCCACCCACCGAGCCTGCCAGGTGCCCCTGGGCATTTTCTTTCTTCATCCTTACCTCCCCCTGGGAGATAGAACTTCCATTTCAGAGAAGGGGAAACAGAGTCAGAGGTGAAATAACTCTCTTGCTCTAGATTACAGCACGGGTCGCAAGTGATGGTGAAATTTGAACCCAGACCATCTGATTTCCCTCTGTGTTCCCATCTCTTCTTTAAAAAAAAAAGTTGGTGGGGCGCCTGGGTGGCGCAGTCGGTTAAGCGTCCGACTTCAGCCAGGTCACGATCTCACGGTCCGTGAGTTCGAGCCCCGCGTCGGGCTCTGGGCTGATGGCTCAGAGCCTGGAGCCTGTTTCCGATTCTGTGTCTCCCTCTCTCTCTGCCCCTCCCCGTTCATGCTCTGTCTCTCTCTGTCCCAAAAATAAATAAACGTTTAAAAAAAAAAAAAAAAAAAGTTGGTAGGGGCGCCTGGGTGGCGCAGTCGGTTAAGCGTCCGACTTCAGCCAGGTCACGATCTCGCGGTCCCTGAGTTCGAGCCCCGCGTCAGGCTCTGGGCTGATGGCTCAGAGCCTGGAGCCTGTTTCCGATTCTGTGTCTCCCTCTCTCTCTGCCCCTCCCCCGTTCATGCTCTGTCTCTCTCTGTCCCAAAAATAAATAAAAAACGTTGAAAAGAAAAAAAAAATTAAAAAAAAAAAATTAAAAAAAAAAAAGTTGGGGATTCTCCGTCTCCCTCTCTCTCTGCCCCTCCCCCCACTCATGCTGTCTTGTCTCTCTCAAAGTAAATAAATAAACTTTAAAAAAATAAAATAAAAAATAAAAAAAGCTTACACCCTTTTTACACTGACAGTTTAAAGAATTTGGGGGAAGACACAAATGTTCTGACCACAGCAAAGGGAATAACGGGTTGACTAAAGATCCAAGGGAAGAAGTTCCGAAAAAGAGTTTAGGATTTGAGGGGCACCTGGGTGGTTCAGTCAGTTAAGTGTCCAACTTCAGCTCAGGTCATGATCTCATGGTTGGTGGGTTCAAGCCCTGCACATGGCTCTCTGCTGTTAGTGAGAGACTGCTTCAGATCCTCTGTCTCCCTCTCTCTCTCTCTCTCTGCCCCTTCCCTGCTGGTCCTCTCCCTCTCAAAATTAAATAAACATTAAAAAAAAAAAAAAAGAGTTTAGGATTTGAGTGTTAGACCTTCCCTCAGAGCCCTAGGGTCCCCACGGGCTGCCTGATTGCTACAAAAGCCTATCTCAGGAGAGAAAAGTTGTCCAGACCTGGGTACCCAGGTCAAACATTGCCTGAAAGTCCCACTTGGGGTCCAGAGAGTTAGACAATGGGGAAAACATGCTTCGGAACTTCCTTTGTTTCTCTGGGTTTTTTCCACTTGTTTTTTGTAAGTTTCTGCCTTTCATGGTAGGAGCTTTCCTCAAATGTCTGGGACCAAAAAGCCAGGTGCATGGATGGGGCTTCCCTGAGCTTCCCTAAAGGGTGATGTCACCATTCTCAAAGTTTCCAGGGCAGACGTCTGCTTAATTCCCCCTGGTAGGCAGGGTCTCGTCTGTGCTTGGGTCCCCAGGGCACCAAGGTCTCAGCTTTTCCACTGAGTTAGGAATGGTCATCAACTGTCCAAGCATTGCCTCTGCACGGCTTCCTCTCCCGCCCTCTTTGTCCTTATTCTTTTGTGATCATTTTATTTATTTATTTATAAATCTTTATTTAAAGAGAGAGAGCATGAGCAGGGGAGGGGCAGAGAGAGGGAGACAGAGAATCCCTAGCTGGCTCTGCACTGTTAGCACACAGCTGGACACGGGGGTTGAACCCACAAACCACAAGATCACCACCTGAGCCAAAACCAAGAGTCGGACACTTAACCGACTTAGCCACCCAGGTTCCCCTATCCTTTTGTGATTATTTTAAAGGGGTTTGGGGAGGAAAGCATTTTTTTTTTGAACTTTTTGCTTAATGTTTATTTATTTTTGACAGAGAGAGAGAGAGAGAGAGAGACAGAGCATGAGCAGGGGAGGGGCAGAGAGAGAGGGAGACAGAAGCAGAAGCAGGCTCCAGGCTCCGAGCCGTCAGCACAGAGACTGACGCGGGCCTCAAACGCACAGACTGCGAGATCATGACCGGAGCCAAAGTTGGACGCTCAACTGACTGAGCCACCCAGGCGCCCCGTAACTGGAAGCCCAACCATAACTGTGACATTTTATTTCTTTTTTTTTTTAATGTTTATTTTTGAGAGAGAAAGACAAAGTGCAAGCAGGGGAGGGGCAGAGAAAGAGGAAGACACAGAATCCTAAGTAGGCTCTCAAGCTGTCAGCACAGAGCCCAAAGTGGGGTTCAAACCCACGGACCGTGAGATCATGACCTGAGCCAGAGTCAGATGCCCAACCAACTGAGCCACCCGTGTGCCCCTAAGATTTTATTCTTAAGTAAGTTGTGTTATAGTTCCAATATCTTCCTTATATCTTTTAACATGTTTATTAGTCTAAAATTCTTATTCTGGGGTACCTGCCTGGCTCAGTCAGTAGAGCATGGGATTTTTGAACTTGGGGTCATGAGTTTGAGCTCCATGTTGGGTGTGGAGCCTACTTAAGAAAAAGTTGGAAGTAATAAACAATTTAAAAAATGAAAATAAATAAAATTCTTATTCTGACAAGAAACAGGTTATAGTTTTTCTGTTGAAAGCAGTGATGCCCTGGGGCACCTGGGTGGCTCAGTGGGTTTGCTGTTCGACTTTGGCTCAGGTCGTGATCTCACGGTCCGTGAGTTCGAGCCCCGCATCGAACTCTGTGCTGACAGCTCAGAGCCTGGAGCCTGCTTTGGATTCTGTGTCTCCCTCTCTCTCTGCCCCTCCCCCCTCTCACGTTCTGTCTCTCAAAAATAAATAAACATAAAAAACAATTGGGGGGGCGCCTGGGTGACTCAGTTGGTTAAGCCTCTGACTTCGGCTGGGGTCACGATCTCGTGGTCTGTGGGTTCGAGGCCTGCGTGGGGCTTGGGCTGACAGCTCTGAGCCTGGAGCCTGCTTCTGATTCTATGTCTCCCCCTCTCTCTTCCCCTCCCCTGCTCATGCTGTCTCTCTCTCTCAGAAATAAACATTAAAAAATTAAAAAAAAATTTTTTTTTTTTTTTAAAGAAAGCATTGATGCCCTTAGCCTGTGGGATCTGCTGCTAAGTCCAGTCAGATAGTTTCAGATTTGAGTTGAACTGTAGAACACTCAGCTGGTGTCGCCGAACTGCTTGGTGCGGAAAGAAAACCCTGGTCGTTTGGTGACCAGAAGTGTCGGAAAGCAGAGGAGACACCCCCAGCTACCTCCCCTGGGAATCTCCTGCATGGGGAGTAGATAAGCCCAGGAAGGAGGCGCCACGAGAATACAGCCAAGCCACTCCTCGCCCCACAAGACGACCTTCATCAGGACGTGTTTCCACACTTTGCTCTCCAAAGAGAAGCAGCCTCAGGACTCACCCCTAAAATGTCATTCCCCGGATGTTGGGGGGGGGGGTGAGTGGGCAGCTGTCAATCAGTCCACACCTGTTTTCGGCAGCGTCTCCCAAACCTTGAGGTCTGGGCCGCCCTAATTGGACTCCAGGCACACCTGGATCCCAGAGCCCAGTCATTGGAGAGGTGGAGGCAGGTGCTGTTTGTTCCAAGGCAAGGGGGGGGGGGAGAGCAATTAGCTCATCCCTCCCCATCACCCCCAAGAAATCTTTCTTTCCCACCTGATCCTCTTTGGGGGGAGGAGCTGGCAGCTGGTTTTGACCCCGACCTAGCATTGGATTCATCTCCCGAATGACAAGTGTCCGTTTACTGACCTCTTGGCACCCAGTGACTGCGCATATCTGTGCAGCCTTAGCACTTTGCACATGGGAAGAGAGACCAGTTACATTTCCGTAAATAGGAGGCTTTAGAGGAGGTCTTAGAAGAAAACGTTTGTTTTCCTCAGGCGATGCTCGGGCCCCGATGCACACAGAGCTGTTTGGCCGCACCCTTCTGGAATAGAAGGGAGGATATTTTGTCTGTTTCTGGGCATAGCAAACCATGCTCCACGGAAAGTTTGTGTCTCTACCTTCTCCCCTTACATTCTGTGGTTTGGAGTCACCCCAGAGAGCCTGTGCAGATGTCATATTTTGTGGTATGTCTTTAGGCACGACCCTTAATTTCATTAAAAATTTCTATGTTAGAAGACCTGTTTCAGGCCCTGCTCGCCTGAGGCAGCAGACAGAGCTTGGAGCCATACCGTGCTGCTCTGGCCTATAAGTGGGGGGCGGGGGGGGGTGGGGACAGAGTTGAAAGGGGAGCAAATGAATCATTTTAGGTGGGTGAAGTCAGTCTGCAGGGAGCAGCCACTTAGAGGAAATCATCAGCACATTACCGGAAGCCAGAGCAGCCCCGATCTGTGTTCTCGCAGAAGAGAGTAGACAGCCGATGTGTCAGCAGCTCCAGAAAGGCCGAGGCCCAGACATGCCACTGTGCACACTCTGTGGAACCTTCCAGCCCCCCCTGCTCGTGCCTCTTCAGCTTCTGTCTTCTTGTCTCTGGAGGTCTCTGTTCTTCCAAGCTCCTCTAGTCACCCCCTCGGGTGGCTCAGTGCCTTCTCCCTTCTCAAGGTCATGGCTGGTGTGGGGGCCGGAGCCATATTGTTCCCGTAAACCTTGGCAAGCTGTTTCCAGGAAAAGTGCAGGGGAGGAGGGGGAGGAGTAGGTTTACCTAAAAGGCCATCAGAGCTTCTGAATGAAAGTATTGGCTGCAAAAAGAGAGCAGGCCACCTCAGCTTCTAAAGGAAATTCTGTTCAGGCCTGATGCTCAGAAAACCCACTTTCACAGGCGTGGGAGGGGCTGAGGGGCTGTTTCACAGGAAGTCAAGGAACGCGCAGGAGGCGTTGGAGGCTGCCAGCTGATCTGCAAAGAGGTAGGCGGTAACCTTGGTCTGCTGGGCACGGTGAGAGATGGCATTCTCCCTTGGAAGTAGGGCCTTCCTCGGATAAGCCCTAAAGGTCCTTTCCTCCCACAGGTATTGGAACATTCCCTTAGCTGAATGCAACGGTCAGTATTTTCTGCTCGCAGAGTGAGGAGAGCAGTTCTGAAACCTGGGAGCATCGCCTCCCTTCCTGAAGGCCAGTGTTGGGGAGGCCTGGGCCGCATATTGAAGGAGTCTGCAGGGTGGACCTCTGTGCTCTGCCTGCTGTTCCCAGCAGGTCCCAGAACTTACCCCCCACCCTCTTCTTCCAGCAGGAAGTTCATATCCATCCTTACGGCAGGCAGATGGATGCCTGGGCCTGCTAAGCTTGCCTTTCTTCAAGCTCCTTTTTTTTTTTTAAATGTTTATTTATGTTTAAGAGACACAGAGAGACACAGCGTGAGTAGGGAAGGGCAGAGAGACAGAGGGAGACACAGAATCCAAAGCAGGCTCCAGGCTCTAAGCCATCCGCACAGAGCCTGACTCAGGCCTCGAACCCACAAACGGTGAGATCATGACCTGAGCCGAAGCTGGACGATCAACCACTGAGCCACCCGGGTGCCCCCAAAGAGTAAACATATATAATGAGCTCTTACAAACCTTTGAGACAGTTGAACAAAAATTTTTAAAAATTGAGGACATGAAGGGGCATCTGGGTGGCTCAGTTGCTTGAGGGACCAACTCATGATTTCGGCTCAGGTCATGATCCCAGGGTCATGGAATCGAGCCCTGAGTTGGCTCTGTGCTGAGCGTGGAGCTTGCTTGAGATTCTCTCTCTCTCTCTCTCTCTCTCTCTCTGCCCCTCTCCCCTGCTCATGCATGTGCTCTCTCTCTCGTTCTCTCTCTCTCTCTCTCTCTCTCTCAAAATAAAAATACAAAAATTGAGGATATAAACAGAGAGTTCACAGAAGGAAGAAAAGGTATTAAATCTTGCTCATCAAATAAACATGAATTTTTCATTATTTATTTATTTGACTAGATAATACCTGCCCATGGTGAACATTTAAGCAGTTCAAAAGATTTTACATAGTGAAAGGATGTATCCCTTCCTAATCTCTTCCGGGCACCAACCAATGTTAGCAATTTCTTATGCATCTTTCTGGAATTATATTATGTGTACACAAAATCATTAAAGTATAAATATCCCCTTGTTCAGACAAGTAGGAACACATTTACTCACTTCTATTCACATTTTGGTTGTTTTTAGTGTATTGCTATTATTAATACAGCAATATTATTAATATTGCTATTATTAATTGCTATTAACATAACATGTCTATGTTCATGCTTCTTTGTCTACATTGGGGAGAATATCATTAGATTCCTAGAGGTGGAATTGCATTTAAAGTATATATGCATTAAATGTTCATTACTACCGGAGTCTGGATGGCTCAGTCAGTTAAGCGTCCTACTTTGGCTCAGGTCATGATCTCACGGTTTGTAGGTCCGAGCCTCGCGTCGGGCTCTGTGCTGGCAGTTCAGAGCCTGGAGCCTGCTTCAGATGCTGCGTCTCCCTCTCTCTCTCCCCCTCTCCCACTCTCTCAAAAATAAATAAACATTAAAAAACTAAAGATAAAAAAAATTAAATGTTCATTACTAAAAAAAAAAATAGATTAAAATAAAATAAAATAAAATAAAATAAAATAAAATAAAAAAGTGCACCTGCCTGGCTTAGTCAGTGGAGCATGTGACTCTTGATGTTTGGGTCATGAGTTCAAGCCCCATGCTAGGTATAGAGATTACTTAAATAGATAAAACTTAAAAAAAATCTATGTTATCAATAATTACTTCTAGTTGGTGGGAATTCAGGTAACTCAAATTATTTTACTTTTTTCTTTTTGCCATTCTAGGTTTTCTAAAGTTTTTTTTTTTAACATTTTATTTGTTTTTAAGACAGGGAGAGACAGAGCATGAACAGGAGAGGGTCAGAGAGAGGGAGACACAGAATCTGAAACAGGCTCCAGGCTCTGAGCCGTCAACCCAGAGCCCGACGCGGGGCTCGAACTCACGGACCGCGAGATCATGACCTGAGCCGAAGTCGGCCGCTTAACCGTCTGAGCCACCCAGGCGCCCCGGTTTTCTAAAGTTTTTAAATAATGGAATGTGTTATGTTGTTCGCTTAATAAGATAACAAATATGAATCAAGCTGTTTCCATTTTGAAAAAAAAAAAAAGTGAAAACTCAAACCCAAACATCGATGATAAGGACAGGGCTACAAAGTTTTGCTATTTTGAAACGTATTTATTTTCACTTCTAAAGAAGTATGGGGCTATCACATGAGGGATAGGAAACAATTATAATAGTGTTGAGTATACTTGGCAAAGTATAGTTATGTAATATAAAAAGCATATGTGAAAGTCACTATTGACACTGGAGGTTAAATAGGCGTAACATCAATCGGTTGATACTCAATGGCTCCAAAGAATGTGTCTCTGGTTTGTTGATCTCTGGGGACAAAATGCTATTATGATCTGGAAATCACGAGGGTGGCAGTTTCCTCTCCTTGAAACACTCGTGCCCCAGAATGGTGAGAAGCATTATGTGATCCCCTTTTTAAAAAAATGTGTGTTATAAATAATTATCAAAAGCCTTACACAGTCACTCTTTTTTTTTTTTTTAGTCCAGAAGTCATAAAGAAAAAGATGGCCAGATTCTTTTTCAAATTCAAAACTTCTGTTTTTACAAAAGACACACTATATAAGCAAGAGGTGAAATAATAGTCTGAAACACCCTCTTCACCACAATTTTAAGAGATAAATCACCACTTTTCAGAATATATAAAGAGGTCCTACAAATTAATACTTTATCTTCTGTCTACACATCAGAAGGAGGATCATCTGCTTCCAGAATGGGACCATGGGTAACTGAAACCGAGGGAACGCAAAACCTCAGATAAGGGGGGACTACTGTGGTCTCACAAGTTTAATCAGGGACATGCACGTTAAGACAATAAAGTGTCATTTTTCCCCTTCAAATCATCCAAACTTTAAATGATTCATAATGTACATATTGTTTTAAGTGTTTATTTTCGTTTCTTTTTGAGGGAGAGAGGGAGGGGCAAAGAGAGAGGGAGAGAGAGAATCCCAAGCACTCTGCACTGACAGTGTGCAGCCCAATGCGGGGTTGGAACCCACGAACTGCCAGATGATGACCTGAGACGAAATCGAGAGTCAGATGCTTAACCGACTGAGCCACCCAGGCGCCCCAGGACTAGGTACTTCTATGCAGTACTGGTGGGAGTTTATATTGGCATCATTTTTTATTGTGGTACAAAATACACAAAAGTTACCATTTGAACCCTTGTCAGGTGTCCAGAGTGACATCACGTGCATTCACATTGTTGTGCAACCATCACCGGTATCATCTGCGGAACGTTTTCATCTTCCCAAACTGAAACTTCATGCCCACCTATGGTGAGTTCTCCTTTCCCTCCCCCCAAGCCCCTGGCAACCACCATTCCACTCTGTATGAATTGGACGCCTGTATGAATTGGACGGCTCTGGGCACTCCCTATGTGGGGAACCATCCAGTAGTGGCCCTTTGGTGAACAACTTATTTCTCTTAGCATCATGTCTCCAAGTTTCATCCACGCCATAGCATGTGTCCGGATTCCCTTCCTTTTTAAGACTGAATCCTATTCCACGGTGTGTGGTATAATCTTTTTTTAAAGGGCAACTTGGTAGTAACCACGAGCTTTAAGATGCCACGTTCTTGGACACAGTTCCACTTCTAGGTATATCCTGGAGAAATATTTGCACATTTGCAATAAATTGCATTTACAAGGATGTTCATTGCAGCATCCTCGTTTGAATAGTGAAAAATTAAAAACCACCTAATATTAATCAGTAAGGAGATGGGTAAACTATGGTATATCCACACTATGAAATATATTGCAGCAATTCAAAAAGAATGGAGTTGATCCATAGTTACTGGCATGGAAATGTCTCCAAGCAATAGGAGTTGCAGTTAGGTATAATTTTAAAACTGTTTTTATATAATACATAAATATGTAAACACGTTGAAAATAATCTGGTGATAAATGCACCAAACTTTTATCAAGTAGCACAAAGAAAGGTAAGTGTGGGCAGAACAAGTTCTGGGAAGAGGCACTGAAAAAGGACTTTCACGTTATACTCTATATATGTTACCTTTTTTTTTTTTTTAAGATTTTATTTTGAGGGTGCCTGGGTGGCTTGGTTGGTTAAGAGTCCGACTCTTGATTTTGGCTCAGGTCAGGATCTCACGGTTGTGAGATCCAACCCCGCATCAGGCTTTGCACTGGGAGTGGAGCCTGCTTAAGAATCTCTCTCTCCCTCTCTCTCCCTGCTCCTCCCCTGCTCCCTGAATGAATGAATGAATGAATGAGTGAATAAATAAGATTAAGTTTTTATTTAAATAACAATTAAAACAGGAAATATGCTAAATTGGGTATATCTGAATTGCAGGGTTAATGGAGGTTTTTTTCTCAAGTTTCCTACATTGAGCGTATATACTATTATATACCTATATATTGTATAGGAGCACAATATAATTATTTTAAGGAAAAAATGGTATGCCTACTGTGAATCATCGTAACAAGATTGAAGTAAATCTATATATGAGGACGCGTGTGTATATATATGTGTGTGTGTGTGTGTGTGTGTGTGTGTTTTGTATTGATACAGAAGTCTAGAAGGACCCTACAATGTGTATTCTTACCGTGTCCTTACAAACCAATAAATAATGTTTCCATTACCCCTGAGTTAATTTCACTCTACTCTTCTTGCTACGTTCCTGCTACACAGGCCATCTTGCTGTTAAACTTTCTTCTACCTTGGGACCTTTGCATATGATGTTCTTTGCCTGGAACACTCTTCCCCCAGATATCATCAGGCAAGCCCTCATTTCTTCCAAACCTTTGCTCAAGTATCATCCTGTCTCTGAAACCTTCTCTGACCACTCCATATCCCTTATTCTGCTTTCCACTAGACTACTTCTCATTATCTAAAATATGATGTTCTTACCTATTTGTCTCCTCTTTAATATACATGGGGGCTAGAACTCAGTTTTGTTCATTGCTGCATTTTCACTGCAATAGACAATAGACACAATAGACAATAAACATTCATTGAACGAAAAAATGAATGGAAAAATATTCTCATTAAATGTGAGGTGAGCGGATTTTTCATTTTTTTACTGGATGTTTGTTTATATCACTAGATGTATTTATTTAAAAAGAGCTAGGGGGCGCTTGGGTGGCTCAGTTAAGCTTCCAACTTTTTTTTTTAATTAAAAAAATTTTTTTTAAGTTTATTTATTTTGAGACAGAGACAGCATGAGCGAGGGAGTGGCAGAGAGAGAGGGTGAGAGAGAGGGTCCCAAGCAGGCTCCACACTGTTGGCATAGAGTCCAACGCAGGGCTCAAACCCATGAAATCGTGAGATCATGACCTGAGCCGAAACCGAGAGTCAGACGCTTCGCTGACTGAGCCACCCAGGTGCCCCTTAATTTTTTTTAATGTTTATTTATTTTTGAGAGAGAGAGAGAGAGAGAGAGAGAGACAGTTTGAGACGGGAAGGGGCAGAGAGAGAGGGAGACACAGAATTTGAAGCAGGCTCCAGGCTCTGAGCTGTCAGCACAGAGCCTGACGCGGGGCTCGAACTCACGAACCGCGAGATCGTGACCTGAGCCGAAGTCAGACACTCAACTGAACCACCCAGGCGCCCGGAGATTCCAACTTCTCACTTCAGCTCAGGTCAGGATCCCAGGATCATGGAATCAAGCCCCGTGTCGGGCCTTGAGTGTGGAGCCTGTTTGAGATTCTCTCTCTCTCCCTCTGCCCCTCTTTCCTGCTTTCTCTCCCTCCCAAATACACTTCTAAGGAAGAAAAAAAGATTAAAAAAGAGTTAATATCACTTTTTGTTATTTTACAAAATCAACCAGATAATTTTTTTAAATCACATGTCCTAATTTATACTACCTGCTTGAAGACAAGCCATAACAGGTACTGATTGAAAACAACTTAGTTATGGAAGCAAATCTTTTTTCTAATTTTTTTTTCAACGTTTATTTATTTTTGGGACAGAGAGAGACAGAGCATGAACGGGGGAGGGGCAGAGAGAGAGGGAGACACAGAATCGGAAACAGGCTCCAGGCTCCGAGCCATCAGCCCAGAGCCCGATGCGGGGCTCGAACTCACGGACCGCGAGATCGTGACCTGGCTGAAGTCGGACGCTTAACCGACTGCGCCACCCAGGCGCCCCTATGGAAGCAAATCTTAACCTGAAAGAATTTGAGCAATTTCCTTGTGAATTGGGAGAGTATTTATATGGTTCTATTTTGTATTTGTTGTTCTATTTTAGCAGAATATCCAGGCTCACCTTTTTGTGGCATGCAAGCCTGTGACAGCATGTTTCTGTCCTGAAGGAGAAAGGTAAACGTGGAGGGAACAGGTTCTGGGGAGACACACTGAAAATGACTTTCATGTTTTAAACCTGTATATGTTATTTTTGATGGAGTCTTTATAAGGGGGTTATACTCATTGGTATTGAAATAAAAAATCAATACGGGAACAAAGTATAATCAGCAATGTTAGTTTGGGAGGCAGGGGAGAGGTCACGGTTTGAACAATGTTTCTCAAATTTTGAGGGATGTTAATTGATCAGAAAGGAAAGTGAAATAAAAAGTGAAACTGGAAATTGGAAAGCACTGGGTTAAACTTCAGACCAATTCTTCAAAACAAAACTTCTTGGGGCCCTTACCATGCTAGTGCACATTGTAAATCTCCAGGAGGGAGGTAACTTCCTGAGCTCTTGTGACCACAGCAACCCATTCACAGCGGTTGTAGTTTGAAGGATGGAAGTTTGGGAAATACTGAAACCAGAATTTTCTGGAGGTAAAAGCATTCCTTAAGGGGAGTCCTGGTGGGTGTCGGGTGGTCAGAAGAGTAGATGTTAGAATCAATTACAGGGAGTTGGGTGAGACCTACTGGCTGGAGTGAACTTTACCCCTCAACTTCTGAGGATCCCCCCACAACCCCCTAAACGGGAGGATAAGGACAGTGATGGGATCAAGAAAAGCATGAAAAAAGAAGAAACCTCAACACTGACTTTCCTGTTAACATTGTTGAACTAAATGCAAGATCCTCTTCCAGAAATCCACATTTGTCTAAAGCTTCCACTCGGAGTTGTCTGGGCTTCATTAAAGGGGAGTCATGGCTTACCCCTGCAGATTCTTTGGGAAATGAGCAGAGTATAACTAAAATAAAGTGTGCTGAGGTTCAGGAAGTTTCTAGAGGTCCTCCTGGGAGACCCACAGAGAATCAAAGAGACTTGTGCAAAGTTTATCCAATTCAGGAGCACAGTTTGACTTCAAAATTACATTGCTGGCTCTTGAACAGGGGCTGCTGGTGGACAATGCTGATGCTATGCTGTAAATGATTTCAGCCTTCCTGAAAGCCTATGGGTGGCAATTCTGAAAATACCATCCAGAAAGCAGTTAAAATACACCTCCCTTTACTCCCCTGAAGCAGCCAATGTTAAGCAGGGGCCCACCCTTTTGTGAGCTTATGCACACATTCACATTTTTTTTCTATAGCATTTTTCACTGACTTAAGTATTGTTCCATATCTGTTCCTACCTCCTACATTTTTTTTTAATTTTTTTTCAACGTTTATTTATTTTTGGGACAGAGAGAGACAGAGCATGAACGGGCGAGGGGCAGAGAGAGAGGGAGACACAGAATCGGAAACAGGCTCCAGGCTCTGAGCCATCAGCCCAGAGCCCGACGCGGGGCTCGAACTCACGGACCGTGAGATCGTGACCTGGCTGAAGTCGGACGCTCAACCGACTGCGCCACCCAGGCGCCCATTTTTTTATAACTATTGCATTATTATCAAGTAACCACTCTCCTGTGCAATCAGGTCATTTCCAGTTTTATTACAATAAATAGCATTATAAGCACTAGGCAAGTTTTTGCATGGTTTTAAGCACTTCAACATGTAATCCTAACGATTCTGTGAAGTATAATTAACACCATTTCTACAGATGAGGAATATGATGTACTGACAAGGTGAAGTCGTTGTCCAAGGTTAGAAGCCAGTAGGCAGGCGGTGGAGCAATTTGAACTCCAGTAGCCTTGTCTCCTGAGCCACAATCAGTCCACTCACTACATTCTTACCCAGAGGGCATATAATCTTTAAATTATGTAAAATTCACTGTTTTGTTTTTGTTTTTTTTCAATTTCACTGAGAACTAGCAAAAACTATCTTGGAGTGGCATCAGGTACAGTACACCAAACAAGTATTCTTTTAGCACATCTTTTTTAAAAAAAGATTTTAAGTAATCTCTACATCTAACACGAGGCTCAAACTCACAACTCTTGAGATCGAGTCACATGCTCTGACGGAGCCAGACAAGGGCCCCTCTTGTAGCACATCTTCGCACTTTCAGGAAAGATCATAAGAAGCGGAATATTAACAGAAACCCTTCTTCTATCGGATTCCTAAGTAGAAGAGAAACATTTCCTTAAAGGGCAGGTGGGGTATTTGCACCACAGGCTGTAGCAGAATGGGTCAGTCTCTTCCTTCCCAGGGGCTCTTTGGCATCTGGACTAACACTGCAATTGAGAAGTGTATTTCTGGCAGTTAGGCGAGGAGCTAAGTGGACGAACAACATGAAGCTGAACAATGAAAATGAGTAATCGTGGCTTCAGATACACAGACGTACCTTTATCACCTCTTTCATCCGTTTCTAGGACATCCCCAAAGGAAAGCTCCACTCCCATCCAGTCACATTTCCCCACAGCATTGCTGGCCCCTTACCAGTAGTCAAGTGAACAGGAGCCACAAACTAGTTGACCTCAATTTTACTCAGTGTAGAGCAAGGTTTGAGGCCACGAGTGATAAACCCATTTCCCAAACTCAACTGATAACACAGGTTGTTGAATATGCATTTAGAAAGCATTTTTCTTTTTTTTTTTTTTTTTTAATTTTTTTTTTTTCAACGTTTATCTATTTTTGGGACAGAGAGAGACAGAGCATGAACGGGGGAGGGGCAGAGAGAGAGGGAGACACAGAATCCGAAACAGGCTTCAGGCTCTGAGCCATCAGCCCAGAGCCTGACGCGGGGCTCGAACTCACGGACCACCGCGAGATCGTGACCTGGCTGAAGTCAGACGCTTAACCGACTGCGCCATCCAGGTGCCCCTAGAGAGCATTTTTCTTGGTCAAATTTCAAGTTGTGTGCAAAAGAGAAATTTGTTAAGACCCATGAGTATGTAGGGGATCCCTATGGAAAATAGATCCTAAGAGAATGAGACTGTATAAGCTGAGATCTTTTTCCTCGAGATTCACAAGACTACAGAGCTGCAAGCCTGTCAAGAGATAACAAAGAATTTGAGGAGAAATAATACAACTGTGCAAGTCCTATTGCACAAACCATTAGTTTTTACTTCAGTGAAATGCTTTTATTCTCCAAGTTTTCAAAACAGGGCTTTTAATAAAGTATGGGAAAGGACAAGACTTTTTAATCTTTGAAACACAGCTTTCCTAGCAAGAGGCCTGTTCTTAATTACTGTTGGGTAGTCAGCAAAAAACCTGCTTAAAAGCATTAGAGGGGTGCCTGGCTTAGTTGGTTGTATCCGGCTTCAGCTCAGGTCATGATCTCACGGCTCGTGGGTTCGAGCCCCGAATCAGGCTCTGTGCTGACAGCTCAGAGCCTGGAGCCTGCTTTGGATTCTGTCTCCCTCTCTTCTCTGCCCCTCCCTTTCTCTCAAAATTAGCCTTGAACAACTCGACCGTAAAGCACTGGAACTGGAAAAGATGTCATCTTCCAATAGTGAAATCCTTCCAATCTAATAGCAAAAAGACATTCCTTAAGTCCAAGAAAGGCTTTTTTCATTAGTACCTCCAAAGATTTAATATAGCTGTTTTTGCCTTTTCTGGCCCAGTTTATTACCACCCCTCTAGAATGAAGTATTAATTCACTCAAACAGCCCATCAAGTGGTCATTTCCAGGGTCTAATTTACAAAGAAACCCTGAGTTCAGTACTCCAGTTTAGTATTTTATGCTCCAACTTCATCAGATTTCTAGGGCAGGAAACTCTGCTATGGCAAAGTTCCCAAAACCATGCAAGTCATTGTCGTGTATACCTGGACTACCAGACCTATTTCTACAATGTTCAGCTGCTCCTTTATGACACACCTCAGTGGAATTAAGGTGTTTTCTCTTAACAGCAACACCTGTAATGACAAGTTCTTGTACCAGAAAAGTTATTTTCCTATTACAGTGTAATCTTGAGAAAACCAAGAGGGCTTCCAACTTCTTCCCCCTCCGTGTACTCCCAACACCCAATTTTGTCCCAAGCTGAAAACCACATTTACTCACTCAAGTTCTATTGCAGGCACTGTAAAGGCTAAAGAGAACTATGGCATTGTTAATAAAGGGTATCCTGTTCTCTACGTTTTTACTCAACTTTTTTCTAACAATATCAGAAACTACTATGGGTGTTTTAATGTGACTCGATCTCACAGTTTTGAGTTCAGGCCCCAGATTGGGCATAGAGCTTACTTAAAAAAAATCACAATACTTGAAACCACAATTCAGCAGCCTCAACAAAAATTTCATTTTTTCTCTACAAGGATCGATCAGGTCAACTATTTGAGGGGTAGGCAAGTTTGCTTTCCCTCAATAGGCCTCCAATTCAACAAATTTTTAATTGTACTGCACTTCTGAAATGGCTTCCCATTACACCAGAATCTTATGACCTTTAACAAAGGACAAATTTCCCGCAACTCAAAACACCTTTTCCTTCCCAAGGGGACTGACTTTGGTGAAAATGACCTTCTGAAAGCTAATCCCCCTTCCTTGAAGGGACCCTTTTAATCAGATAGGAGCCCCCCCCCCACCACCGTGTAATTTCACGACAGACACCAAATATGCTACCATGCAACAAAACTTTTATTAACATTTTGAACAGCTATTGAGAAAACCAGTATTTCAGCAATTGCTGAAACTGGTAATTTCTAAACTTAAACTGGGGCAAATGGCTAGAGTGCAGAGCAATGCCATCATTGGGCACTATGAACTTCAAGACTGAAGAATTAACAGCCACCCCTCAGACGAAGAACCAGATGGAGAGTGGACTCTTTCTGGATGTTGTAATCAGAAAGAGTGCGGCCATCTTCCAGCTGCTTGCCCGCAAAGATGAGCCTCTGCTGGTCAGGAGGGATGCCTTCTTTATCTTGGATCTTGGCCTTCACATTTTCGATGGTGTCACTGGGCTCCACCTCCAGGGTGATGGTCTTGCCGGTCAGGGTCTTCACGAAGATCTGCATACCACCCCTCAGACGCAGGACCAGGTGCAGGGTCGACTCTTTCTGGATGTTGTAATCAGAAAGAGTGCGGCCATCTTCCAGCTGCTTGCCCGCAAAGATGAGCCTCTGCTGGTCTGGGGGGATGCCTTCTTTATCCTGGATCTTGGCCTTCACATTTTCGATGGTGTCACTGGGCTCCACCTCCAAGGTGATGGTCTTGCCGGTCAGGGTCTTCACGAAGATCTGCATACCACCCCTCAGACGCAGGACCAGGTGCAGGGTCGACTCTTTCTGGATGTTGTAATCAGAAAGAGTGCGGCCATCTTCCAGCTGCTTGCCCGCAAAGATGAGCCTCTGCTGGTCTGGGGGGATGCCCTCCTTATCCTGGATCTTGGCCTTCACATTTTCGATGGTGTCACTGGGCTCCACCTCCAGGGTGATGGTCTTGCCGGTCAGGGTCTTCACGAAGATCTGCATACCACCCCTCAGACGCAGGACCAGGTGCAGGGTCGACTCTTTCTGGATGTTGTAATCAGAAAGAGTGCGGCCATCTTCCAGCTGCTTGCCCGCAAAGATGAGCCTCTGCTGGTCTGGGGGGATGCCTTCTTTATCCTGGATCTTGGCCTTCACATTTTCGATGGTGTCACTGGGCTCCACCTCCAGGGTGATGGTCTTGCCAGTCAGGGTCTTCACGAAGATTTGCATTTTGACCTAAAGCGTTTAAAGGAATAAAAGGTTAGTGTACCACCACAGGATCTTTAAGTTACTTACATAAATAATTATCCAAGGGAAGTTAACTTCATTCTCTGAAGTGCCTTGACCGTGTTAACCTCTCTCACAAACCTCTCGACTTTCAGTAGCCTCAAATCAGGCACTGAATATAGAATCTAGTCAAGGCTTTCAACTTAAAGACGATGAAGGACCAAAAACATTTTCAAGGTTTCCTATTCTTTCTTCGCTAAATCGTCTTCCTTCCCCACCCCATCCCCAGAATCCCCCCCAAACCTAAGCATGACACGTAAAATTAAAAACCAAAAAAAAAAAAACAAACAAACAAAAAACAAAAAAAAAACCTTCCTAAAACTCGAAAAATTGCTGTTTAAACGGAAATGAGGCGGGACGCTTTCACCGCGTCGGGATTCAAAATCTGTAACAGTTTCAGAAACCAAGCTAGACCACCTTTTTTCCGCCTTCCCCCCCTGGAGCAGACACGATGGAATCTCCATCGGTTAAGGGTCGGTTGGTCTCGGTCGGCGCGCGCGCGCGAACCGCCCCCGCTCCCTGCACGTAAACAAGGCCGACTCTTCCGGAAAGGCCCGGCGCCGCGGCGCCGCGTCACCTCGCCCTCCCCTCCCCCAACCCCTTTCCCTGAGAGCCACCCGGACCCCCAAAGCTGCCAGCCTGGTCTCGCTTAGAGCCCCTCTCCACTCCTCCCAAGTCTCGAAGGCCGCGGGCCAGTACCTGGTAGCGAACGCAAGCACACCGAAGACAATCACGTCCGGTCGCCCCTGCACCGACACACACCCAGCGCTGCCAGCCGCTTCTGAACGCTCGCCGCTCCGCGGAGCTGGAATTTATGCAGCGTCTGTTGCGTGACTCATCACTGCTTACGTAGCCGCCGTGTCCGTACGCTGCTGAAAGTAGTTCGCTCGGCCCCACCTCCCGCAGCCCGGTTAGGCCCTTCCACCGAGCCCCAGGTTCCTCAGAGGCGAAGAAAGGACCCTAAAACTTCAGCTCCCCTCTCTTCCAGGTGACCCTTCTCCTCCCTTAGGAAAAAATAGGAACATTATCAGGCGGATGGATTTGAGTTAAGGGGACCTTCCTCGAAAGCTCTCGAAACTTCCTTGCGGCGGCGGCGCTGATTGGTGAGGCGGGTGAAGGCGAGGCCGGTGCTGATTGGTGGGAGACGCGGCGGCTCCGTTGTTGCTGGGCTCCGTGCTGGGGTGCGTAAGCGCGGACGTTGCTAAGTAGCTCAGTGCGCGTGCGCCCCAGAGGCGCGCCTTCGCGAGAGAGGTGTACTTCCGGCCGGAGAGGGAGGAGGGGTAATTGACTCCCGCCTCCGAAGTCCCCCGTCCCCCCCACTAAATGTTGGGTGTTCGGGCCTTAAGTGAGGAAAAAGCCTCCTCTGCGGCGACTTCCCCGGGAAGGCCGCCCCGGTTCCGGTTTGGGTGGCGCGGCCCGCGCTGGTTTCTGCCGGCGTCTGCCGGCGTCTGCAGCGGAAGCACAAACTCGCCCCCCAACCCCAGTCTTAACGCGATCCCGCCCTGGTCGGTTTCAGTTTTGCGCTTGGTAATGGCGGGGTTGAAGAGCTTTAATTACACTTGTTTATTGGAGTCAGAATGCTTTTGTCCTTCTCGATCCCCACAAGGGCTCCGAGGAGAGTCAGTCATCTAGACTCGTGGTGGGAACCTCTGCGGGGCCCGGGCCTCCCAGCGCCTTCAGGCCCGGAGAGGCGAGGCCCCGGCTCCAGGTGACACGGGGGCGGGCTTCGGTCTGGCTCCCGCGAAACCCGCAGTCTCTTTCTGTTTCACCAAACTCTGGTGGGGAAAAACAGAGATGCAAATTAGGGAGCCGAAGACCCGCTTTGAGGGCTGATGAGGAATTCGTGTCCAAGAAAGTAATATCTCTCCCATTAATGTGTGGTGTTCAAGTGACACTAAAGGCGGAGGTGGCCGGCTAAGGCCACTCTGGCTGGTTTCCCTCCACCCTGGGTGTGGCCCCGTGTCCCCCTAGGAGATAACCCGAGGAGCGTGAGTAAGGCAGGGAGGGGCGTTGGGACCTCGGGGATACGTGGCCCGGTGTCTGAGTCACAGAGACGAGGATGTAAATAAACACGCAAATGGCTGTTTGTGGCGTAATGACCAATCTCATTAAGGAGTGGTCTAAAGATTTGCACATTAACACCAATTAGCTAGATATCACTTAGAAAAGTCATCAAATCACAACATTTCTAAGCATAATATTAAAAAACTGTGTCGATGACCTTGCACTATAGACAGGTATATTGAGGAGTTAGCAGACACCTTGACAGTCTTGAGTGAACTAAAACTTGGTAAGATCTACTTCCTGGAATAACAGAGATAAAAATAGTTTCTTTAAGATCTGCAAGTTCATTTTGGGCTTGGAGGTGGTTGATGAAATGTTTCTTTGACAAAGTATGAATTTTCATTTTTGTCAGACTCACAATGGATCTGAACTTGTTTCAGCAACTAGCATCTTCTCCTGAGTCATACGGATGTTGGTGGGGAGAATAAACGAGAATGGAGATCACCTGACTGATAGGATGACTTAGTTCAGAGTTCCAGCAATTGCCAGAACCAAGTGAGTCATACAGCTTCCTGGTTTAATGTTTTCCCAAAGTGGGACCTTCGGTGACCGCCACAAAGCAAAACGTTTTCAGAAGGATGGCAGGTGCTGTCCTTGTAAAACAAGGTGAATTTTTTATGGTCTGTTTATAAATGAACATTTTTAGTAATCGCATCCTTTCTTGGTAGTAAACTGTAAAAGACAATTTGTAAACAAATTGAGAAATAGAATGACAAAATCAGAGATCAGGGATTTGGTAATTTAGCACGACACTTGGCATTGTGTTCCATATATGTTCGTTCGGTGAATAAAGTGCAATTTTACCTTTTTTCAATTGGCGAAAAAAAACACCCCAACTTTGTGACAGCCTTAGGCACCAAAATGCAAAACAAAAAGTCACCACTTACTTCTTCTCCATAGTCAAATGGTTTTTGCCTAGGCAGTTCCTTTGGAAAAAAAAAAAAATTCTAAGTGATTTTACTTGGGTAGATGTCTTCTTCTTTTTTTTTTTTTTTTTAACTTTATTTATTGATTTTGAGAGAGAGAGGGAGAGAGAGAATTCCAAGAAGGCTCCTTTGCTATCAGCAAGGAGCCTGACATGGGGCTCGATCCCACTAACTGAGAAACCATGACCTGAGCCGAAATCAAGAGTCAGATGCTCAACTGACTGAGCCACTCAGGTGCCCCTTGGCTAGATGTCTTTTAATAAAAATCTGTGAGGGGCCCCTGGGTGGCTCAGTCGGTTGGGCGGCCGACTTCGGCTCAGGTCATGATCTCGCGGTCCAGGAGTTCGAGCCCCATGTCGGGCTCTGTGCTGACAGCTCAGAGCATGGAGCCTGTTTCAGATTCTGTGTCTCCCTCTCTCTGACCCTTGTTCATGCTCTCTCCCTGTCTCAAAAATAAATAAAACGTTAAAAAAAAAAATAAAAATAATAAAAATAAAAATCTGTGAGAAAACTGTGGTTCCAATGATAAATTCACAATTGTTTTCTTGACTTTATCAGCTGATATTTAAAATACGGAGTTAATATGTGGTTTGTCATTTCCTAGTTTGGCTATTCATGTCAATGGAATTATGAGACTCCTGATTTACTACCAGCAAGTTAGAAACTTTGATGTTGGATGTCCAAATGAACATGGAGAAAAATTCTGTATTGTCTTTACATTGGGTCTTAAAATTATGAAATATGTCCATTATAAAACAGCTACTTTAAAATGTTTATTATGGAATATTACATAAATGAAAGTTGGAGATCATATAACCAACACCCAATTTTATTAACTCTTAACATTTTTTGTTTTGCTTCAGTTTTTTTTTTTTTGTTTTTTTGTTTTTTTAGTTAATGTATTTAAAGTAGGCTCCATGCTAAGATCAAGGGTCACACACTACCTACTGAGCCAGCCAGGCACCTCACTTTAGCTTTTTTTTTATAGCAAAAAATATACACTATAAAATTTAACATCTTTTGGGGCGCCTGGGTGGCGCAGTCGGTTAAGCGTCCGACTTCAGCCAGGTCACGATCTCGCGGTCCGGGAGTTCGAGCCCTGCGTCAGGCTCTGGGCTGATGGCTCAGAGCCTGGAGCCTGTTTCCGATTCTGTGTCTCCCTCTCTCTCTCTGCCCCTCCCCTGTTCATGCTCTGTCTCTCTCTGTCCCAAAAATAAATAAACATTGAAAAAAAAAATTTAACATCTTTCCATTTTTAAGTGTATAGGTAAGTGGTATTAATTATATTTCACATTATTGTGTTAGAGATCTCTAGAATTTTTTTTATCTTGCAAAACTGAAACGTGTACTCACTTAAGAACCACTCCCCATTTCTCCCCACTCCCAGAACCTAGTAACCATTATTTTACCTTACACTACTTTAGATACCTTATAAAAGTGGATTCATACAGTATTTGTTTTTTTGGTGACTGGCTCATTTCATTTGGCATAACATTTTCAAGGTTCATCCATACATGTGACAAAATTTCCTTGTTTTTTAAGGCTAATGGTCCATTGTATGTATATACCACATTGTGTGTGTATCTATCCATCTGTCTATGGATATTTGGGTTGCTTTCACCCCTTGGCTATTGTGAATAATGCTGCAAGGAATATGGGTGGGCAAATATCTCTCGAGATCCTGCTTTTAGTTCTTTTGGATATATACTCAGAAAGGGGATTGCTTTATATATTGCAATTCTATTTTTAATTTTTTGAGGAACCTCCATGCTGTTTTCCATAATGGCTGCACCATTTTACATACCCATCAGCCATGTGCAAAGGTTCCAGTTTCTCCACATCCCCACCGACCCTTGTTACTTTCTTTTTTTTACTACTTAAAAAAATTTTAACGTTTATTTATTTTTGAGAGAGAGGGAGAGACAGTGAGAGCAGCAGAGGGCAGAGAGAAGGAGACACAATCTGAAACAGGCTCCAGGCTCTGAGCTGTCAGCACAGAGCCCTACGTGGGGCTCGAACCTATGAAATGTGAGATCATGACCTGAGATGAATCCAGACACTTAACAGACTGAGCCACCCAGGCACCCCAACACTTGTTACTCTCTTCTATTTTTTTATAATGGCCATCCTGATGGGTGTGAGGTGATATCTCATTGCGGTTTTGATTAGCATTTCCCTAATGATTTATTTACTTTTAAAAATAATTATAGATTCACAAGAAGTTGCCAGAATAGTAGAGAGAGATCTTATTATGCGCTTCATCCAAGCTTCCCTAGTGGTAACACCTTACATAACTACAGTACACTATCCAAAGCAGGAAAATAACATTTGTATGTTCTACAGACCTTATTCGGATTTCAGCAGTTTTATATGCACTTTAGTGTGTGTGTGTGTGTGTGTGTGTGTGTGTGTGTGTGTGTGTGTACACATAGTTCTGTGCGGTTTTGTCACTTGGGTCAATTCGTAACCACTATGATCAAGATACAGAGCTGTTTCATCCCAAGGATCCTTCATGCTACCTCTTTAGGGTCACAGGATTCTCCCACCCCTTACCCCCAAGCCCAGGCAACTGCTAACCTTTTCTTCATCTTTATAATGTTGTTATTTTGGAAATGTTGGAATCACTCAATATGTAACTTTTTGACAGTAGCTTTTTTGCACTCAGCCTAATTCCCTTGAAATTCATCCAAGGTGTTGCATATATCAATAGTCCATTCCTTTTCATTGCCGAGTAGCATTCCATGGTATGGATGTACCACAATTGGTTTATTTATCCACCTACAGATGGACTTTTTTTTTTTTTAATGTTTATTTTTGAGAGAGACAGAGTGTGAGTGGAGCAGGGACAGAGAAAGAGGAGGCACAGAATCTGAAGCAGGCTCCCGGCTCTGAGCTATCAGCACAGAGCCCAACACAGGCCTAGAACCCACAAACTGTGAGATCATGACCTGAGCTGAAGTCGGACACTCAACCGACTAAGCCACCCAGGCGCCCCATACAGATGGACTTTTGATATATTTCCAATTTTTTACTATTAGAAGTAAAGCTGATATACATGTTAATATACACATTTTTTTTTTTTTGGTGAATATGTTTTCATTTCCCTGGGACAAGTACCCAGTACTGTAATTGCTGGGTCATGTGTAAGAATATGGATAGGTTTTTAAGGAACTGCTGAGCTATATTCCAGACTGGCTGTACTGGTTACACTCACACCTGCAACGTATGGGAGATTCTCTGCATCCTCACAGCATTTGGGTATTATCACTGTTTCTTTTTATTTTAGCTATTCTAATATACATATAGTGATATTTCATCATAGTTTTAATTTGCATTTTCCTAACGATTGGTGACCTTGAACATATTTTCACGTGGTTATTTGCCATGTGTGTATCCTCTGCTGAAATGTCTGTTCATGTCTTTTGCCTGTTTTGTAATTGGATTGTCTTGGCTTTCTGCTGTTGTGTTTTGGAGGTTCCTGGTATATTCTTGATACAAGTTCTTAGATATGTGGCTTGCAAATATTTTCACTCATTCTGTGAGTTTTTGCTTTTTTGATTGTATCTTCTGAAATACGAAAGTTTGGGGCACCTGGGTGGCGCAGTCGGTTAAGCGTCCGACTTCAGCCAAGTCACGATCTCGCAGTCCGTGAGTTCGAGCCCCGCGTCAGGCTCTGGGCTGATGGCCCGGAGCCTGGAGCCTGTTTCCGATTCTGTGTCTCCCTCTCTCTCTGCCCCTCCCCCGTTCATGCTCTGTCTCTCTCTGTCCCAAAAATAAAAAAATAATAATAATAATAAAAGGCTTTGAAATATGAAAGTTTGTTATTTTGATGAAGTCTCAACACCCTATCTTCTACCACATTTCCTTCATCTCTTTAGAGATTATCTCCATTTGAGTTCAGCAGTGAACTTTGGTATCACTTGAAGCTGGTTGAACTCTTAAACTCCAGGATTCTTCACTCAGAGTCACCCTTCTAGCTTTCTTTCTACTTTGTTTCTACTACATCTGCTGGGTAAACTTTCTAAGACCTCCAGTTCCCCAGTTTTCTGTTGTCTCCCCTCAACTGTTGGTTCTTTTCTTTAATGGATTGTGCTTTTCCTGCTAAGAACTCTTCATCCAGCCCAAAGATTTTCTCCTGTGTTGTCTCTACACCTAAATCTAAAATCCATATCAAATTAATTACTTTTGTATAAGGTGTCAAGTTTAAATTGAGGTTGATTTTTTTTTTTTTTTTTTTTTTTTTTGCTTTTGGATGTCCCGTTGCTCCAGCACGGTGGAAACACTGTGCTTCCTCCACTGAATTGCTTTAGCATCAGTTTCAGAAATCAATTGGTTAGGTATGTATGGATCTGTTTTAGTTATTGTGGTCTTTTTAAGGGTTGCATTTGCTTTTTCTTAAAAAATATTCTATTTATTTATTTTGAGAGAGAGGGAGTGCGAGCAGGGATGGGGCAAAGAGAAAGAGAGAATCCCAAACAGGCTTTGCATTGCCAGCACGGAGCCCAGCATGGAGGCCGATCCCACAAATCCAAGCTGAAATTCAAGAGCCAGACAAAATCAATGACCCAAGACAAAATCAAGAACCAGATGCCCAACTGACTGAGCCACCCAGGCACCTCAAGGATCCCATTTTCTTTTTCTTTTTTTTTTAATTTCTTAAATGTTTATTCATCTTTTTTGAAAGAGAGAGACAGAGCACAAGCAGGGGTGGGGCAGAGAGAGAGGGGGCACAGAATCTGAAGCAGGCTCCAGGCTCTGAGCTGTCAGCACAGAGCCTGACGCGGGGCTTGAACTCCAAAACCGCGAGATCATGACCTGGGCTGAAGTCGGACGCTCAACTGACTGAGCCACTCAGGTGCCCCAAGGATTCCATTTTCAATGCCAGTCATTTCTTTTCCTTCCCAGAGATAGTATAATACTGAATTTGATGTTTTTGAACCCCACGCACCTTTTTTTTTTAAGTAGGCTCCACACCCAATGTGGGGCCTGAACTCATGACCCCAGCATCAAGAGTCACATGCTTTACTGACTGAGCCAGCCAGAGGCCCCAATCCCAGGCACCTTTTGAAGCTGATACTATACATTTATGTTTCCATAAATATTACATGTTGCTGTAGACTGTGTACCCCCAAAATTCGTATGTTGAATCCTAATCCCCAGTGTGATTATATTTGGAAGTGGGCTCCAGACTCTGAGCTGTCAGCACAGAGCCCAATGTGGGGCTTGAACTCACGAACCTTGAAATCATGACCTGAGCCGAAGTCAGATACTTAACCGACTGAGCCACCTAGGTGCCTCTTGCTATCAAATCTTTTGGGCATATACCCAGAAGTGGAATTGCTTGATCATATGGTAGTTATGGTTTTAATTTTTTGAGGAACTATCCTACTCTTTTCCATAACACCACCATTTTATAACAATAAAAGCATTATCATTGTATTCGTGTGTATTTAGGTGGTATACATAGGAATAAAATTGTGGGATGCTATCTTCAACTTTACTAAGTTTTGCCAAATTGCTCTCCAAAGGGATTGTATGAATTTATAATCTCACCAGCAATGTAGGAGAATCCCACTGTTCTATATATTACTCCGTATCGCTTATTATTTTCAGAATTTAAAGTCTTGCCAATCTGGAGGCACCTGGGTGGCTCAGTCGATTAAGCATCTGACTCTTGATTTCAGCTCAGGACATGATCTCAAGTTTCATGAGATTGCTCTAACAGCACAGAGGCTGCTTGGGATTCTCTCTCCCCCTCTCTACCCTTCCCCTGCTCGCTCACTCTCAAGGTAAGTAAACTTAAAAAAATTATTAAATTCCGCCCATCTGATGGGAAGATTTCTTTTAGAAAAAAGTATTTATCAAGTCCCCTCCAGTTTATTTTGTACATATGAGGCCATTTGTTTTCAGATGGGATTTGACTATAGGGAAGGAGACACTTTCTGAGGCAGGTGTGACAGTTTGATGGATTTGGTTACCACAGGTCCGTTGGTTTGAGGCGCTTCAGGAGCCTCTTGGGACAAACTGTAAGAGGCGGTGAAATGACTTGTCACTGTTAATGGAGGGATGCGAGGGTATCAGCGAATGTTGAGTGAGCTCATACCAACAAATTGCCTTTGGTTCTCATTTTAGAATTTGGCAATTATGTCAAACTTACCAATCAATTCTTTGAGTAACCTCAGGCGGTATACCACAGCAAAAAGAACATGAGATTTGGAAGCAAACCTTATGTTCTCAACTTTTTACATCAGCCCCTTGACTGTGTATTTTATTTCACATCTTCAACCTTTAGTTTCCCTGTCTGTAAAGAAAAAATGGGGACCAGGCGTCATTCTAACTTGTCAAATTGAGTCTCAAGTTTTGGCAGCTCACCGAGCAACTGTCACTTCCATCCCTTTTTCTTTGCCTTTTGTTTGGTTTCCTTTGCTCTTTACACAAACGGCCTTCAAAAGACTGGGATTTTCTTTTTCCCAATACATTTCCAGGGAATTCCCAAACCTTGTCAATAGACCAAGAAGCAGTAGTTGGCCGTCTCAATCTCCAAACCTGTTAGGAAACTATATTACACACCCAAAATGGACTAGACAATAGTAGTTACTGGTTTCTCAGATAAATAAATTTTGTACCATCCCCTTAGATTCAAGTAACTATTCTTCATTTCCTCTACTGATTACCAGTGACTACTTCCCATTTGTTTTTTAGGGTCATGAACTTATTCTGAGATTTCAGTGACATTTTAAACTTTTATTTATTGTGTCTAATAAATGGAATTTATTTGCTGCCACACCAAAGAACAATAGCTAGACAAAAGATATAGATGGTTTTGTAAGTTGGTGTGTTGTTTTTGTTGGCTTTGTGAACATTTCAACATGGATTAGATTTACGGTGAGAGCTGTCTTGGAAGCAGGCCTTTGCCCCATTTTGCTGTTGGAGGGGTTGGTTAGTACATCTAATACATAAGACAACCTCTGATACATAAAGGAATTTCCTTATCTCACATCCGAAATACAATGAGTATGTTTGCCTTTGTATTAAAAATTTTTTTAAAAATTTTTTTAACGTTTTTTTATTTTTGAGAGAAAGAGACAGAACATGAGTGGGGGAGGGGCAGAAAGAGAAAGGGAGACACAGAATCCCAAGCAGGCTCCAGGCTCCGAGCTGTCAGCACAGAGCCCGACGCGGGGCTGGAACTCATGAACCATGAGATCATGACCTGAACGGAAGTCAACGCTCAACCAACTGAACTACCGAGGCACCCCTAGTTAGCCTTTATATTAATCAGTTCTCAGTGGTGTGTATTTTCTACAACAGATTTATATTCCATTATAATTCTCCAGTTCTTTCCAGGCACCGGATGCTCTTGAAGTCTGAATTCTGAGCGAAGAGAAAAACACTGGTTCTGCTAGTTCATTCATTCAGCCAGCGAAAATTTGTTGTGTGATTTCTGGGTATAGGAGGCATTGGGATTGCTGACTGGGACAGGAGGTGGGCTCCACCCAGGAGAGTCCTGGTCTTAGGGCTAGCCTTACTGGTTGTTGTGAGCCCTGAGAGTGTCTACTTCAGCGAGTTGTAGGATTCAAGAAGTTCATTTATATGAAGAGTCAAGAAGCAAGCCCCGCACATACGGAGTGCTTGATAAATATTAGCTACTATGATCAATCTTGAAGAGCAAAAAGGGCTTAGTGCTTAAAATACAAACTGGTCTGAGTTGAAATCCTAGCTCTGCCGTTTACTCAGCTCTGTAGAGCTGTGGATGAGTTATGTAACTTTTCTGAGCCACCGTTTCTTCATCTATATGGTGGAGGTAGTAATAATTCGTAGCTGGTAGAAGTTTTGAGGATTTTAAATAAACCTGTCCCATAAAGTTGAATATACAGGTAAAAGTGCTTAGAACAGTGCCTGGCAGATAGAGAGCACTCAGTAAATGCTGGCTGTATAAAAAAGGAGAAGTACATATAGATTTCCTTGGAAGCACAGAGGAAGAAGGAGCAGTCTAGTGCATGGAGGAGGGTAGGCGAGGAACCCAAAGGTTTTCCTTTGGATTTAGAAACCCAATCACCAAGGCTGGGATTGCCCAGGCAGGAGGGAGCAGGTGAAAACTGAGAAGGTATGGTGTGTTAAGGAAATAGTGGGTAGCTATACATGTCTGGGATTTAGGGGTGGTTGCAGGTGGGTCTGTGTTTTGGGAAATGAGGCTGGAGAAGCAGGCAGAGCTCAGCCATCAGCGACCTCACCGCCTCCTGCCATACTGGCCAGCCATGCTCTTTCCCACTTCTGGACCTTGGAAACTCGATGTTTCCTTTGCCTAGAACTCTCCCCATGGTCACTTCTTTGTCACAATTTAAGCAGTATAAATGTCACCTCCTAGAAAGATGTCACTTCTCTGTCATCCAGCCCTGCTCCCAGAACTTAGTCACAGCACCCTGGCTACTTAATAACAATTTCACATTTATCCAATTCATAATTATATTGCTTACGTGGTTGTTTATTTGGCTCCCTACTGGAATACAAATTCCATGAGGGTACAGGCCACATCTCTCCAGTCTGTCACCATACCTCCACACTTAGCCAGCTAGCCTAGAGCCTGTTACATAATCAGTGCTTAGTATTGTTGAAAGAATGAATGACTAATGACTTGCCTTATTATGCTAAGGACTTCAGTTCCTTTGGGTGGGTGTTTTGCGTGGGAATGACATGATCAGATTTCTACTGTAGAATGATAACCTGGTGACATCATAGCAAGTGAATAGAAGGGAGATGAGCTTAGAGGCTAAGGACTCCAGAGATGATAGCAGCTGTCCAAGCAGGATATGATGAGCATCTGTAAGTAGACCAAATCAACAAAATCCAGCATCCCTAAAGAAAACAGGATGAAAGAACTGATAAAATCAAATCAAAACGGAGCATCATTTAGCTGTACTTCGTCCTTGTTTCAGAAAAGGTCTAAGATGACTGACTTAAGTGTACATACCCAAATTAAAAGATAAGTGGAAGGAGGAACTTAACAAAAGGAGAAGAAAGAGGAAGAAATGAAGTTAGGGGTGGGATGAGAGTAGAAAATGCTGGCTTTCAGGCCTGTCCTTTTGCTAGAGGTGGGCCACGGATTTAGTGTGTTGTTGTTTCCCAGACAGCATGGAGAGCGACAATTACCTAAGTCCACGTGGTTAGAAAAATCGTAGTAGCCACACAATGGAACACTACTCAGAAGTAAAAAGAAATGAGCCATTGATACACATAACAACATGGATGAATCTCAAGGCAAGTCCAGGAATTACAAACTATCGGGAGGGAAAGCAGATCACTGGTCACTTGGGGATGGAGGCAGGAAGAAAGGATGAGGTGGGATGGGTTGTAAAAGGCAGAAGAGACAGGGGCGTGAGAGAAATGTTTACCTTCTTGATTTTGGTGATCATCTGATAGGTATGAGCATAGATGCAAACTTTAAACATGTGCAGCTTATCGTGCATCATTTAACCCTCTATAAAGCAGTAAAAATGTTAAATTAAGCAAACATCTTAAGGTGAATCCTTGCTGAACAGGAAGGCATCTCAGGAAGTGAAAGTAAACTGAGCTCAGCAATAAAAAAGTTAAAAAAATTTTTTTTAAAAGATTAACATCAGAGTCTCCTTTTATAAAATACAAAGATGTATTTACCCAGTTTGAGACTTATTAAGTTATGGAAATATACCACACATTAGTGTCACCCTCATAGATCCTCTCTGTTTGAATTTATTTGACCCCAAAAGGAAGCTGAACAGATTCCTTAATTACTTTGGTATGAAGAACTGCCCTTTGAATCCAAACAGATGTCAGAGGACATATCAGAAGATATAAATAGTAATGAACCTATGATGACCAAGGATCACCCTAAGTCGTGAATACCTGAAGCTGGGTGGCCATGTGTCCTTTCCATGTGTTCTTCAACCTGTAAGACATATAAGATCTGCTCCTTCGCTCTACTATGTGTGTGTTGAGAGGAAGAACCTCCCAGATGCAGACTTAACTATCAGTATGGCAAGTTTTCCGGAGACTCTTATCTATACCACTTCTAGCAAAAGGGTATATTTAGCAGGTTTTAAAAAAACAACTAATCAGGGGCGCCTGGGTGGCGCAGTCGGTTAAGCGTCCGACTTCAGCCAGGTCACGATCTCGCGGTCCGTGAGTTCGAGCCCCGCGTCGGGCTCTGGGCTGATGGCTCGGAGCCTGGAGCCTGTTTCCGATTCTGTGTCTCCCTCTCTCTCTGCCCCTCCCCCATTCATGTTCTGTCTCTCTCTGTCCCAAAAATAAATAAACGTTGAAAAAAAAAATTTAAAAACAAAACAAAACAAAAAAAAAAACAACTAATCAAAATCAAATCAATTTACACATTTCTGAGGTGGGAAAATTGTGGGTTTCTGCATCTTAGAGCACACAAAACTGCTTACCACCAAGTGAAAATGATTACAATTGGTTATTTTTAGTTACTTATTTTTTAGTGAGCTCTATATGCAATGTCGGGCTTGAACTCATGACCCCAAGATCAAGAGTTACATGTTCTAACTCAGCCAGTCAGGCGCCCCTATAATTTTGTTGATGTGTCTGGCGCTATGCTTAGCATTGTATCCCTTAATCTTACCAACAAAAGAACTTCCCAAAGTAAATACTGTGATTATGCCCGTTTTTAAACACTTGGGGAAAAAAACAGATAGGTGGCCTACATTCACATGGCTAAGAAGCGGCAGAAGTGAGATTTCAAGCCAGGTTTGCCTGACTTCAAAGCTCTCTTAATCTCTGTGCTCATAGTGTTCAGTGGTCCTTTAAGGTTACTAGGAATAGGCTACAGATTCACTGCTAAGCTACCTAAGTGGCCAAATCAAAGAGGAAAACCGGATTAGGCATATATCACACTGTCCCTGAGATACAGACAAATTGATTTGTTCAAGAAAAACAGAACTACTTCTTTTGTCTTGTATAGGTTCTAACAAAGAGTAAACTCTGTGACAAATGGATAAAGCTCACCGTTGCATCCCTCCAGTGGAGTGAACCCAGAATATTGTTACACCGAGATGAATCAGTTCTGAGGATCTAATGTGGAGCATGTTGACTATGGTTAACAATACTGTATTGTGCCCTTGAAAGTTGCTGAGAATAGATCTTAATGTCGTCTTAACCAGAAGTCATCGTGTTGTAGACCTTCAACTTACAGGATGTTACTTGATTATATATCAGCTGAAAAGAAAAAAAATATTTCAGCTATTTCCAACGCCAGCCCTTGATATAGACTTGTGCCCAGCTTTTCTGTAAGAGTCCAACGCAGTTAGTCCAAAATCTCAAGATGGCGTGGCTTGGAACAAAGGAAACATTCTGGCTGGACAAAGATGGACCACATACCCTCTGGTCAGGTCAATCTACCATCAGTGCTATGTCAAAAGTGGTCTTTGTAAGGATGGAACAGCAAAGAATCGTTCCAGGAACAAATCCAAATTTCCTCAGGTGTTTAAGTATGTCTTTAGTTGTACCCCACACAGAGACTCCCCTAACCAGTCATCTGTGTCCCCAGCATACAGCCGAGTTGAGCAGTTTGGTGTCTGTCCTCAAGTAGCTCATCATCCAGTTAAAGAGCAAACATGTAAATACCATATGAGAAACACTATAATAAAGGAGCTTATAAGAAACAGTGGTGACATGAGGGATGTACCAGCTACAACTGGTGGGAATAGCAGAGGGAAGTGTGCCTTGGGCAGACCCTTGAGTTGTATTCACCAGGATGCCAAGGTAAAGTTCAAATCTCCCAGCTCAGACACACAGCTCCATTGCAAGCCGATATCCATATAGGTAGCCACAGGCTTTAAAGGTCTCATTGTTGGGGCGCCTGGGTGGCTCAGTCGGTTGAGCATCCGACTTCGGCTCAGGTCACGATCTCGCGGTCCGTGAGTTCGAGCCCCGCGTCGGGCTCTGTGCTGACGGCTCAGAGCCTGGAGCCTGTTTCACATTCTGTGTCTCCCTCTCTCTCTGCCCCTCCCCCGTTCATGCTCTGTCTCTCTCTGTCTCAAAAAAATAAATAAACGTTAAAAAAAAATTAAAAAAATAAATAAAGGTCTCATTGTTGATTGGGAGGTGTCCCCCATTTCACCATTGTTCAACTCTCTAGCCATGCAGGAGACAGTTTTTCTGATGCCTCTTCTGCCTCCAGGCCTCCCAGCCCCAAGCCACGCACGCACAGTCAAATCAGAGAGGGTGTGTTCCTTTGCTGGAGAATCCAGGAATTCAAATTACATCACTCACTGCCTGTCACCCCTCTGCTTCCTGTTATACCTAGAGTTAAATCCAGATTCCTTACCATGGGCCCACAGGCCTAGCACAGTCAATGCATACCTCCCTCTCTGCTTCAACCCCCTCCACATCCCCTTCACTCCCTTGAATCCTGCCATGACAACCTTCCTTCCATCTCACGGACACACCAAGCTCATTCTCTTTTCAGGGCATGTGCTATTCCTTATGTTTGGACTGCGCTTCCCTTTTTTCTCATCTACAGGCTTCAACTCAGCAGTCTCTCCCTCAGACCTTCTCTGACCACCCTGTCATACTGCACTGCGATGTTCTCTTATTGCCTTCAGATCACTTATGCATACCTGTATTTATTCAATTCATTAATCGGTCTACCCACCCTCCCCCCCCCCCCGCCCCCGCCCCCGCCCCCATACATAGGAAGACCAGGGAGGTCAGAGATCTTATTCAAGACTGCTCGAACCTACCGGGGCGCCTGGGTGGCGCAGTCGGTTTCAGCCGGGTCACGATCTCGCGGTCCGTGAGTTCGAGCCCCGCGTCAGGCTCTGGGCTGATGGCTCAGAGCCTGGAGCCTGCTTCCGATTCTGTGTCTCCCTCTCTCTCTGCCCCTCCCCCGTTCATGCTCTGTCTCTCTCTGTTCCCCCCCCCCCAAAAAAAATAAATAAATAAACGTTGAAAAAAAAAAAAAAAAAAGACTGCTCGAAGCAGTGCCCAGCACAGAGGTGCTCAATGAGTATCTGTTGGTTGTCAACACACTCCCTTCCCAGGCTTCCCAACAGGAGCTGTTCCTTCAGCAAATGGGTCAATGTCCGGGCTCCACAGAGGGTGCTGTAGCACAGGAGAATGTGGGATTCTCTAATTATGCTTGGATGAGGCCTCCAATACACAGATTTCTCCCTCAGACACCAGAGGACATCATCAGGGGCCGGTGGCCCTTTAGGTGCAGAGTCGGTCCCTTCAAGGAGACACTATTGGCTCTTTGGGAAGCCCTGCCCTGTTTAACCTAACTCCTGGTTACATCTTAGAACAAAAAGAAAAGTGAAGAAATAAGATGGATAGTTAGGGCATGGTGGAGGAAAGAAGGGGTTAAAACACTCTTGAGGAGGAAGAAATTTTCCTCCAAGGTTCTTCTAGCTGGACTGAGAATTAAATTTACGTGAGAGAGATTAGCAGGAAAAAAATCAAATTTAGTTTTGTACGTATGGGGAATCTGCACAGACATGAATTTCCAAAGACTGTCAGGCAAAATGAGGTGTGTCTGTCATCCTGAGCTCAGGAGGGGGGCGGGAGTCTGGGGGTGCAAAGGAGAGGAAGGCCATTAGCAGGAAGTGAGAGAAGTTTGGAAAACATGGGTTGCCCTGATAAGTAGATAAGTCTCTCAGATAATAAGGAATCTCTGTTAATAGCTCTCTCCCTGGTACTGGCCCTCTATCTAAATTCTTTTTAGGCATATGGTGGGGGCAGGGGATAGGTCAGTTTCTTCTTGAGTCTTTTGGGTCTTGATTATTTTCAGCTCAAAATAATTTACATGCCAATGTGGCCCGTCTCGGGGGTGGCCTGCCCTTGGCCCACAGCACTCTGTCCACAGGACTGGGGACATAAAAAAGAAAAAAAAACCTTGGTTAGTGATCAAATGAATTAATGTGGAGTAGAGAAGTAGGAGTCAGTAAGAGTCTGAGGAATATAAAAAGGCTGATCATTAAGGGGACTAGAGGGGGTTCAGGCCCCAGAATGCTTCCAAGAAACCTCAAACATAAGAAACAAGAAGGTTTGGGGCACCTGGGTGGCTCAGTCGGTTGAGCGTCTGACTTCGGCTCAGGTCATGATCTCACGGTCTGTGAGTTCAAGCCCCGCTTCGGGCTCTGTACTGAGGGCTCAGAGCCTGGAGCCTGCTTCGGATTCTGTTATCTCCCTCTCTCTCTGACCCTCCCCCATTCATGCTCTGTCTCTCTCTGTCTCAAAAATAAATAAACATTAAAATAAATTTAAAAAAAAGAGAAAGAAACAAGAAGGTTAGGGGCACCCGGGTGGCTCAGTCGTTTAAGCATCGGACTCTTGAGTTCGGCTCAAGTCATGATCCCAGGGTCCTGGGGTGGAGCCCCACGTCGGGCTCTACACTGGCAGCAAGGAGCCTGCTTGGGATTCTTTCTCTCTCTCTCTCTCTTCCCCTCCCCTGTTTGTGTGCACTCTTTCACTCAAAATAGTGAAAAGTTTCACTTAAAAAAAAGTAAAGAAGGAGGTGATTCCAGAAGAAAAGGGAACTGACCTTTTTTAAAAATAATAAAACCAAACTTTATTATTACATGTCTATTGAAGTGAGGACTGAAAACAGGAGTGGTTATTGCCTAGTAAATCATACTCATCAACCCTAAACAAGCTATAACAAGGGAAAAAAAACCTATTAATTTGCCCAAATGGAGAAACATACCATGTTTACGATTTAAAGTACTCAATGTTGCTAAGGTGACAGTTCTTCCCAAATTTATCTATAGATCCAATGCAATCACTATTACAATCCCAGCAGGCTTGTAAAAATTAGGAATCAAGGGGGCACCGGGGTGGCTCAGTTTGTTGAGCATCCGACTTCGACTCAGGTCATGATCTTGTGGTTCATGAGTTTGAGCCTGGCGTCGGGCTCACTGCTGTTAGCTCAGAGCCCATTTCAGATCCTCTGTTCCCCTCTTTTGCTGCCCCTCTCCCACTCCCACTCTCTCTCAAAAAAATAAAAATAAAATAAAAGTAAAAATTAGAAATCGGTAAGCTGATCCTAAACTGTGTATGGAAACAGAAAGGACCTAGAGTAGCCAAAGCTATTCTTTGGGAAAAAAACTGAACAAATTTGGAGTACTTCCCTGATTTCAAGCTTACTATAAAGACACAGTAATCAGGACCCTGTTGTTGGTATAAGGATAGACCTATAGATTAACATAACAGAATGGAGCCCAGAAATAGGTCTTCCCATTTACTTACAACTGATTTTCACCAAAAGCACCAAGGAAATTCAGTGGAGACAGGATAGTCTTAAGTGAATGGTGTTGGAACCATCAGATATATCCATACGCAAATAAACTGACTTCAGCTTTTGCCTCGCACCAAAATTAACTCAAAGACAGATCACAAACATAAAAGTAATGAAAAACTATAGATCTTCCAAAAGAAAACAAAAACATTTTAAAGGTTAGGTAAAAATGCCTTAATTGTAACACCGCAAATGTGATCAACAAAAGATTGATGAATCAGAATTAATCAAACCAATCTGCCCCTCCAAATATGGGTGACATATTTGCAAATAGGACTCTAAAATCATGAGGTGCTTAAATACTATTCTTCCTTAGGGATGGGGACAACTTGGATAGATAAACACTAGCCAAATATTTCTAACACATTAGACAGCCCTAGAGTTACAGGTAACAATTTAGAGATCTTGCCTGGGTTTTTTCAAAGGCTTCTTGATCATTTGTCTGGTCCTGCTTCTTGCATTCATTTAACAAATTTATTAAGTGCTTACTATGTTCCAGGCACAGATTGAGGGTAAAAGTGAACAAAGAATTCCTGGTTCATAGAGCTTACTTTCTTGGAAGGAGGCAGACAAAAAGCAACAACAAAACAATCTTTAATATGTTAGGTAGTGATGAGTACTGTGGGGAAAAATAAGGCAAGTGTTAGAGAGATATGCTGTAGGTATTTTAGATAATGTTATGGCCTCTCTGAAAGGCGATCACTGGTGCAGACACCTGTTGCAAGTGAAGGAGCCCATCATGCAAATAATGGGCGGGGGGTGGCAGAGTCCAGCAAAAAGCATGGTGGGAGAGTGCTTGGCAGGTTGAAGGAAGGCGAAGGGAGGTGTGATTGGAGCCCAGCAAATGAAGAAACAGTGGAAGATGAGCTGGGAGTGGGGGAAGTGCAGATCAAGTGTGGATTGGTTTATAGGCAACGGTGAAGAGTTTGGATTTCATTCTAATTTTGATGGGAAGCCCCATGGTCAGTCTTGTTCACTGTTGCATCCCCAGGGCTGTGAACACCACCCTAGCACATGGATCCTAGTTTTTTTCCAAATCGATCTATAGCTCTGTAGCATCTCCTATCAAAACAGTGACAGGATTGTATGGGGGAACTGAAAAGCAAACCTAAAATTTATGAGGAACGGCAAAAGGCCAAGAACTGTCAAGACACTCCAGAAGCACCAAGATATCATGCCTTTATTGCATTATAAAGTTATAATAGTTTAGACAAGGAGATTGGCCCTGGATTAATGAGACAGATGAGGGAGCTCAGAGAAAGAGCCATGCATGTATAAAAACCTAATATACACAGGGGCGTCTGGGTGGCTTAATTGGTTAAGCGCTGGACTTCGACTCAGGTCCTGATCTCACAGTTCATGAGTTCAGGCTCCACATTGGGCTTTGTGGAGGCTGCTTCAGATTCTGTGTCTCCCCCTCTCTCTGACCCTCTCCAGCTCATACTCTGTCGCTATCTCTCTCAAATATAAATAAACGTCATTTAAAAAACATTACAAAAAAAAATCTAATATACACAGAATGGGGAAAGGAGGAACCCTGTTGCTGGGGCAACTGTAAAAAATGAAAATAGGTCCCTACTCTACATCACCCCAAAACTAAATTCTGGGTGGACTCAGGCCTTAAATGTGAAAGGCAAACTTTATATTTTATAGACAGAAACGTAGGCAAATATCTTTATGATCAAGATAAAGAGGTTTGATAGCTCTTTCCTGAATTCAACCACATTAAAATTAGGGACTTCTGGGGCATCTGGGTGGCTCAGTCAGTTAAGCACCCAGCTCCTGATTTCGGCTCAGATCATGATCTCAGGTTCTTGAGATGGAGCCCCACATCGGCCTCTGTGTTGACAGTGTGGAGCCTGCTTGGGATTCTCTCTCCTTCTCTCTCTGCCCCCGCCCCCCACTCTCTCTCTCTCTCTCTCTCAATCTGTAAATAAATAAATAAATAAATAAATAAATAAACTTAAAAAAAAATTAGGGACTTTTATTCATCAACTTCATTCATCAACATACCCAACAAAGACAGGAAAAACAAAAAAACAAACAACTCACCAGCCATAAATTTGGAGGAGACACGGACAACACATATTTCACAAGAGTCAATAACTAGAATGGAGCTGTTCAAAAGAGCCTTCTGCCGTGATGGCAATATTCTATATTTGCACAATAGCTCCGAGCCACACGTAGCTATTGAACACTAGAAAATATGGCTAGTGAGACTGAGGAACTGAATTTTAAGTGGCATTTAGTTTTAATTAGCAATGGATAGCACAGATTTATTTTATTTTATTATTATTATTTTTTTCAACGTTTATTTATTTTTGGGACAGAGAGAGACAGAGCATGAACAGGGGAGGGGCAGAGAGAGAGGGAGACACAGAATCTGAAACAGGCTCCAGGCTCTGAGCCATCAGCCCAGAGCCCGACGCGGGGCTCGAACTCACGGACCGCGAGATCGTGACCTGGCTGCGTCGAACTCACGGACCGCGAGATCGTGACCTGGCTGAAGTCGGACGCTTAACCGACTGCGCCACCCAGGCGCCCCAGCACAGATTTAGATATAAAGAACATAAAAGAGGAAACAGAATGGAATAAACGTAAAAAGTCAATCAGATTGGTAATCAGGAATACACAAATTAAAACCATGATTAAAAACCAAATTAAAATCATTTCATAGCCTCTGAATGCACAGAAATTAAAAAGTCAGATAATATCAATTGTTGCCTAGGATGTAGGACAACAGGAACTCTCACCCACTGCAGTGAGGATATAAATTGTTACAACTCTTTGGAAAACAAACCCCCCAAACCCTTACACCCCAGCAAAGGCAGATGAGATAATCTATCTAGTTAAGACTCCTGTCTTTCCCCCTAAGGGAAGGTGAACCTGCCTGAAATAATCCTTTCTTTGCCTTTCTTTTGTGCAGCCCCTGGGGGCTCCCCTCTACTTGCTAGATGGAATGCTGCCAGATTCATGAATCGATTAATAAAGCCAATTAGATCTTTAAAATTTAGTGGGTTGAATTTTTGTTATTTAACACTTCAATTATTATAGAAGAAACATTGTCTTAAACCTGGTATGTGGTGTGATGTTAATTCACAGCCCCCTCTGGGAAGCCAGTAGCACTGCTCATAAAATAGTTAAGCAATTTTATGATAGATTATAATGAAATTAAGATATCTTGTGAGAAACTAGATAGCCATCTACTAAAGTTGACTGTCCACTATCAGTCAAGAGTCTAAAGATTAATTAATTAATTTATTTATAAGTAGGCTCAATGTCCAACGTGGATCTCAAACTCACAAGGCTGAGATCAAGAGTCACATACTCTTGTGACTAAGCCAGCCAGGCGCCCCAAAGAGTCTACAGATTTTTTTTTAATTCTTTAAAGTTTATTAAGTAATCTCTACACCCAACGTGGGGCTCAAACTCACAACCTCAGAAGTTGCACAGTCCTCTGACTGAGCCAGCCAGGTGCCCCGAAGAGTCTACAGATCTTTAATGAGACATTTCTTTTGTACACAACCTAACAACAATTACTATGATGTGATTTATCATAAGAAATCGGTCTTAGTCCCCATTCCTATCACAGGGCTCCTAAAACCCTTGGAATTTTATAGTGGTTAGAATGAAAAAGATTCTTTTGTTATTCGTAACAAGTCCCTTTCAACCACTCCAGAGTTTATCTTAATGAGGTGACTTTTGGAAAACCCCTAAATTGGGGGGCTGATTGCCATGGAAACCAGCCAGTTGGAAGGCTGGAAATTTTAGCCCTACTTTCCCATCCCTGGAAAGGGGAGAGGGACTGGAGGTTGAATTAATCATCAATGGCTAATGATTTCATTGATCACACCTGTGCAACGGCTCCTCTATAAAAATCCCTAAGGCAACAGGGTTTTGGAGAGCTTCCGGTTGGTGAACACCCAGAGTTGGGAGAGCAGCGCGCCCAGAGGAAGTAAGGTAGCCCTGCACCCTTTACCCTCTACATACCTTGCCCAAAGCGTCTCTTCCATTTGGCTGTTTCTGAGTTAGAGCCTTTGAAATAGACTGGTAATCTAGTAAGTAAACTGAGTTCTGTGAGCCCATCTAAGAAATTAATCAAACCCCAGGAGCCGGAAGTGAGAACTTCTGATTTATAGCTAGTGGATCAGAAGTACAGGTGACAACCTGGACGTGCGGTTGGCATCTGACCTGGGGGTGGGGAGGGGACAGTCTTGTAGACTGAGCCCTTAACCTGTGGGATAACTCCAGGTGGATGGGACCAGAATTGAGTTAAATTATAGGACAACCAGCTGGTGTCAGAGAATTGCTTGGTGTGGGGAAAAATTCCCACATCTGATGTCACAAGTACTGAACTATTAGGGCGCCTGGGTGGCTCAGTCGGTTAAACGTCTGACTCCTCATTTTGACTCAGGTTATGATCTCAGGGTTCATGAGACTGACAATGCAGAGCCTGCTTGGGATTCTCTCTCTCTCTCTCTCTCTCTCTCTCTCTCTCTCTCCCTCTCTCTCTCTCTCTCTCTCAAAAATAAATAGGGGCACCCGGGTGGTTCAGTCGGTTGAGCGTCCTACTTCAGGTCAGGTCATGATCTCATGGTTTGCGGGTTCAAGCCCTGTGTTGGGCTCTGTGCTGACAGCTCAGAGCCTGGAACCTGCTTCGGATTCTGTGTCTCCCTCTCTCTGCCCCTCACCTGCTCACACACTCACTCTCTCTCTCTCTCTCTCAAAAGTAAATGGTTTTTTTATTTAAAAAAATAACTAAAAAAAAAGGTATTAAGTATTGAGAGTAGAGTAGAAACAGAAAAACAATTTTCCTTTGAATTACCTATGGGGTGCCTCAGTCAGTTAAGCATCGGACTTCAGCTCAGGTCATGATCTCACAGTTTATGGGTTCAAGCCCTACATTGGGCTCTGTGCTGACAGCTCAGAGCCTGGAGCCTGCTTCAGATTCTGTGTCCCCCTCTCTCTCTGCCCCTCCGCACTCACGCTCTGTTCCTCTCTCTCAAAAATAAACGTTAAAAATTAAAAAAAAAATAAAAAATTAAATTACCTAGTAATTTTTCTCCCTTTAAGTGTTTCTACCAAGAGAGAAATCTTTGATGTGGTCTGTGAGAAGCCTTTGCTATTACAGCGAAACTATAATAAAAGTTTGACATGTGCTCATAACTAAATTGTCTTAAGGGGCACCTGGGTGGCTCAGTTGGTCGAGTGTCCGACTTCAGCTCAGGTCATGATCTCATGGTTCGTTTGTTCGAGCCCCTCATCAGGCTCACCACTGTCTGTACTGTGCAGACCCCGCTTCAGTGCCCGCTTGGGATCCTCTGTCCCCATCTCTCTCTTCCTCTTCCCTATGCATATGCACACACTCTTTCTCTCAAAAAATAAACATTAAAAAATGTTTTTAAATGTTTATTTATTTTTGAGAGAGAGAGACAGAGTGCAAGCAGGGGAGGGGCAGAGAGAGAGGAGACACAGACTCCGAAGCAGGCTCAAGGCTCCGAGCTGTCAGCACAGAGCCCGACGAGGGGCTTGAACCAATGAACCGTGAGATCATGACTTGAGCACAAGTTGGATGCTTAACCAGCTGAGCCACCCAGGCGCCTCCAAAAATAAACATTTTTTAAAGAATAAAACAAATTGTCTGAAAAGATTTGTAAACACTTTATATCCTAGAAAAAGTCTTTGCACACATCCATGAGGAGATAGGAACAAGAATGTTTATATCAGCATTGTTTATAGTAGCAAAAACTAGGCACGTATATCTAGCAAGAATGGGACGGACATTGTGGAATGTTCGTACAATGGAATACTATACAACAGTGAACACATCAATTCCAACTATACCCATCAACATGGGCGAGTCACAGAAGAATCATCTCAGAAGGGTGCGTACAGTGTCATTTCATTTCTGTAGAGTTCAAAACCAGACAAGACTAAACATCATATTATTTAGATATACATACATGTGTGATAAAGATTAGCACAAAAGTTGGGATGGGAGTTATCTCTTAGGGGGCCAGGAAGGAGTTGTAAGGGAACTGCAGAGAAATTGATAAAACTTCCTTCCTTAACTTTGTCGGACATTCTTTTTATTCTTGTTTGGACACTACGTGTACATTATGTACATTCATTAGTATAACAACAAAGAGTTAAAAAAAAAATCGGTCTTGTGGCTCCTGGGTGGCTCAGTCGGTTAAGTGTCCGACTCTTGATCTTGGCTCCGGTCAGGATTTCGAGGTTTGTGAGTTCGAGCCCCACATCGGGCTCTGCACCATCAGTGCTTGGGATTCTGTCTCTCCTCCTCTCTGCCCCTCCCCAGCTTGTGCTGTCTCTCAAAATAAATAAATAAACATAAAAGTTTGGTTTTAAAAATCGCTCTGAGATACAATGAGTTACAGTTCTGCTGGGACTCCAGGGAGTGCGGTGGACGTGGGAAGAAGTTTAGGGCAACCGAGGTCTTTGCCCTTCCCTTTGGCGTGAGCTCTACCTGCTAGTTGTGTGCTGCTTGCACTTGCACTCAGGTTCTTCATCAGAAAAACATGGACGGTGGTAGTGCCTGCACTGTGGTGAGGATCATTAGACAAAATATGCAAAGCACTCCAGTGTAGCTGGCGTGCAGGCGTTCAAGGGCGCCTGGCTCCGGGGACCCCAAACAGATCAGGTGCGGCCACTCACTGCTGACGAAATCCAAAGACAGAGAGACAAGTGGAGGTGAAACAAGAAAGGGATTTAATTCAGTGAGGCCCCCACCGGGAAAACAGCTTCTCAAAGACTGTCTTCAAAGTGCTGAAAATACTTCCAGGTTTATATAGGAAAACGTGGGGCGTAGGTGGGGGGTGAAGGTCAAATCACTGCTCATTGCCTTGGAGTCAATCATGGGGGGAGGATCTTGATCTTGCTGGCTCAGGAAAGTCCTTGCGGCTTGAGGGGGTAGTTTTCCTTTCTCCATGGGGGGGGGGGGAGGGATGCTTTGCCCTCAGGGTCTTGCTCCTGAGCCTAGAGACAGGCTAGAAAGAAACACCCAACTAGCAAGTTTGAGGTCAAAATGGAGGCCTCCTTCATCAGCACAGTCCCTGGTACTCAGTAACCACTCAGGACCACCACAGGGCGGCTCAGGAAGACGGGATTTTTTTTCTAACTCACGGAGAAGCATCAGTCAACTCGCCAAGTCCTTTGCCTGCCAGCTTGTATCTGCCCAGAAGAGACTTCTTTTTCTAGTTGGCATAAAAGTTAGTACCCCTGCAAATGCCCAGGAAACAGAATTTACCACTGGCACGTTGGTTGGTAGGAGGGATGTGGGTGCTGAGATAAATAGCAGGGAGGGGCATCTAGCTGGCTTAGTTGGTGGAGGATGCCATTTTTGATCCCAGGGTTGTGAGTTCGAGTCCCACTTTGGTTGTATATATACATCTATCTATCTATCTATCTATCTATCTATCTATCTATTAGCAGGAAAAGAAACCTGTCACATGAGCTGAGAAATTTGGGTGCTTCTCTCAGGGTTGAGAGAGGACAATATGGTCAGTCCACCCTAATCTCTGTCAAATGCTTTTTCTACCTGCAAGTAGCTGGAGTTTCTGGAGGTCTCTCAAGCCTGAGGGTACAAAATGGCGCCCCTAAGAGCCTTCATTCCTTGCAGCCTTTCTCTTACCTGGTCCGAACCACACGGGGACTCCTGCCCCCTGGTGGCCAGTGTGGATTCCGCACACTCCCAGGAGCTAAATGCTACCTGATGCTGCCTGCTGAGGAGCAGTACCAGGTACCAGGTAAGGTCAACCACAGACAAATCCTATCTGGAAAGCCCGTTTGCATGGGAAGGCACCGTTAGTTCCTGTCTTACGCGTGTCTACTTGTAGTAAATCTGTCCCAAATCATGGGAACTGACGCTTGAGGAAAAAAAAGCAAATCAAACGCACTATACTATTTTCAGATTCCGTTTTCTTAAAATCCTGTACGAATCTGCCAGGGTTCTTTGTGTTTTCCCTTCAGAGCTGAGTGTTCCGTCTGTTGTCCTTCTGCGGGCACATCACATACCGGATCTGTTTCTCCACATCCTGAGTCGCCAGAGACTTCATCGTGTTTGTTTTAGAGGGCCGAAGCTAGAAGCGAAAATGCCCACTTAAAACGACTTTTTAAGGGGGCCCTGGGTGGCTCAGTCAGTTGAGCATCTGACTTCTGTTCAGGTCGTGATCTCAAGGTTCGTGAGTTCGAGGTGATCTCAAGGTTGGTGAGTTCGAGCCCAGCGTGGAGCCAGCTTCGGATCCTCTTTCTCCCTCTCTCTGCCCCTCCCTACTCACACTCTCCATCTTTCTCCAAAACGAATAAACATTTAAAACTTAATAATTAATTAAAAAATAAAATTATGGTGAAATATAAAGAGCTTATCATTTTAGCCATTTTTAAGTGTACCGTTCCATGGCATTAAGTACATTCCCACTGTTGTGAAACCATCACCACCACCCATCTCCACAACTTTTTTCATCTTCCCCAACTGAAACTCTGTCCCCACTAAACTCGTTTCCTAGTGGCCACCATTCTGCTTTCTGACTCTATGAATCTGACCAGCCGAGGCCCGCACACGCCCACTTTTGATTCTTACGGATGTGCTTTTGTATTGTGAATCTGCTGTCATATTATATACCCACGACGTGAAAATTAGGAGTCCCTCACTTCGTATCTTTGCTTGTGCTTTAAAAATCTTGTGGCGCCTGGGTGGCTCAGTCGGTTAAGCATCCGACTTCAGCTCAGGTCATGATCTCGCGGTCCGTGAGTTCGAGCCCCGGCGTCGGGCTCTGTGCTGACAGCTCGGAGCCTGGAGCCTGCTTCCGATTCTGTGTCTCCCTCTATCTCTGCCTTTCCCCCACTCACACTCTGTCTCTGTCTCTCAAAAATGAATAAGCGTTAAAGAAAATAAAAATCTATGGGGCGCCTGGGTGGCTCAGTCGGTTAAGCGTCCGACTTCGGCTCAGGTCACGATCTCGCGGTCCGGGAGTTCGAGCCCTGAGTCGGGCTCTGGGCTGATGGCTCAGAGCCTGGAGCCTGTTTCCGATTCTGTGTCTCCCTCTCTCTCTGCCTCTCCCCCCGTTCATGCTCTGTCTCTCTCTGTCTCAAGGATAAAATAAACGTTAAAAAAAAAATTTAAAAAAATATAAAAAAAAGAAAATAAAAATCTAGTAAGAATTTTTTTATTGTGGTGAAATGTGCATACGATTTAGCATTCTCTTTTTTTTTTCAAGGTTTACTTTTGAGAAAGAGTGCAAACAGAGAAAGAGCAGAGAGAGTGGGGGACAGAGGGCCCAAAGGGGGCTCTGCACTGACGGCAACAAGCCCGATGCAGGGCTCGAACTCATGAACCATGAGATCATGACCTTGAGCCATAACCAAGAGTCAGATGCTTAACCAACTGAGTCACCCAGGCCCTTCTCTTTTTTCATTTCCAATGTATAAATGTACACTTTGTTTTCTTTTTGTTTTTCTTTATCAGGCTTGATAAACTTTGGTGAGGTGTTTATCTTATTGACACCCAGATAATAACAACAACAACAACAACAACAATAATAAAGATACACATGTACACATATTCTGGCAAAATTCCTGAACCTCATGGGTAACAGGAGAACTGTGCAAGTTTTCACACTGAAGGAAGAGGCTATTTTTAAAAAGGAAAGCAAATAAATCTAACATGAGAATTCTCATTTGCTGCACTGGAAACAAGAAGACGGGGGAAGAATATCTACAAACAGAAAAGAAGCTGCAACCAAGAGCCGAGAATCTTATTCCCAGACAAAATGCCATTCATCTTTTGGGGCAGAAGAAAGATAATAGTGGATGCTCAAGGGCTCGATCTATTGCCCCTGGATGTGGGCTGAGGAAAATCCTTAAAGTTCTCTAATAGGTTGGTAATTATATTAGAAAAGAGATCTCAATACTGGGTAGATGAAGAAAGGGTACAGTACTTGTGAATAATTAATTTTGTACTAGATATAGTTACATCTTTTCCTTTTTTCACTACTTTTCTTTTTTTTTTCAATATATGAAATTTATTGTCCAATTGGTTTCCATACAACACCCAGTGCTCATCCCAAAAGGTGCCCTCCTCAATACCCATCACCCACCCTCTCCTCCCTCCCAGCCCCCATCAACCCTCAGTTTGTTCTCAGTTTTAAACAGTCTCTTATGCTTTGGCTCTCTCCCACTCTAACCTCTTTTTTTTTTTTCCTTCCCCTCCCCCATGGGTTCCTGTTAAGTTTCTCAGGATCCACATAAGAGTGAAACCATATGGTATCTGTCTTTCTCTGTATGGCTTATTTCACTTAGCATCACACTCTCCAGTTCCATCCACGTTGCTACGAAAGGCCATATTTCATTCTTTCTCATTTCCACGTTCATTTCCTTCCTAAAAATATTTTTTAAAAGTATCTTTAAAGTTTACTCATTCATTCATTCATTCATTCATTTTTTAAGTAATCTCTACGCCAAACATGGGGCTCAAACTCAGGACCCCGAGATCAAGAGTCATGCTCTTCTGACTGAGCCAGCCAGGTGCCCTATTTTTCCTTTTTCTTTAAAAAATTATTATTATTATCATTATTATTATTATTATTATTATTATTATTTTAATGGACAATTTATTCATTCCACATGTTGACTGCCAGGCTCAGCAGCAACTTTCGGAGGTGACAAGGCAGTTGTTCAGTGAAGAGATTTCAAATAGAAGATACTCTTGGGTGCCTGGGTGGCTCAGTCGTTAAGCATCTGAGTTTGGCTTAGGTCATGATCTCACAGTCGGTGAGTTCGAGTCCCACATCGGGTAAGCTTTGGGTAAAGAGAAAGCAGGGTGAAGCCCTGCTTTGGGTAAAAACAGGACCTCTAGGTGAGCCCTGCTTCTCTCTCTCTCTCTCTCTCTCTCTCTCTCTTTCTGCCCCTGGCTAACTTGCACCCTCTCTCTCAAAAAAAAAAAAAAAAAAAAAAGTAGATACTCTTAAGGAGTGCCTTGGGTGGCTGGTTGGTTAAGTGTCCAACTCCTGATTTCAGTTCAGATATTGATCGCAGGGTCATGAGTTCAAGTTCCACACCACAGGGAGCCTACTTAAAAAATATGCACATAAGAGGAGTTGAGCCTGAGAATGGATGGGAAAATGAGGAATAAAATTGCAGTTTCTAAACTTTTTTTTGGTAAAGATTTATTTATTTACTTACTTACTGACTTAATTTAAGTAATCTCTACAACCAATGGAGGGCTTGAATTCATGACCCTGACATCGAGGGTCACATGTCCTACCAACTGACCCAGCCAGGCACAAACTTTTTTTTTTTTAATGTGTATTTATTTGATTTTTTTAAATGTTTGTTTATTTTTGTGAGAGAGAGAGAGAGACAGAGCACGAGCAGGGGAGGAGCAGAGGGAGAGGGAGACACAGAATCTGAAGCAGGCTCCAGGCTCTGTGTGGGACTCGAACTCAAGAGCTATGAGATCATGACCTGAGTTGAAGTTGGACACTTAACCGACTGAGCCACGCAGGCGCCCCTATTTATTTTTAGAGAGAGAGAGTGTGTGCACACGAGCTGCAGAGGAGTAGAGAGAATCTTAAGCAGGATCCACACTGACAGCGAAGACGGTCATCTCGATCTCATGGGGCTCGATCTCATGAACAGTGAGATCATGACCTGAGCCTAAATCAAAAGTCGGGTGCTTAGCCAACTGAGCCACCCAGGCGACCCGGCTCCTCTAAACCTTTGATCTGGGTTAAGAGGTGGGGGTATGAGTAGGTAAAATGTTTTGGATTCTGTGTCTCCCTCTCTCTCTCTGCCCCTCCCCTGCTTGCATTTTCTCTCTCACTCAAAAATAAACGAATCTTAAAAAAAAAAAAAGTAGGAGCGACAGCGACGCAAGACGGCAGCCACCACGGGCTCGGGAGTAAAAGTCCCTCGCGATTTTCGACTGTTGGAAGAACTGGAAGAAGGCCAGAAAGGAGTAGGAGATGCCACAGTTAGCTGGGGTCTAGAAGATGATGAAGACATGACACTTACAAGATGGGCAGGGATGAGAATTGGGCCTCCAAGAACAATTTATGAAAACCGAATATACAGCCTTAAAATAGAATGTGGCCCTAAATACCCAGAAGCACCCCCTTTGTAAGATTTGTAACAAAAATTAATATGAATGGAGTTAATAGTTCTAATGGACTGGTGGACCCAAGAGCCACATCAGTGCTAGCAAAATGGCAGAATTCATATAGCATCAAAGTCGTCCTGCAAGAGCCCCGGCGCCTAATGATGTCTAAAGAAAACATGAAACTCCCTCAGCCGCCCGAAGGACAGTGTTACAACAATTAATCAAAAAGAAAAACCACAGGCCCTCCCCTACCCCCCTCCCATTCGATTTAACCAGTCTTCATTTTCCACAGTAGTAAATTTTCTAGATACGTCTTGTAGACCTCAAAGTACTGGAAAGGAAGCTCCCATTCAAAGGCAATTTATCTTAAGATACTGTAAACGATACTAATTTCTTTTGTCCACTTAAAATATGTAAGTTGTGCTATAACAAATCATCCCGTCAAGTGTAACCACTGTCCACGTAGTTGAACTTCTGGGATCAAGAAAGTATATTTAAATGGGTTCCCATCATAACTGGTGGGGCACATCTAACTCAACTGTGAAAAGACACATCACACAATCACCTTGCTGCTGATTACATGGCCTGGGGTCTCTGCCTTCTCCCCTTCTCCTCCCCCTGCCTCCCTGCCTGCCTCCCTCCCTCCCTCCCTCCCTGCAACAGCCCTCCAGCTTGGGATGGCTTGCTAGAGCAGGTGTGAAGGTTTCAGGTCACAACCTGTGGGACTACTGCTGGGTGTGTGGGGGTGCTCCAGCTGCACCCCTGCTTTTTTTAAGTCTTAAATGATGCCCCCCCACCCCCCCCAAGCCATTGTCCCTTCTTCACTTTCCACCACCACCCTTGGCCGAAGCATAGATTGTAACCCCCTCTGCTCCCCTCTGAAATTGGCCTTTGGTGAGGAATTCAGGGCTCTCCCCATACCTTCTCCCCCACCTTAATCGAGGGGTGCTGCTTTTTCCTTCCTCCTCCTCAACTCCCTTTTTGTACCATCACCACCCAACACTTTCCAAAATACTTCCTTGCTTTGGCCAGAAGCCATCAGGTAAGGTTGGAAAGAGTCTCTGACTTCCCTCGTTTCGTTTTGGAACCCCATTTACTCACTCTCCACCAGCCTGGGAATGAATATTGGGTCCTCAGCCCTGCCACCCTCTGCTGTCATCGTCAGCTGATGCGGCTTTTTAGCTCAGGTTTTGATAAAGTGAAAAGAACAGTCACCAGGGGTACTCACACCTGCCAGCTCTCAAAGTTCTTGGTGGTTAAACTCGGAGAAAGGCCACAGAAGACACTTGTAAGCACACACGATCCCCCTGAATGAATTTTCTTTTCCTGTAATTGCTTTTGCTTTTAAAAATTGAAGACGTTTTACACAGGGTTCTCATGTGGTCATCTTGCAATCCGTTTGGGTCTAGTTCGGAATGTGGCAACTGGAACAAAAAGAACCTTGAATTCGGTGCATACTTTGGTTTTGGTGCTGCTGTTTCTCACGGTCCTCAGCAGGGATTAAAAAAGAACTCGGCGTGCACAGCAGATCCCCGAAATTGGCGGGCTTGACTTCCTGGCAAATCGCTGCGTTTTTCCACTTTTCTGTTCAGGACCACTAAATGCTGAGATGTGGATGCATACCGAAATAAAAGCGATTCACTGTGTTCAAAAAAAAAAAAAAAAAGTGAACACATCATACTGTTAAGGTAGCTTGAAATGGAGAAAACAATTCAGAGTTATTGCACATCCAGAACCCAAGAAGAAGGCAATTAAAGAGGTGTCTGACCCTGGGAATAACATTGATTCAATCAAGAGTGACTAGCATAATAGGAAAAAATAGTCTACCTCTCAGACGAGTAGTAGTGAAACAATATAAATTAATGGAATGAAGTTAGGTATATTTGAGAAAATGAGTGATTTTCATAGGATAATGGTTGATGGCACAGAGTATCAAGCAGGCTTTTTTTGTTGTTGTTGTAGAAATAACAGCTGATTCTATACTTTATATGGAAACTCACAGGACTTAGAAAGGCTAACCCAATCTCAGAGAAGACCAAATCTGGAGGGCTTCCTCTGATTTCGAGACTAAGCCAAGTGAGACAGAGTGGCCTTGGTGTAAGGATAGCTAAGTAGATCAACAACTAGATACTCCCTGAGTTGGAGCCCTGCACCGGACTCTGTGCTGACAGAGCAGAGCCTGCCTGGGATTCTCTCCTCTCTCTCTGCCCCTCCCCTGCTGATGCTGTCTCGCTCTCAAAATAAATAAACATTAAACAAGAAAAAAATTAACAAGACTGACAATACTGACTGTTGTGAGAGTGTAAACTGATGCTCTCCTACATTGCTGGTGGAGTATAAAACGGAACAGCCATTCTGCAAAACTGGCAGTTCTTACAAAAACATAATCTATGACCCAGCAAGTCCACTCCCATGTATATAGTGAAATGGGTTCACAGGAAGACTTGTACGCAAGAGTGAATGCAAATGGCAGCTTCCTTGCATAACTGTCTCCAAACTGGAAACAACCCAGATGTCCATCAACAGGAGAATAAACTGCGATGTACTTAGACGTCAAATATTACCTAGTAATTAAAAAAACAACTGATACACAAAACAGCATGGATGGTTCTCAAGAACATTATGCTGAGTGAAAGATGTAAGACATAAAAGAGTCCAAGATGTTTTTCAAAAAATTGTTGACGTTCATTTTTGAGAGAGAGAGACAGAATGTGAGCAAGGACAGAGAAAGAGGGAGACACAGAATCCAAAGAAGGCTCCAGGCTTTGAGCTGTCAGCACAGAGCCCGATGCGGGGCTCAGGGCTTGAACCCAGGGTTTGAACCCACGGGGCTTGGGGCTCGAACCTGTGAATGATGAGCCATGAGATCATGACCTGAGGCAAAGTCAGACACCGACTAAGCCACCCAGGCGCCCTCTAAAATGAATTTCAAGAATAGGTAAAACTAACCTATGTGACAGAAGTCAGGATAGGAATCCCCTGTTTTCTTTTACCTGAGAGAAGCTCTCTGGAGTGCTGGAAATGTTCTATCTTTGAACTGGTGGTGGTTACGTAGGCTTTGCTTTTAAAATATCTGCATTTTGCTGTATATAAACTATACATACCTTCAATAAAGAAAACAGGAAAAACTGAAACTATAGATTATTTGGAATTTTTTTAAGAAAAAAAACCCCACTTCATATGAAACTCTATTGGACACAGTTAAAGCCATACTCAGAGGAAAATGCATAGTCATTAATATTTTGATTACCGGGGCGCCTGGGTGGCTCAGTCAGTTGAGCGTCCAACTTCTCCTCAGGTCATGATCTCTGGGTTCACAAGTTCGAGCCCCGCATCCGGCTCTGTGCTGACAGCTCAGAGCCTGGAGCTTGCTTCAGATTCTGCTTCAGATTCTGTGTTTCCCTCTCTCTCTTCCCCTCCCCCACTCCTGCTCTGTCTCTGTCTCTGAAAAATAAATAAACATTAATATTTTGGTTACCAAAAAATACTAAAAATAAACTATTTAATTCAATAAACTATTAAACTAATAAGGTAAAAATAGTGTTAATAAAGAGGAAAGTCGAAATTAAGGAAGTAGAAAATAAAACAGTAGAAAAATGAGTAAAAGAAAATGATATTTCTTTGAAGATAGGAATAAAATAGAGCAAGGAATAGGTTTAGCAAATACCTGGGCGCCATCAGTGGTTCCTGTGATTTTTGTCTTGAAACTTTGGTGCTCTCCTAACCGTGGGATTTGGTGCCGTTCATTCATTTACTAAATTTAAAAAAACAATCTGTTGAGGGGCCTGGGTGGCTCAGTCCGTTGGATGTCTGACTCTTGGTTTCCGCTCCAGTCATGATCTCTTGGTTCGTGGGCTCCAACCCCCGGGGACGGGTCTGCGTTGGGAGTGCGGAGCCTGTTTGGGATAATCTCTCTCTCTCTTCCTCTGCCTCAACCCGCCCCCCCCCCCAAACTTGCGCTATCTCAAAATAAACAAATAAACATTAAAAAAAAATCTGTTTCATAATCTGGCAAGAGAGACCAAGTTTAAGAGCCACGATTTCAGCTGCTATTTGTCTGGCAGACGGCAGGTGCCTGGCCATTTGCACGCATGAGCTCATTTCAGGTGCACGATGGCTCCTGCAAGGTAGGTACTGCCCTCCTCTTGGAGACGAAGTTACCCCAGGCTGGCCGCTCCGATGTGGCTGTGCATTCAGGGCTGACCCTGGACTCTCCAGGTCAAGAATGTAGGGAATCAGAGGGGACGGAGGCTCCTCCGCAGGTGCCAGTGGGCTGTGGGTGTCGCGAGCGGAGGCCCGAGGCGCCGTCCCGTTAGGCCTGCAGGGTGGAGCGGGCAGGTGCAGGCCCTGGGGCGGGCGGGAGAGCGGGGGCTGTAACTTGCAGCCCCGGGGGCGGGGGGAGGGGTAAGGGGGGCAGCCAGGTGCCACCGGCCGGGGCCCCGGCCGCGGGTGCAGCGCCCCCTGGGCGGGTCGGTTGGCTGGCGGACGGGGACGCGCGCGGGGCGGCACGGGGACGCGCGGGGCGGCGGGGACGCGCGGGCGGCGAGGCCTGCGCGCCTGGCTGCGGGAGCCATGCGGCGGGCGAGAAGCGGCGCGGCCACCAAGCCACGCGTGCAGAAGCGGCCGGGAGCCTCCGGGGCCCCCGCGGCCGCCCCCTCGGCCCCCAGCGCCAGCCGCTCCCGGCGCTCCACGGGCCAGGCCGGGGGCGAGAGCAGGGCGGCGGCGAGGCAGCCGTCGGCGAAGCGGCGGCCGACGCAGTCGTCGCCGCGGGCCCAGGAGGCGGGCCCCGGGCAGCCGCCGCCGGAGCTGCCTCTGCTCCCGCCGCCGCCGCCGCCGCCGCCCCCCCCCGCCTCGCCCGCTGCCTCGCTGCCCGACCTGGGCGACCAGCGGGAGCGCTGGGAGACGTTCCAGAAGCGACAGAGGCTCACCTTCGAGGGCGCCGCCAAGCTGCTGCTGGACACCTTGTGAGTGCGGCCGGGGCCGGGCGCGGGACCCGGCGCCACGCGGACGCCCTCAGCGCGAGAGCGGCTGCCGCGGGCCGGGGCAGGTTTTCGGCTCCGCGTCCTTTCCCGCACCGTGACCCACGCGTTCCCGGGTGCTAGCACCGGGCGCGTCTGTAAGTGGCACGGCCGCGAGGCTTGGCTCGGGGCCGGCGTGCGGCCCTTGACGGGGCACTGCGTCCCGGAGCGTGAGAAGAGCCGCGCCGCGTCCTGGGACACAAAGGGTCTTTCCCGGGGACAGCCATCGTGCTCGGGACGTTGTCCCTCGTCTGGGCGCGCCGAGGGTGCGGGGGGGGGGGGGGGCCTTTCCCAGCGAGGAGACGCTAAAGCCCACGACTTTGTGCTCCTACCCGGGTCGCTTTTTATATTTGCGCACGTGTTTTTGGAGGGGGGGGGCAGGGAGAGGCCGGCGGGTGGGCAGAAAAGCTGGAATAGTTTGGAACCAACCGGGAGGCGAGATCCCGTTATTGTTCCCGGCGCTCCCTGGGAGGGAGCGGAGTGCGGGGGAGGGGGTATTGATCCCGAGAGAAGCGCGCGCGAAGAGATGCTCGGCATCCGGGACGGCTTCGCGGGTACCTAAGCGGAGGGAGGGGGCCTCGATGCCCCTGGGTGGCTCGCTCTCCTTCGCGCTCCCCCAGCGTTGCTCCCGCGGGAGAAGAACCCCCAGGACCTGAGACGGATGGGCCAGGGGAGGATTTCAGAGTGTCCGTGGTGTTAGAAACCAGCTATGAACTCCGGCAGCGGCTGCCGGAGCATCTGGATCCCTACCCCGTAGGACAGTTGTGCTTCAGAGAACTATTTTAGCACCCTAATAATCTAGCTCCGTGTCTGTGATTTTATGAATTACGAAGAGCAGTCAAAACCACAGGAAAAACCAGGCCGACCTAACAATTGCATAACAACCCGAGGGTTACGCCTTTTCTTGATCAAAAAATGCTCTTTTGTCCTTAATCCAGAAGAAAGTGGTTAGGGTGCGTCTTCTCGGAGGTGAAATATTTGCTTACCTGTGTGCTTCACTTTCTGATTTATCATCTTGGACTCCAGGCTGAACATTTTTTTTTTTTTTACATTTGTCATTAAATATTTTGAGCCCCTATGATGTGCTGCCCATTGCTAGGTGTAAGGGCTATAAAGACCCCATGAAATGTAAAACTCAGATTTGTAGTAAATTTTTACTTTAAAAAATTTTTTTTTAACGTTTTTTATTTATTTTTGGGACAGAGAGAGACAGAGCATGAACAGGGGAGGGGCAGAGAGAGAGGGAGACACAGAATCAGAAACAGGCTCCAGGCTCCGAGCCATCAGCCCAGAGCCCGACGCGGGGCTCGAACTCACGGACCGTGAGATCGTGACCTGGCTGAAGTCGGACGCTTAACCGACTGCGCCACCCAGGCGCCCCAGTAAATTTTTACTTTAAAACAAACTTGATAACTGGTCAAGAAAATGATTTTAAAATGTTGATAACAGACAAGGGAGCTCGTTTTGTTTTGTTTTTACCTGTCAGATTGGTTTGAGTGCGTCCGCTTATTTTAAAAACCCAAAACTCACTAAATTAACTTACATGCAAAAAGAATGCCTAACTCCGCACTGTTTTGTGAAAATATTGTATAGAAGGAAGTCTGCAGGAATCTATTGCATATAGTTAACTGTGGATCGCTCAGGGTGTTAAGATTATAGGAGACTTTCTTTTTTTAACATTATCAAATGTTGTAACGTTTTATTTTTTTTTTTTTTTACAATGAGCGTTATTTGTATGTGCAGAAAAGATTTTAAATACAAGTTCCCTGATTCAACCTGTAAAGAAACGTGGAAGAACCAAAAAAATGCAAAATAAAACTGCATGTTTTTCCTGTAATTATTGCTCGAGCCGGGACAGCAGGGACACTTCTCATTGCTGAGAAGTGTTCAGCCCTTTTGGAGTGCAATTTGATGTTACTTATCAAGCTTAATAAAGTTCAGTTAAGGGCCTGGCTTATATATGTTTTAAAAGGATTAAAATAGCATGTCATATGGGGCGCCTGGGTAACTCAGTTGGTTAAGTGTCTGACTCTTGGTTTCAGCTCAGGTCATGATCTCATGGTTGGTGGGTTCAAGCCCCACATGGGGCTCTGCTCTCACAGTATGGAGCCTGCTCAGAATTCTCTCTCTCACTGTCTCTCTGCCCTTCCCTCGCTCGTGTGCTCTCTGTCTCTCAAAATAAATAAATAAACTTAAAAAGAATGTAATGTGTACGTATAGCTCTGTAAAGAGTCCTGTATATGCAAGATACTGGTGGGGAATGTAGCAAACATTCCAGAATTCTCAGAAGAAGCCTTTTCCCAACTACCAGGTTCAGGTCCTCTCGTTTTAGTTTTTCCTAGCAGCTTGTACTACCACAGTCCCTTAAATACTACTTGGGCCATTTCTTTGATGGCTGCCTAAGGTTGCCAGGGCCAGGAGCCTTGTCTGCTATATCTCACTGTTCTCTCCCGGGTGTCTAGCTCATTAAAAAAAAAAAAATACAAATAAAAAAATCCAGGTAAGTCTTTGACATGTAAATATACATGTTTGAGTGGATGGGATCAGGATCCTCCACCCAAGTCCCATGGTGCATATTATTGGAATGTTTTATTTTTGCGACCTAATAGAATATAAGAAATTTTTTAAACGAGAGGTCATCAAAAAGACCTTTATAAAAGGCCTTTCTTTTATAGCATTGCCAGTACCTCCTCAAGAGAAGACTTTTGTCCCATCCTGCTTCCTTCTTCCAACAAGGAGAGAGAGAGAGAGAGAAAGCGTGAGCTGTGCAATAAGGTCCTGCCTGACTGTCCAGAACTCCTTATCTTTCTGATTTTTTGTTTCCCGTAGCGAATACCAGGGCCTGGTGAAACACACCGGAGGCTGCCACTGTGGGGCGGTTCGTTTTGAAGTTTGGGCCTCGGCGGACTTGCACATCTTTGACTGCAAGTGAGTTTTCTCTTCCTGAGTTGCTGGCGGGGACTTGAGAGTTAAAACGTCATCTGGGGAGTCAGGGTACCAGGGAGACAGCGTTGGCCACCAGCTCATCGCTGTTGGCTTCAGGTGATGGGTACATAAGGGTTCCTTCTATTTTTTTTCCCTTTTGTATATACTAGACGTTTTCGGTAATATATATTTTTTAAACATGGGGGGAAGCTAAAAATAACCGAGCCTGCTCTGTGAGAAAGAGAGAGAGAGAGAGAGCACACAAGCGAGCTCACTCCTACAGTACATTCCCCGGGTGACACAGAGCAGGGCCCTCCAGGCTTATGCCTCCCGGCATCACCCCTCAGACTGTACTGGTGGAGGGTTGACACGGAGCAGTTAGCTGGGAGGCAGGTCAGGCTGGGCACGGAATGTCAAGCCTTGGTTGGGCACAGTCCTCACAGGAGTCTAGAGGTGTGGGGGTAAGCGGGGGGATATGAGTGGAGGCTGTGCACACCTGGAAGCTTCCATGGGCCAGGCCCTCGGGCTCTGTTCTGGCTGAGGCAGATGGTCCCAGCAGGATTCACGGAGGGCCCGCTTTGAGCACCTTCCCAGGCCAGTTGTCATAAAACCAAGGCACGACAGGCTGTGACTTCTGAACCAATAGTTAGCAGGCAACTAGTTGTTCAACGGGATCTGGTCCTTTTTTGCCCCCTCGACGGTGCAGTCCCTGAATCCCATAGGGATGATACATAAACACCACGGAATTACTCACATGGAGAACCGACCAGGCTACTAGCAGTGGAGTCCAGATTGGAGAAGCAGCACCGTGGGGACAGTTTGTTAGAGGATTCTGTATGAAATTCGACCTTTTTCTCAAAGGCGGACGGAAAAGGGGGATTTAGATTTGATTCCGAAGATGGTCATTCCGAGGATTCATCCGACTCGGAGGCCAGGCTTTCTGTGATGGACAGATGAGGAAGCAGGAAACCCAAACCGCCTTGTCCGCTTTAGGTGTGGGGATCCCGGAGGCATAAGATGGTACCCATGCCTGACATTTGTTTTCTAAGTGTTTCTAGAATCCAGCAGTTCCCGTCACTGTAATAGGGTCGGGGGGGGGGGGATGGTGTGGGAGGGTAGGCAACAGGAATGTGGTCGTGACGGTCCGGTTTTCCGAGGGGTATGCAGCTTTGACCGCTGAGCCGAGACCCCCGGTGGCCCGTCCATCTGCGTGAGCTCCCCTTTCCCTGAACGGTGCTGACAGGGGCTTCACCTCTGGGGACATACTGGTGTGGGGGGGGGGGTGCTTGTTTCACAATCTGGGAACTGCTCTTTTTTTTTGTAGCTGCAGCATTTGCAAGAAGAAACAGAATAGACACTTCATTGTCCCAGCTTCTCGCTTCAAGCTCCTGAAGGTTAGTGCTAAGAGCAGGTGGGAGGAGCCCCTGACTCCCGGCGGGTCCCCTGTGGAGTGCGAGACTCTGGGAGCACAGCAGGACCTCCCCAGGGGGCCTTCATTTTCCTTGTCACCCCAGGTTTCACGTGTATTTCTACAAGGCTATATTCTTTTCCCTCTTGAGATTTTGGATGAAGGTTTGATGTGACTGTAGAAGCATTAAAAATAGCATCAAAAAATAAATACGGTTACCCAAATCCCATCAACCAAAGGTAACCACTGTTACATTTGGGTATATATCCTCGCGCATTATTTTCTATGTGGGTAAATACAACTAAATAATAATAATATTGCATATGTTATCAGAGTAGGATTTTATCTTTTTTTTCTGTTGTATAACCAACTTTTATCATTTCCCCATGAAAAATATATGACTTAAAAACTTTGTTTAATGATGAATTAAAATTTCTATTGAGGTATAGTTGATATATAACATTAGTTTTAGGGGTACATCATAATGATTCAATATTTGTATATATTGCAAAATGGTCAGCACAGTTAGTCTAGTTAACATCTGTCACCGCCCATACAGAATATTTTTTTTCTTCTGGTGAGGACTTTTTTTTTTTAATGTTTTATTTATTTTTGAGACAGAGAGACAGAGCGTGAGCAGGGGAGGGGCAGAGAGAGAGGGAGACACAGAATCTGAAGCAGGCTCCAGGCTCCGAGCTGTCAGCACAGAGCCCGACGCGGGGCTCGAACTCACAAATGGTGAGATCATGACCTGAGCCGAAGTCGGTTGCTTAACTGACTGAGCCACCCAGGTGCCCCATCTTGTGATGAGGACTTTTAAGATTTCTTCTCTTAGCAGCTTTCAAATACACAGCAGCAGCATCGTTAACTATAGTCACCATGCTGTGCGTTACATTTCCAGGCCTGTTTGTAACCAAAAGTTCGTAGCTTTTGACCTCCTTCACCCATTTTGACCACCCACCCCCTTGCCTCTGCCAACCACCCGGCTGTTCTCTTAAGCTTAGTTTTTTGTTTTGTTTTTAAATTCTGCATGTAAATGGGGTTATACAGTATTTGTCTTTCTGACTTATTTCAATTACCATAATTCCCTTAAGGTCCATCCATGCTGTCGCAAATGGCAAGATTTCATTCTTTTTAATGGCTGAATAGTATTCCATCGTGTGTGTGTGTTTGTCTGTGTGTGTGTGTCTGTACATCGTACCTCTTTATCCATTCACTCATCAGCGGACGCTTAGGTTGTTTCCATATTTTGGCTATTGTAAATAATGCAGCAATAAACATTAAAATGGTGAATTTTATGGTGTGTGAATTATATCCCAGTTTTCAAAATCAAGTGCATTTCCAATACAAATAATGGACATTAAGAAATAAATTGAGACCATCATACCATTTGAAGTAATGCAAAGAAAGTTAAATACTTAGGTGTTCAGTTAACAAAATGCTTCCCTGATCTGTGTCCTGAATATCATAGAAGGTTGATGAAGTTATTGAGAAGAACTGGATAAGTGGACAGACACCATGTGTCTGTGGATGGCAACATAGTATTGATGTTCGTTCTCCCCACCCCGCCTGCCTATAGGTTTAATGCAATTTCTGTCAAAACCCCAGGAGGGCTTTTGCAGACATAGGCAAGATTAACTATAAAATTTATTGGGAAACACACAGGCCCTAAAATACCTAAAACAATCTCCAGAGAGAACAGTGAAGTGGAACAAAGTAACTCCGCTTGCCACGAAGGCTTATTGTGTATATTGTGTAGACGTAGTCATGAAGGTAGTGTTACATGGTCAGAGATGTGGATCAATAGAAAGGAATAGAGGCTCAGAAGTAGACTCAGTGCCATATGCTCAAATGATTTTTCAAAGGCACTGTTTCCTTGTTGATTTTCTGTCCAAGTGATCTATCCATTGACATAAGTGGGGGCGTGAAGGCCTCTCCTATGATTGTTATTACCGTCCATTTCTTTATGTCTGTGAATAGTTGCTTGATGAATTTAGGTGCTTTCATGTTGGGTCCATAGATATTTACAATTATTTACACTCCGTTGGATCGTTCCCTTTATCATTTTGTAGTGTCTTTGTCTCTTTGTTTTAAAATTTTTATTTTCTTAAATGTTTATGAGAGAGAGAGAGAGAGAGAGTGTGAGCATGAGCGGGGGAAGGGCAGGGAGAGAGAGGGAGACACAGAATCTGAAGCAGGCTCCTGGCAGAGCCCCACGTGGGGCTCGAACTCACAAACCGCGAGATCATGACCTGAGCTGAAGTTGGACACTTAACCGACTGAGCCACCCAGGCGCTCCCCGTCTCTTTGTTTTAAAGTCTGTTTTTTTCTGATGGAAGTCTTGCTACTCCAGCTTTCTTTTTGCTTCCATTTGCATGGTAGATGTTTTTTGTCCCTTCACTTTCCTTCCACATGTGTCCTTAGGTCTGAAGTGAGTCTCTTGTAGGCAGCATGTGGATGGATCTTGCTGATTTAAACACTTTTTAACTTTACTATTTTGGGGAACTCTTTTGTGCTGGGTGGAGGTTTTGAAAGGTACACATGTAGATCTTCCCTCCATTGTCCTTCAGCCCCTGAATCTCTCCCCCCCCCCCCAATCATTTCCTAATGTATTTATACTGTCATTCCTGTATTTGCAGCATATTTTGTTATGTGAATGTACCATAAGCAGTTTCCTGTATTTGAACTTCTAAGTTGAGTGCAGTTACAAACAACACTGTGATGAACCTCCCCGTGTGTAAATCTTTGGTAATTTAGCAATTCTTTTAGGATCAATTCTCTTAGAAATAAAATCTCTGGTCAAAGAATATAACCTTTTTAAAAAAGGCTTTGGCACACCGGTGCTAATACGGGGTAGGATGGGGATTCAGTTGCTCCCTCGGTTCCCGTTGCCCCTCCTGTGGTCTGACAGACTTCTCTGTGCTTTGGTGTAATACTGTGTTTCCATGTCTGTCTCCTTTATTAGGGGCTCCCAAGTGCCACCTTTTGTCAGCTTCCGGTCTTGTGGGCGTGGCATCGAACAGGCCCTCGGGGTCTGGGAGGAAAACCTGAGTGAATGAATGAATGAGTGATGGTCTTTCCTGGTTAGTGAGATTTTTAATCCCAGATGCTTGGGGCTTATTTGTCTCCTTTTCTTTGTTTGCCCCTTGATCCTTTGTGGGGGCGCCCCGGGGAGGAGGGGCACGCCCGGGCAGCACACTTCTCCGTCTTTCCCGTAAACCCGGAGAATGCCACTGTGCTCTCCTCGGAAGCCTGCTGGAGGCTGTGGCCCCAGTTCAGCTTCGTCCCTGAGCACCTGTGACAGATGGTTCAAGAAGGCTTCAGCAGGTACAGCCATTGGCTCTTGGGTCTTGGAATTGATACTTTTTTTCCTCCATAGGCCTGTTGCTCGCTGCATTTTCCTGGTGCCCTAGAGCAACATACTCAGCCCCAGCCTGTGGAAGGAGTGATTTTCTGTTTGTTTGATTTTTAATTAAGTGCAAAACCTCTTCATTCAACAAGTATTTCTGGGACCCCCCACATGGCCCAGCACCGACCCACTGAAACCCAGCAGCCAGCTCAACAGACAAGGCCCTTGTTCTCTTAGTTGATGTGTTTTAGGTGGGCAGACATATAAATAAGAAAAAGTCCAGTAAGGCCATGTGGAAAGTTAAAATAGAGCAATGTGATAGGTTGCTGGGTGGCTCGTGTAGATCGGTTAGGGAAGGTCTGGCTGGGGTTTACATGGCGAAGACGTGGGGGGGCCGGGGCTGGAAGAGTGTCCCAGGCAAAGGGAGTGCTTGTCGCAGTGGGGCACGTGCTTGGCACGTCTAAGGAGCCGAACAGCGGCCAGACGGGTGCTCTGTGGGGTGCAGGTGAAGGAGCGGACCCAGATGGGATCAGGGACAGAAACGGGACCAGACCAGGAGACACTGAAGGCCGTGGAGGGTTTCGAGCAGGGTGGTGACAAGGCCCGCTTGGACGATTTCAAAGCTCGCTCTGGCTGCTGTGTGGGGAATGGATTGTGAGGGGGTAAGCACGGAGACAGGGAGGCAGCCAGGAGGTTGCTGGGGGGGGGGGGCAAGGGAGAGGTGATGGGAGCTTGGGTTGGGGTGGTAGTCATGGTGACAGAAGGAAAACAGATATTTGGGGTTTATTTCCCAGCGGTGGCTCTCAAGCTTCAGTGCGTGCAGGGTCAGCCAGAGGGCGTGTTAAAGGAGATCGCCGTAGGGCTGGGAGGGGAGGCCCAAGAACTGACCTTTCTTGCGCCTGGGACCACACTCGGAGAGCCACCGCTTCAGGCGAAGGGTGAACGGGGTTAGACAAAGGGTGGACGTGGAGAAGGGGGAAAGAGGCATCCGAGTCACATCCACGCTGTGGGGCCCGAGCAGCAGCGCGGCGATGGCGAGGCCAGCTCCCGGGGGAGGAGCAGGCATGCGGGAGCGCTGGCCGCGGGGGTTCTTTCTCAGAAAAGTCCAACTGAGGACGGGGTGGACGTTCACCGAGACGGAGATGGAAGTGGGCAGCTGGGTGCGCCGGTCTGGAGTTGACAGCGAGCGGAGTTGCCGCTGCTGAAGCATTGAACTGTGAGACTGAGTCGCCGACACTCAGAGGCTTGGGCGGAGGGGCCTGAGAAGGATGGCCACCGGGGACGGAGGAAAGTCGGTCGAGTGTGGTGTCCTCAGACAACCGGTTTCACAACGGAAGGACTGGTACCGAGAGGTCAGGTTAAGAGGAGCACGTTGGGAGGGGGGGGCGCCTGGGCGGCTCAGTGGGTTAAGCGGCCGACTGTTGGTTTCAGCTCGGGCCATGATCTCACGGTTCGTGAGTTCGAGCCCCGCGTCGGGCTCTGTGCTGACGGCTCGGAGCCCGGAGCCTGCTTCGGATTCTGTGTCTCCTCTCTCTCTGCCCCTCCCGTGCTCGTGCTCTGTCTGGCTCTCTCTCTCAAAAATAAACATTAAAAGAAAAAAACAAATGGTCAAATAAATACATACATACACAAACAGGGTAATAAAATGGAAATGATAAGCTACTACACAAATTATTTCATACCTCGTTTCTCAATTAATGTTCAACCTTGGAGTTTGTTCCATGTTAGTATTTGGAAGTAGAACTGTCTCACTCTTTCTAAAAGTTGCAGTGTCCCCGTTTCATGGGTGTCCACCATTGCTGTGACCAGTGTTGTGTTGGCGGCCGTTTTCCGTTTTTCCAATTATCTGTAGCCTTGTTTTCAACAGTGCTGTAGTATCTGCGTACGTACCGTTGGATGGACGTGGAATTTTGATGGCAGGATAAAGTTCTAGAAGTGGAATTTCTGTGCTAAAGGATGTGTTTTTCAATTTTGGTAGATGTTGCCAAATTTGAGCAATTTACGTCCCCATGGCTGGTATGTGAGAGCGCGTGTACCAAGTTAACCAACTTTTATTTTGGCCCACCTGCCAGTGAAAAAAATAACCTTGCAGTTTATGAGCGCGAATATCATTTCATAGGTGGCACAGTGATTGGCTTTCCCTTTTCTCTGTTTGCCTGGTTCCGGGTCCTTCTGCCCAGTTTCCCGTTTGTATTATCCGTTAAGGAAATTAGCCCTTTGACCGCGATGTCTGGCAAATATTCTTTTCCTAGTTTGTCCTTAGTAGACAAACTCCAGTAAAATCAACACTTGTCTTAAGATCTCGAGCCGTGCTGTTTGGGGACAGGGAGAGCCAGTCCCTGGGGTGAGCCTTTTAGGCCCGGAAGGCGGGCATTTTCTCTTCCTGACATGGACGGGATGTGCTGTCTTGCCGTGGATCCGGGACCGCTTGAGGCTGAGTTGTTCGGCAACGCGCTTGACAAAGAGAAGCCGTGAGCTGCCACGCTCAGGGCCGATGTGTCTCTGGGCGGCGTAGGTGGGCCCTTGTCCTGGAGCCGCCTCCAGTCTCTGCGGGAGATTGGACATGTCCTCGTAATCCTGAAAGCCCTACAAAAGGGCTCCCCTCCCCCCCCCCCCCCCCCCCCCCGTTGAGCCTTTTAAAAGATTTAATTTTTTTTGATGACCAAAAAAACCACCACCTCTTTGTAAAAGGAGAACATCTATTTTGCCTGTTCTTGCTTAGGGAGCAGAGAGTATAACCACATACACGTTCAACACGCACAAGGCGCAGCACACGTTCTGTAAGAGATGCGGCGTTCAGAGCTTTTACACTCCCCGCTCGAACCCTGGAGGCTTCGGTAAGTGAAGGGAATGGGCCGCCAGCCCAGGGCGGGGGGGGGGGGGGGGGGGGGGTGGTGGTGGGAGGACACGGAGACGCGCTGTGTGGCTGCTCCAGGTCAACGCGGGCCTATTTGGCTTGCCTCTTGCTTGGCCGGGCCCTTCCACACGCGTGCTACGGAAGAACAGGGCTCTTTCAGCCAAGGTTCTTTTTTTTTTCTCTCTCAAACGATGGCATAGAAGGTTGGGTCTGGTTGTTCGCCCAGAAACCTTCCTGGGCCGGCTCTGCCAGACCTGCGTGTCGCTGGGGCTGACATTAAAGGGTGGACGGAGAAGAGGCGACAGGCCGGGGTTGGGGCCAGGGGGGCGGGTAGGGGAGGGAATTTTAACACCCGTGATGGTTAAAGGGAGTGAAGGAGGCAAGAATGGGGAGGATTGATAATGCCATTTAAACAATTACTCCGTTTGGGGTGCCTGGGTGGCTCAGTTGGTTAAGTGTCTGACTCCAGCTCTGTCTGTGAGTTCGAGCCCCACGTCGGGCTCTGTGCTGACAGCTCGGAGCCTGGCGCCTGCTTCGGATTCTGTGGCTCCCTCCCTGCCCCTCCCCCACTCGACGTTTCGTCTTCTATCTCTCAAAAATAAATAAAAATGTTAAAAAATTAAAATGCTCCGTTTGTTTCAAACACACACAGCAGAATCCCCAAGCCCCTCTTCAGGTGCAGTTAGGGTCTGAGGAGAGGCAGCCAGCTTGGGACCCTTGTTCAGGATGACCACAAATGCAGTGTGAGTTGAGTGGGAAGCAGCAGGTGTTCCCTGGGATCTGGTGCCCTCCAGAGCTGTGGTGGGGCCGCTGTGACCGTGGCGGTTTTGTGCCTTATGGTTGGCGGCGGGGTGTGACAGCACCCTTGTCCTCCCCGCCCCATTTGTTCACCAGCTCCCGTTTGTTCCTCATCTGTCCCGTGGAGAGGCCTTCCTGCCTGCCTTAATCAAGAAAGGCTTTCGGGAGGTACAAGATCCTATAAAGGTGGGCAGGTGTTTAATGCTTAGGAAGTTCTATCTAAACCCTGGAAGAGGCCTGTGGATTCTTCAGGCTGCCAGTCAGATGGTTCTAGGCTTGAATCTTTGTACTCTCGGCGTGGCACCGAATGGTATCCAACCTTGGCATCCCTGGTTTAGGAAGTCTGGTCCCCATCTGAGAGGTGAGGAAAGCAAAGCTTTACCAGCGTGTCGCTGTTGATACACGGATCGGCGGCACGGCGACGCTTGTGGGTGTGGGTTTGTCCAAGAGCCAGCACAGTACCTGCTGTCATTCACACCTGGGACCTTGCTTTTTCTGTGTCACCTCCCCTAGGAATCGCCCCCCATTGCCTCGATGAGGGCACCGTGCGGAGTGTGGTCATTGAGGAATTCAATGGCACCGATTGGGAAAAGGCCATGAAGGAGCACAAGACCATCAAGAACATGTCCAAAGAGTGAGCTCCTGCTTCGCCCTTCCTGAAAAGGAGGAACGATGGGGGCCAGCAGCTTTGCTGTCCCCGCTGCACCTCGGTGGTGCTCGTGAATGTGGCTGACTGGGGCCACCGGCTCCGTTGGCCAGCGGCCATCTGGATGTTCGCAGTTCGCTCCAGCTACCAGTTTCTTTAGGCAGCTCTTTGTCCTTCCTCAGCCCAGATTTTGATGTAGGCTAGTTGGTATCCTTTCTCTTCTCAACTTTTGTGTGATCTTTTAGAAAAATAAATATTTTTAACATGAAAGCAGTTGCCGCGGTTTATCATTGTCTTTGCACTTTGATTTTGCTTCTGAGGCCAGTCATTTAATAGCTGATTGATTGATTGATTGATTGATTATTTTAGAAGGGGGGAGGGGCAGAAGGAGAGAGAGAATCTTTTTTTTTTTTCCTTAACTTTATTTATTTATTTGAGAGAGAGACCGCACAAATGGGGAAGGGGCAGAGAGAGGGGGAGAGAGAGAGAATCCCAAGCAGGCTCCACCCTGCCAGTGCAGAGTGTGATGGGCTCAAACTCATGAAACCACAAGATCATGACCTGAGCTGAAACCAAGAGTTGAATGCTCAACCAACTGAGCCACTGAGGCACCCCTGATTTCTTTTTTTTTTTTAATTGGGGTAAAATACCCATAACATGAAATTGACCATTTTAATCATTTTCAAGTGTCCAGTTTAGCAGTGTTAAGTCCATTCACGTTGTTGTGCAGCCAATTTCCAGAACTTTCCATCTGGCAAAACTGAATCTCTCTACACATTAAAGAACAGCTTTGAATCTCTCTCTCTCTATATGTATATGTGTGTGTGTGTTTATATATGTATGTGTGTGTATACACATATATATACATATATATGTGTGTGTATACACATATATATACATATACACACACACATATATATACACACATACACATGTATGTATTACTGTTTATTTACAACTTTTTAAAATATTTATTTCTGAGAGAGACCATGCGAGCAGGGTAGAGGCAGAGAGAGAGGGAGACACAGAAGCCAAAGCAGGCTCCAGGCTCTGAGTTGTCAGCACAGAGCCTGACGTGGGGCTTGAACTCACGAGCTGTGAGATCATGACCTGAGCTGAAACCGGATGCCCAACCGAGTGAGCCACTCAGGTGCCCCTATTTACAATTTCTTAAATGCTTATGTTTGAAAGAGAGAGCATGAGTGGGGTGGGGGGCAGAGATAGAGGGGGACAAAGGATCTGAAGCAGTCTCTGTCCTGACAGCACAGAGCTCAGTGTGGGGCTCGAACTCACAAACTGTGAGATACGACCTGAGCAAAGTTGGACGCTTAACCGACTGAGCCACCCAGGCACTCTGAGTCTGTATTTTTTTTTTAAACGTTTATTTATTATTGAGAGACAGACACAGAGCATGAGCAGGGGAGGGGTAGAGACGGGGAGACACAGAATCCGAAGTAGGCTCCAGGCTCCGAGCTGTCAGCACAGAGCCCGACGCGGGGCTCGAACTCACAAACTGCAAGATCATGACCTGAGCCGAAGTCGGTCACTTAACCAACTAAGCCACCCAGGCGCCCCAGCTGAGTCTGTATTTTTAAATGAAGCAACATTTAGGAAGGTAGAATGGAAAAGTAACTGTGTGAACAGAGATAGGGACCCAGAGTAAAGCCAGACTGGACTGGAGGCTTCCGATGGGAGGTCGTAATAGAAGGAATCAGAAAAACATGTTGGAAGCCAGCCTGTGGACAGTGTTGGATATTAAGCTCAGGAATCTGGCCTTTATTTTATTGTCATTGGGAACCCCCAAACAGCTTTGAACAGGATGAGTAATGCCTGGCCCGTTACGGAGTCTCTTGACTGGTTCCCCTGTCCCCCGACCCACCTCGCTTTGCATTGCTGCTTGTTGTAATCAGGTCAACTTTCCTAGAGCATTCCTTTCATTACCAAATCCTGAGTATATTCATAACGGCACATGCTTAATGAACATTTGCTCTTTGTCTAGGGAGATTAATCATGAAGTGACTCGTGAGGGAGACTAGACCGGGAGAAGGAACAGGGAGAGGAAATGCAGAGGGACTGGTGTTCCGTAGGCTCACCACCTCTTCCAGGCTGGCGGACAGCATGTTCACACTAAGGCTGGAAGGCGCTGGTAAGAAATTACACAGGTAAAACATGATCTGCCTGATCTACCCTTCCTATTGCAATGTTATATAGAAACATAATTTTGTGTATCCTGCAAAACATCAGTGGTGCCACACTGCACCTTTTCTGCAGCTTGCATTTTTAAGGATATCTTGACCTCTTCATATCAATATACATATCCTCATTATTGACTGTGACATAGAATTGCACAGAAGGGGGGCGCCTGGGTGGCTCAGTGGGTTAAGCATCTGACTTCGGCTCAGGTCATGATCTCGCGGTCCGTGAGTTCGAGCCCCGCGTCGGGGTCTGTGCTGACAGCTCAGAGCCTGGAACCTGCTTCGGATTCTGTGTCTCTCTCTCTCCCACTCACGCTCTGTCTCTCTCTCTCAAAAATTAAAAAAAAAAAAATCAAAAATATTAATAATAAAAAGAATTGCACAGAATGGATATTGTTTATTTAACCTTTTTTTTTTCATGGAAATTTGGGTTTTCCGCTTTTCCTTTGGGTGAGTATTGGCAATAAACATCCTTTTCCATGCATCTTTCTATATTTGTGTATTTGAGGATCTTTGTTGTCTATGTTCTGTGTTCAATAGAGGAAGGAAATGGTTCTAGAGACTGCAAGAACTTACCAAAGTCAGACTCAACTGGCTGTAGTTAGTGGATATCCAAGTGATGAGATTCTCAGATTCTTTTTTTTTTTTTTTTTTTCTTTCCTGAAATTAACCTTCACTTTCACGCTGGAGGCACAAGGGCCGGTGCTTGCTTTTGTGACTGATGGGAAGCTCGAGGCTGGTTCCCCCATCACCCCTCCTGGGGCGGGAAGAGGGCCAGTTGCCCCAGTCCTAGGCTAACATACGGGTTCTGAGAGAGCACGCTTTTGATGTTTCCTGGCATTTCCTTCTGGGCGATGGTGCCACCATAGGACCGCCTACACCGCCTTGACCCGAGTCGATGGGGAATGTCACACTTGAGCCTTTTGAGTTCGTAGGCTCCGATTTGCTCTTTGCAGATCACTAGAATTCTTTCCTTTATGACCCTGCCTCTTCCAAACGCCTCAGACCTTTTCCCACGTGCACTTAATTAGATCACATGTCATTCAGCTTTTAATTACTGTCGACTCCACTTCCGTGTGGATTTTTCTTACAACATCAGCATGGGGCAGGAGCCCCACTGGCAGGGGTGAGGACCGCACAGGGGGTACACGCAGGATTCGGCCTTGACCGTGACCAAGACCAAGAGCTCTGATCAAACTAGAGCTCTATTTTTGTTCCCCAACCTCTTGTGGTCCCAAGAACATAAACATTCTCTAGTTCTGGTGACTGTTCCATCCCGTTCTGTCTGTCTCTCCATGAGGTTTGACACAAGGGTCACTTTTCACAGAATTCACTGACCTTACGCCCTGATGCTTTTTACCACCAACAGACGAGATAGGTGGTCTCCAGGGTAAGGTAAGAACCCTCCAGAAAATGCTCTGTTGGTATGTGGGAAGAAAATGTTGGGATTTTAACGTATCCTTTTAAAATTTATTTTCTGTGGATGTTTTAGAATATATATATTAGCACTCAAACATACATTATGTTATTATTAAGGGGTGCCTCGGTGGCTCAGTCAAGTGAGCATCTGATTCTTTGGCTTAGGTCATGATCTCAGGGTCATGGGCTGGAGCCCCCATCAAGCTCTGTCCTGGGCATGGGGCCAAGAATCCATGTTTTGGATTCTTTCTCTTCCTCTGCCCGTCTCCCTCATTCACGCATACTCTCTCTCATATATATATTTTTTTTTTTTTCACCTGAATATATATGTATATATATGGTTGAAAAATCACAGTTAGGAGATCACTGCTGTATTTCCCCCTGATCAGCGCTACTCATCAAACATCTATCTATCCTTGGTTGTAGCAGTTTCTATTTCTTTTTTTTTTTTAAGTTTATTTATTTACTTTGAGAGAGACAGAGACAGCATGGGGGGTGGGGAGGAGCAGAGAGGAAGGGGGAGAGAGAATCCCAAGCAGGCTCCACACTGCCAGTGCAGAGCCTGACCTGTGAGAGCCCCTGCCATGCAAGATCATGACCTGAGCAGAAACCAAGAGTCAAATTCTTAACTGACTGGGCCCCACAGCTGCCTCCCAGTTTCTAGTTCTTGAGAATAAATGCATACACATGGAATTGCAGAGTCCAGGGATACGTACATATGCAAGTTTTTTGATATATCGATTTCCAGAAGGTTCTACTATCTTGTGTTTCCTCCAGCAGCATATATGTGTTCATACCCTCACCTACAGAACACTAGGCGTTATTATTTATAGAAATCTTTGCAAATTAGATACACGAAAAGTGACATTTTCTTTTAATTTTTATTTCTTGGGGCACCTTCAGCTCAGGTCATGGTCTCACAGCTTGTGGATTCGAGCCCCGCATTGGGCTCTGAGCTGACAGCTCAGAGCCTGGAGCCTGCTTCGGATTCTGTGTCTCCCTCTCCCTCTGCCCCTCCCCTGCTCACGCTGTGTCTCTCTCTTTCTCAAAAATAAATAAACATTAAAAAAATTAATTTGTATTTATTATTACTGTGATTTATTTTTTCCCCATTTATTGTGTGTGTGAAAGAGAGAGAGAAAGAAATACCTATTCATGTCATCTGCAGTCTTCATCTTCCTCACTGGAAACCCCTCCCACCCTATTCCAATCAGCACCTTCAGTGAAAAGTGGACTTTCATTCTTGCTTTAATTTGCATGCTCTGGCTACTGCTTAGGCTAAAGAGTTGTTTATTGGCCATTTGGATTTGCCTGCTAATAACATTTAAAACTTCTTTGTTGTGGGGGCACCTGGGTGCTCAGTTAGTTAAGCGTCAAGCTCTTGATTTCAGCTCAGGTCATGATTTCATGATTTGTGAGATCAAGCCATGTGTTGGGCTCTGTGCTGACAGCTGCAGAGCCTGATTAAGATTCTCTCTCTTTCTGCCCCTCCCCCATGCTCTCTCGCACTCTCTCAAAAATAAATAAATAAATATTAAAAATAAATACATAAAATTCTTGTTGTGAAATATGTCTTTTCCTTTAGATAGTTTCCAGCCTGGCTTGGTAAGAACTGCTCTGCTCCAAGGTATATGTGCATTTAGTGTCCTGAATTTCCCAAATGATATGTATATATATATGATATGGTATATATAGATAGATATAGATATAGATACAGATATAGATATAGATATTTTTTTTTAATTTTTTTTTCAACGTTTATTTATTTTTGGGACAGAGAGAGACAGAGCATGAACGGGGGAGGGGCAGAGAGAGAGGGAGACACAGAATTGGAAACAGGCTCCAGGCTCCGAGCCATCAGCCCAGAGCCTGACGCGGGGCTCGAACTCCCGGACTGCGAGATCATGACCTGGCTGAAGTCAGACGCTTAACCGACTGCGCCACCCAGGCGCCCCGATATTTTTTTTTTTTTTTAAGAGAGAGAGAGGGAGAGAGAGCAGAGGCACAGAGAAGGAACGAGAATTCCAAGCAAGCCCCACGCCCAGTGCCCAGCACGGAGCATGATGTGGGGCTCAACCATGACCCTATGATCATGACCTGAGCCGAAATCGGTTGGATGCTGAACCGACTGAGCCATGCAGGTGCTCTCTATAAACAACATTGTTTCGATTTTTGCATGTAAATCTATAATTCATCTAGAATATATTTTTGTATTTGGTATCAGGTAGGGAGCTTTTATTTTCTTCCAAATGCCTGACCAACCATACACATTTATAAAATCCTTTCTCGCTGAATTAAAATGTCAACATCATAGAGTGATTCTCATATAATTTGGATCTATGTCCAGATTTTTTCTTCTGTTCAACATTGGTTTACTCCTTCACCTCTGTTTTGATTGCAGTGGGTTTATATGTTTTAGTATATAGAAATGCAGGTCTCATATTTTTGTCCCTTTTAATATTTATATTTTGGCTATCCTTGGACATTTTTGCGTCTAATATACTTTTCAAATCATTTTGTTGAGGCCCAGAGAGAACCCAGTAAGATTCTGACTGCAACTATATTAACTTTTTATATCAACTTTGTAAGAAGGGAATTTATACATACGTATATAACATGTAAACATATAGATTTCTAAATTAAAACTTACATGTACTACATACGTTTGGTGTCCAATTTATTTATTCACTTTGTACAGAGTTTTGTATCCGTTTAGCGGGGAATGTGGTACAGCTCCCCGTTTATTCAGGTCCTGCAGTAAACTTGTTTTAACTTTTTTTTTTTTTTTTTTTTTTTTTAAATTTTTTTTTTTTCAACGTTTATTCATTTTTGGGACAGAGAGAGACAGAGCATGAACGGGGGAGGGGCAGAGAGAGAGGGAGACACAGAATCGGAAACAGGCTCCAGGCTCTGAGCCATCAGCCCAGAGCCCGACGCGGGGCTCGAACTCCCGGACCGCGAGATCGTGACCTGGCTGAAGTCGGACGCTTAACCGACTGCGCCACCCAGGCGCCCCTTAACTTTTTAAAACTGTATATTCGATAGAAAAGCAGGAAGCACTAACATCTGGTTAAAACATGAATGATTTCTTTTAATTTTGTTTTTTTTTAGTTTATTTTTTTTGAAAGAGAGAGAGCGGGGGAGGGGCAGAGAGAGTCCAAGCAGGCTCCCGAGCCTGACGTGGAGCTTGATCCCGTGAACCGTGAGATCACAACCTGAGCCGAAACCAAGAGTCTGACGCTCAACCAACTGAGCCACCCAGGCGCCACTATGAATAAGATTTCTACTCTAGCATTTTGTATTTACTAGGCTGGCAGGTCAGACAGAGTATCACCGGGTTCACAGAGTGATGTATCCTTAGAGTGAACTAGAACATTTTACTGTAATCTCTTTTTCACACTATTTCTTGAGTTGCGACATAATTCATATCCCGTAACATTCACTCTTTTTAACTCCTAGGTTTGAGTATATTCACAAGGTTGTCCAACCTTCACCACTGTCATTTCCAGACATTTCCTCACCTCTCGTGCATTAGCAATCACTCCTTTCCTGTACCCCCAAGCCTTGGAAACCACTAATCTACTTTCTGTCACTATGAATTTGCCGATTCTGGACATTTCATACAAATGGGACTCATACCATATGTGGCCTTTTTTTTGTCTGGCTTCTTTCACTTAGCATAATGGCTTCAAAGTTCATCCTCACTGTGTCCGGACTTCATTTCTTTTTATGGCTGAATAATAAACAGAATGCCATATTTTGTTCATCTCTTCATCAGTTGATGGGACATTTGAGTTTTATGAATGAGGCTACTCTAAACACTCGTTTACAAGTTTTCATGTGAACATATTTTTAGTTCTCTTGGATATAGACCTAGGAGTGCCATTGCTGGGTCCTCTAGGAAATCTTGAAGTTACTAAGGAATTGTGAAACTGTTTTCCACAGTAGCTACACCATTTTACATTCCCATCAGAAATAAGAGAGTTCCAATAGCTCCTTATGCTCACCAACATTTGTTAGTGTTTGTTGGTCTGTTTTAATCATAGCCCTCCTGGTGGACATGACGTAGCATGTCGTGGGTTGTTTTTTTTTTTTTTTAATTTTTTAAAATGTTTATTCTTTTTTTTTTTTTTTTTGAGAGAGAGAGTGTGTGGGGGAAGGACAGAGAGAAAGGGAGACAGAGAACCTGAAGTAGGCTCTGCACTGTCAGTGCAAAGCCCAACATGAAGCTCAAACCTATGAACCGTGAGATCATGACCTGAGCTGAATTCAGACACTCAACCAACTGAGCCACCCAGGTGCCCCTCATTGTGTTTTTTATTTGCATTTTCTTCACGACTAATGATGTTTTTGTGATTGTTGGCCATTTGGATATCTTCTTGAAGAAATGTATATTCAAATCTTTTGCCTGTTTTTTACTTAGGTTGTCTTGTTGTTGAATTGTAAGAGCTCTTTATATATTCTGGATACTAGACCCTAATCAGATATATGATTTGCAAAACATTTTTCTCATTTAATTTTCTTGGTAATGTCCTTTGAAGCATAAAGTTTTCTGTTTTTTGTTTTGCTTGTGCTTTTGGTTTCATATTTCAGAAACCACTGGGGTGCCTGGGTGGCTCAGTCGGTTAAGTGTCCGACTTCTGCTCAGGTCATGATCTTGTGGTCTGTGGGTTTGACCCCTGCGTTAGGCTCTGTGCTGACAGCTCAGAGCCTGGAGCCTGCTTTGGATTCTGTGTCTCCCTCTCTCTGTCCCTCCCCCACTCATTCTCTGTCTCTCTCAAAATAATAAACATAAAAAAAATTTAATTAAAAAAAAAAAAAAAGAAACTGTTGTCTGATCCGAGGTCACAAAGATTTACATCTGTGTTTCCTTCTAAGAGTCAAATAATTTTGGCTCTTGCATTTAGGTCTTGGCAGTAATTTTTGAAATTGGGATGTGTGAATCTTCCAGCTTTGTCCTTTAAGGCTGTTTTTGGCTTCTGAGTCTCTTGCACTTCTGTATGAATTTGAAGATCAGCTTGTCAATTTCTGCAAAAAAAGATGGCCGGAATTTTATTAGTAGTTGTAAAATTTAAAAAGATCTTGTATCTTTTATGTTAATCTTCTTTCTAGGCATCTTACAGTTCTTGATGTTGATGAGAATGGGATTTTTAAATTTTCATGTCTGTCACATTATTGCCAATTAAAGTAAATCTACTGATTTTTGTAAAGATGCCTATTGTCCAGTTGCCATACAAGTCTCCTCCTTTATTATAGTGGCTTTTACTGACATTGCTTGGGTTTCTAAACAGAGCCATCTCCTAATACTTACACCAATTACTTTATTGTTCTGTTGTACTTCCGAACGACTTAGGTAATAATGACGATGATGATGAGTGCTTCATTCCTACCTCGTCCACTTAGTTTTAGACTGCTGGGTTTTGGTACATAGTCTTTATTTAAGTTCTATTCTTTTCTTTTTCTTAAAAATTGTTATAGGAATGGTGACTGAATTTTGTTGTCTTACAGCACCTGTCAATTAAAAAACATGGTTTTTTTTGTTTTTTTTTTTTTTTTTTGGAGCACCTGGGTGCCTCAGTCGGTTGGATGTCCAGCTTTGGTTCAGGTCATGGTCTGGTGGTTCATGGGTTTGAGCCCTGCGTTGGGTTCTGGGCTGACAGCTCAGAGCCTGGAGCCTGCTTCAGATTCTGTGTCTCCCTCTCTCTCTGCCCCTCTACTGCTTGCTCTGGTTCTCTCTCTCTCTAAAATAAATAAAACATTTAAAAATTTTTTTAAAAAATAGCAGCAGGGGCGCTTGGGTGGCCCAGTCCGTTAAGCGTCTGACTCTTGGTTTCGGCTCACATGATCTCACGGTTTGTGGGTTCAAGCCCCACATTGGGCTCTGTGCTGACAGTTCGGAGCCTGGAGCCTGCTTCGGATTCTGTGTCTCCCTCTCTCTGTGCCCCTCCCCTGCTAATGCTCTATTGCTCTCTGTCTCTCAAAAATAAATAAATGTTAAAAAAAAAGAAAGTTTTTAATTATACTTAAAAAAAAATGTGGCCTGGAAAATCTGCTTTGGGAAATGGTTAGGAATTTCTCAGGGGCTAATAAATAATTGGATTTTATAAATGTTTTATTACATAAGGAGTGAATGTTGACTTTATCTAAGTTCTTTATATTATCCAAATGCTGTGTCTTTACTATTTGCCAACCTCATTTGTCCAAATTCTGAAAGAATATTAAAGCCTTACATTATTATTATTGTTTTTTTTTTAATTTTTAAATGTTTTTATTTAGTTTTGAGAGAAAGAGACACAGAGCGAGCGGGGAGGGGCAGAGAGAGAGAGAGGGAGACACAGAATCCGAAGCAGACTCCAGGCTCTGACCTGTCAGCACAGAGCCCAATGTGAGGCTTGAACCCATGAACTGTGAGATCATGACCTGAGCCAAAGTCGGATGCTCAACCGACTGAGCCACCCAGGCAGCCGTTTTTTCTCTTCTTTTCTTTTTTAATATAAAGAACTTGGATTTCTGGGAGTTTATTTCATGTATCTGGCTGCTGTGATATTTGGTGCATATCTTCTCATGGAGTGAATCTAGTACTGTTCTAAAATATCCCCCGTTGTTCTGGGTTTAACCATTTTTGATGTTTGGATGCATGTTGTCTCCCTTTCTTTTTGTATGCCTTTGCTTGGCATCTGGTAGGTGGCTCATCCTTTTAAGTTTAGCCTCTCCTTGTTACTTTTAGATGCTAGATTTTGTTTTCTCAGTTTTGTTAGGGAAATTAACCATTCTTTTTTGGGTTGTTTTTGGAAGTAACTGACACCTGATTTCATTCTTTTTGTATCATTTCCATTACATTTGTTACATTTTATGCTTCCTTTCCTCCCTTCCTTCTTTCTCTTAGTGCTGCAGGCTTTGAGGTTTCTCTTTGTTTCCTATTCTCCCCTTAGTTAATTGGGATTCTACACTTTTCAGGTGGTCACCTTGCCCAGGCTGAAAACGCAGAGGGAGCCCGTATTGGTCTCCATCTTCTTGCCCCGCACCCCGCCGCTTTTCCCCACCAGCTTCCCCTTGAGCCCCGGGGGAGGAGGGGGCGGGCTTCACAATGCTTTTATCTCCCTCCCCAATTCGAAATTTACGATTTTGCAGCCCACGTGTGTATCTTTGTGAAAAACAGAAGCTGGGTAGAACATGGGGAGCCCTGCCGATGCACCGACTCAATTCTCTTTCTGATGATGTCAATTCTCCTTTATTATCCCCCATCTGTAACTGTTTCTTATTCTGGAAACTCCCCTTATTCACATGTTAGGTCTCCTAGATTTTTGTTTGTGTGTTTCCTCAGATGTATTTTTAAAGTCCCTTTTCCATCATGATTTCCTCTCCCCCCTCCCCATGGGTTCTGAGGATGTATCCTGTACCTGACGTTCCAGATCACTAATTTGGCCACTCCTGAGAAACACCTGTGTTTTTTCTGGGCCAGGGCCCCAGCTTTCACTGTTTTTTGTTTAAATTTTTAAAGTGTTTATTTTTGAAGGAGAGAGAGAGAGAGAGATGGAGTGTGAGCAGGGGCGGGGCAGAGAGAGAGACACACACACAGAATCTGAAGCAGGCTCCAGGCTCCGAGCTGTCAGCACAGAGCCCGACGCGGGGCTCGAACTCAAGGACCGCGAGATCATGACCTGAGCCGAGGTCGGACGCCCAACCGACCGAGCCACCCAGGGCCCCCCCCCCCAATCCTTATTTTTAATAGTTTCACAGCATTCTGTTTTAGTGGTATACCCACATTTCTTTAAGCAATCCTGAATCGATAGACATTTGGACTGGCTCAGTATTGGACTATTATAAAGTGTTACAGTGTCCATTCCTTACATCCCTTCTTTGCCACATGTAAATCTACAATGTAAACCATCGGAAGCAGAAATGCTGGGTCAGAGGGTATGTGACTTTACCTCCCACAGAGGCTGTACCATTACATGCCTGTCAGCAGTGTATTAGCCAGTTTTTCTTTAATGAATCATTTCCATACAAAATCCAGACTATCCTGGATACACACATTTTTTAAAAACGTCACATATCAAAAGTGTACTATAACATCATAACCATTCATAAACAACAAAATCCTTTAAAATGATAAATGTTCATTTTAATTTTTTTTTCTACATTTATTTTTGAAATACAGAGAGAGACAGTATGAGCAGGGGAAGGGAAGAGAGAGAGGAAGACACAGAATCAGAAGCAGGCTCCAGGTTCTGAGCTGTCAGCACAGAGCCCGATGTGGGGCTCAAACTCACGAACCGTGAGATCGTGACCTGAGCAGAAGTCGGAGGCTTAACCAACTGAGCCACCAAGGATCCCCAATAAATGTTCATTTTAGAAAGAGAAGCTTACTAATTAGAAATTACCTTTTTTTTTTTTTTTTAAGCAAGCTCTATACCCAACATGGGGCTTGAATTCATGATACCCCGAGATCAGGAGTCACAAGGTCTACCAACTGAACCAGCCAGGCACCCCAGTAATTACATTTTGGATATATATCTCTATATATCTCTGTCTCTCTCTCTTCAGCTTGAGCCAAAGTCCGAAGCTTAACTGAGTCGCCCAGGCGCCCCAAGTAGGGGTATTTTATAAGCTCTTAACACATAATGAGACTCGCAGTCCAGGGAAGCTGGTTGAGTGCCCGTCTTGCCAGCAGTAGGACAGGAGGCAGCCTGGCCCCCACGCTCTAACCAGCATCAGTGGCTTATTCCTTGTCACGGTTTCATAGGGAGGCTATTAGGAGCTTTTGACAGATTTTAAGTAGACAGAAAACATAACCACACTTGTATTTCGATTCCAGCTTCAGGGCCTGATAGCTCTTTCGGTCCCTTTTGGCCCCTAGGAGGCATTCAAGAGAGCTCCAGTGAGCAGGTCTCTAACCTGTTGCTATGGAGACAGCAATTGCGGGCCTTTGGGCAGGCAAAGAGGCCACCCACTGGACAACGCACACTGAGAGCCTTTCTGTGTCGGGACTTGAACGTACATTCTAGTCCCTCTGCTTTACGCCTGCTTACTCTGTAGACCTCAGAATGCCAGCCGCTCATCTTTCCTGAGCCCCGACTGCATGCCGGACCCTTTCCATGCGTCTACCAGGCGTCATCTCCTCCGAGGTGGGTACCATTACGGTCCCCCATTTTGCAGAGGAGACAATGGAGGCAGAGAAAGGTCCAAACACCTTATCCGTGGTTATGCTGCTGGTAAGTCTGGCCTCACACCCAGGCTCACCAGCACGCGGAGCCCCAGCTCTTCACGGCTGCGCTTCCCTGCCTCAGGCCACCTCCCTGGACCAGTAGCTGGACTGTGGGAGTAGCTTCCAAGCCAGACGCCTCAGAGTCTTTTTGTTTGTAGCACAATTTTAAGACATCCGCTTTCTGGGGCACATGGGTGGCTCAGTCGGTTAAGCGTCCGACTTGGGCTCAGGTCATGATCTCACGGTTTGTGAGTTCAAGCCCCGCGTCGGACTCTGTGCTGGCAGCTTGGAGCCTGGAGCCTGCTTTGGATTCTGTGTCTCCCTCTCTCTCTGCTCCTCCCCCAGTCATGCTCTGTTTCTCTCTCTCCTTCAAAAATAAATAAAAATATATATAAAAAAAAAAGACATCCGCTTTTTGAGTGTTACAAAAAACAAAACACAAAACACAAAGAAAAAACAGTTCCAGATTTGTCTTCCCTTTTCCGGCTTTCCCCAGAAGCCTGGGAGCTGAGGTATTTGATTGTAAGCTCCTTCAGGGCAGGTCCCACATCATACCAGTCTCAGTATGAAATGGTGGGCACAGGGTTGGGGCCTTGGGAGCCCCAATTTAAGGACTGTGATGCTAAATGGAGAACTTCCTCTAGATTCAAATCTGACACATAGGCCACAACGTTAATCAAAGGAATTATGGTTGAATTAGTTCAATAAAGACTGTGTGTGTGTGTGTGTGTGTGTGTGTGTGTGTTTGGCAAGCCTGCTTTGGAAACGATGTAAAAATACTGCATCATGGCCTCTGTGAAGTGATGATGTCAGCACACTTTTGCCTTCATTTGTAATCCTAGCAGGCTCTGTGCTATGTGTTTGACATACATTGTGCCCTTACATAACCTGTTTTTCACGAGAACTTGAGGATCTAGCAGGGTGGCTATTATTACCCTTGGGTTTATTTGGTTTGGGCTGCTGTAGGTTTTTTTTTTTTCCCCCAGACGAAGAAGTTCAAGCTTGGACAACCCGTTGGCCAGCACGCACCGCCCCCCCCCCCCCCCCCCCATATGTTAGAGGCTCACGGCATGGATGAGCAGAGCTCTGTCTGCCTCGGCCCCGGGGAGGCGAGCCAGCTCACGGCCAGGCGCCAGGCTTCCTGGGCTTGTTCTTCTCCCTTTCTTCTGCGGACCGGAAAGCTCTTCAAGGCTTCAGAGGAAGTGCAGAGAGTTGATTCTCATGTACCTGGAGAAGAGCACGTAGAGGCGGCGGAACCAGAGCAGCTGGCTGCGGTGGCAGGACATGGCTTTCTAGAAGAATCCAAGAGGACCAGTTGAGAAACCCTTGCACCGGAGCAGCTTCTGTCATGCTCACTTCTGCCTTGCACGCCCACGAACACATTTCACACACTGTGGCCTAATCTGGCTTCTTCCTGTAACTCGCTAAACCTCTCTGGGTTGGCCCCCACTCGCTGCCTCCCCGCCCCATCTCTCACTTACAACCATGTGATAAAAATCCTGTGATGCAAATGGCAGTTATAGCACTGGAGTCTCCATGCATTATCTTAATTTAACAACCCTGTGAGTTAAGTACTGTTATTACTTAACATTTTTTTTTAGTGGACGAGGAAACTTGTCAGTCTCAAACAGCTAGTACATGGCAGAGCTGATATTTGAACTCAGAGCCATCTGAATGCTCTCAAGCCTACATTCTTAATTACTTTGCTGCATGCACTAAGTCACATATATAACACATACAGGGATGTTTTGTGGGAAGCAAGCTAGGATATTATGCTCAAACTCTCCTGAATTAGGTAAGCTGGGAGGAAGAGGAAGAGGGGGAGAAGAAAAACAAATACGCATAGATACGGGGCACCTGGGTGGCTCAGTCAAGCATCTGACTTTGGCTCAGGTAGTGATCTCACAGTTTGTGATTCTGAGCCCCACAGGTAGAAATCACGAAATATAAAACTTTCTCTTGCCATCATAACCATTTATGGTTCAGTAGTTTTAACCATATTCACATTGCTGCATAAAAAAATCTGTAGAGCTTTGTCATCTTGCAAAAATAAAACTCTAAACCCACTAAAACCCAGCTCCCCGTTTCCCCCTCCCCCAGTCCCTGGCAACCACCATTCCACCTTCTGTTTGTGTGATTTTCACTGCTCTGGATATCTCATATAAGTAGAATCACACAGTGTTTGTCCTTTTGTGACTGGCTTATTTCACTCAGCAAAGTGTCCTCGATGTTCATCCATGTCGTAGCAGGTATTCCTTTTTTTTTTTTTTTAAGCCTGAACAATATCCCATCATAAGTGTGTAGATTTCTTAATCCATTCAAATGCCATGGACATTTGGGTCTGCTTCTACCTGTTGGCTATGGCGTATAATGCTACAATGAACATGTGGAAATATCTCTTCGAGACCCTGCTTTCGATTCTTTTAGATATAAACCCAGAGTGGGATTGCTGGATCATATGGTAATTCTATTTCCTTTTTCCTTTTTCCTTTCCTTCCTAGTAAACTCTACCCACGACATGGGGTTTGATCTCACGAACCCGAGATCAAGAGTCGCATGCTCTACTGACCAGCCAGGTGCCCTGTATTTACTTTTAATTTTCTCATCCTCAACATAATTCAGGTGTTCTGACCTGGTCAAGAGGAAGCAGTAAATTCATGCTTCCTGTTCCAAACACATAGCGATGACGGAGGAAAATGCAAAGAGACACGGATGGGTCAAAACTAACACCAAGAGCACCATGAACTTAAAGAATGTGGACAGAGGTGTGAGAGGCCAAAGCAGAGGATTACTGGCTCAAGGGCTCAGAGCAAAGTGGTGGCTGGGAGTTCTGCTTCTGGTCTCACTGCCGGGACTCTGCTGGAGCGGGCAGGGGCTCCCTCGTCAGATAAGAGGTTGGGGGGAAAAATGCCGCCGACTGCTTTGAGAGCAAGCTGAATGCTTTGAGACCAGCACTGAACAGTTACCCGCTGGCTCTGTGACTGGAACTGCCAGTGACGACCTGATTCTGGCCTTCAAGCAATTGCAAACTCTGTAGATGAGGAGGGAGAGCACAGAGGAAGAGGGGAGTAACATCCCCCTAGTCAACCACCTAGCCCCTAGTTTCCAAATCAGAATTCCTGGAGACATGACGTAATGTGATGCAAAGAAAGATGTAATCAAATTAGCAACTAGACCATGAATATATTTTAGATGAAGATAGTTTCATAGAACAATTTGTCAAAGACTGATTACATTTTGGACATTCAAAGAGCTAAGTGGGAGGAAAACCAGCTTAAAGACTAAATTATCGGGACACCCGGTGGCTCGGTCGGTTAGGCGTCTCACTTGATTTCAGCTCAGGTCATGATCTCACAGTTGTGAGACTGAGTCCCTCGTCGGACTCCGTGCTGAGCGTGGAGCCTGCTTGGGATTCTCTCTTCTCTCTCTCTCTTTCTCCTCTCTCCCTTCTTCTCCCTCTGCCCCTTCCCCACTTTCATGCACATGCATTCTCTCAATAAAAAAAAGAATAAGAAATTATGAAATTAAAAAAAATAGAAGTGAAACAATAGGTGGTCGTAAAATAAAAAATTAGGTATTTTAGAAATGAAAACAAAATTGAAATAGAGAACAAATGTGAAAGAACAATTAGGAGACACAAAGCATAGATTAAAAGTCCTCAAGGTGGGGGGCACCTGGGTGGCTCCGTTGGTTGAGCATCCAACATTGGCTTGGGTCATGATCTCGCGGTTTGTGAGTTCGAGCCCCACGTCAGACTCTGTGCTGGCAGCTCAGAGCCTGGAGCCTGCTTCGGATTCTGTGTCTCCCTCTCTCTCTGCTCTTCCCCTGCTCATGCTCCTTTTCTCTCCCTCCTTCAAAAATAAACATTAAAAAAAATTTTTTTTTTAAAGTCCTCAAGGGGGGCGCCTGGGTGGCTCATTTGGTTAAGCGGTTAAGCATCTGACTTTGGCTCTAATCATACTCTCATGGTTTGTGGGTTCAAGCCCTGCGTCAGGCTCTGTGCTGACAGTTCAGAGCCTGGAGCCTGCTTCAGATTCTGTGTCTCCCTCCCCCACTCATGCTCTCTCTCAAAAATATCATGCTCTCAGAAATAAATATTTTTAAAAAATAATAATGAGTCCTCAAGGGACAGCTGGCTGGCTCAGTCAGAGGAGCACATAGCTCTTGATCTCGGGGTTGTGAGTTTGAGCCCCATTTTGGGTGTAGAGATTACTTAAATAAATAAACTTAAAAGAAAAAAGATTGAGAGTCCTCAATATGCATTCAGTAGGAATCCAGGAAGAGAACGGAGGGAACTTCACCCAAGTGCTGTTTAAGGAGAAAATAGGTGAGGAGTTTTGAGAACTGCCAACAGATAGAGGTCCCCAGGTTGAGAGTACAAGGCAGAAGAAATGAGCAAATCTACCCTAGACCTACTGTAATAAGACTGTGGAACCCAGAAACACAAAGATAACCTGAAACATTAACATAAAGGAGATTAACTGTACATGACTAATAAGATTACAATGACAGCAGGTTCCCGTTGCCAAAGGATAAGGATGGGAGTTACATCTTCAAACACCTTTGCAGAGGGCCTATAACTCAAACTAAACCTTTATTTCCAGCTAACTTCATTCAGAAGGCGACATGCAAACACTCAAAGGCTAAGAGAAGTTGCCTTCTTTAGACCCTCACTAAAAAATGCTGAAGAACAGGCATCAGCAAAAGTGAACCCAGAGGTAACGTGTGGGATACAAGAAACAGGGAAGGGCCAGCAATCTAGTACGTATCAGCAATGATATCATAAGGTACAGTAACAGAGTGGGGCAGAGTTGATCAATGAGCAATTAAAACCTGCTAAAGTTGGGTGGCAGGGAGGACAAATACGGATTGCTTTGAATTTTATGGTTATGAATGATATTACAGTTTTAGGGCTAACCACAGAAATACCATCTATAGCTTCCAAAACAGAGGGGGAGAAAGCAGGGAGAGGGGCCATGGAAAATTTGACCGATCCAACAGAAGGCAGGAAAAGGGTGGTGGGGGCTGGGGGATAACGTTAAACAGAAAACACAAAATAAGATAGTAGAAAAAAGTCCAAATAGATCAATAGTTACAAATAGAAATAAACCAAATATACCCACTTGCTTTCATAGCACACTTGTACTGAGCGCAGCATAAGGTATAGACTTGTTGAATCACTATGTGGTACATTAGAAACAAATGTCAACTACACCTCAATAAAAGAAACAAGATATTTCGTAGAAGGATTAAGAAAAAAATACAACTATATGCTGCTTACAGAAGACACATCTAAAAATTACAAGTGGTTAAAAATAAAAATAAAGGTATTAAAAAGCCCCACACTGGGCATGGAGCCTACTTAAAGAAAAAAAAAAAGGTATTAAAAAAGATGAACCATGTAGATGCAAGTCCAAAGAAAGCTATCATAGCAATGTTAAGATTAAAACAGAATTTAAGACAAAACCATTAATAATGTGAGACATAGGATAATAAAAGGAAGAGTTTGCTAAGATACAATGACCTTGATCTTTTTGTGCACAAGACACACATAAAGCAAAAACAAAGACAAATGGACAAATGCAAACTCAGGGGAAGAGATCTCAACATACTTGTATCAAAGTAGTAGATCAAAAAAGTAGTAGTAGATCAAAAAGTTAAAAAAAGTAGTTAGAATACACAAGTTGTGACCAACATAAGTACTAAGCTTGATCTACTGGTGAGATCTAGAGTCTGAAATGCAAAGCATAGAGCACACACAAACTTTTTAGGTAGACAAGTTAACATTTACAAAAAGTGATCATAAAGTAGGTCATTCATTGAAGAACTCTCAATAAGTCTTTAAAAACCAGTATTACACAGGCCACATGTAATGACCAGAAAGCAATTCAATTATAAGTCAACAATAAAAAGGCTATATCTTGATTCTTGTTATGGTAGTTATGTTCTATAAAGTTACTGCAGACACTTGATTTAGTCAATACTGAATCATTGTTCCTGAGAGCCTCTGGTCACAACATTTTCATCAACTGATCAACACATAACCTTGTTTTTTGTTTTCGTTTTTGTTTTGTTTTGATTTGTTTTTTGAGAGAGAGAGAGAGAGAGAGCACGAGCAGGGGAGAGGGGCAGAGATAGAAAATCCCAAGCGATGCAGGGCTAGATCCCATGACCCTGGGATCATGACCTGAGCCGAAATCAAGAGTTGGATGCTCAACTGACTGAGCCACTCAGGCGCTCCAACACATAACCTTGTTTTATCTGTGTTTTTTTGAAGGCACCTTATTCAATATTATGTTATCAATTCATTAATACTGAATTCACAACTAATGGGGCTATAACTCATACATGAATGAAACTTATCTAACACACGTACTTTCTCTGTAAGATACATCACAGCTTTCGCGCCCTTAGCCTCATTAGGCAGCACTTTGATGCTATATTTAGAAGACGTTTTAAACCACAAAGGCACCAACAAAACAAAAATGAGAACAATGCGACACTAAATATACTGGGAAAGGATACTTGTTTACAGTAGGAGAGCTGAAATGAGACGGCAGAGGGTCACCTTGTTCAACAGTTGGGAACCTGTGTGTGTGCATTGGTGGTGACTTAAAACTTTTCACTGCCTTGCAAATACGCATGTCCACAAATGACCGCAAAAGCACCAGGAGTATTAATTCTGGGGTTACAAGTAAATTTTAGCACGTAGGCACATTTGCAAATGTGGAACTTGAGAATAATGACGATCTACTGTATCTAATCACACATATGCATTTTAAACTCTAAAATACGCCCTTAAACACTTCATGTATTAAAGAGGAACTCACAATGGGAACTATAAATTACTTATAACTGAATGGCGGGAGAAAAAGCACATATCAGAACTTGTCGGGTGCAGCTAAAGGAATACTTCAAGGGAAATTAATAGTATTGAAGTGTAGTATTTTAAAAGACTGAAAATGGAAAAAAAAAGGGCTGAGAAATTAAAAAAAAAAAAGTGTCAGGGGTGCCTGGTGGCTCAGTCGGTTGAGCGTCTGACTTCAGCTCAGGTCATGATCTCATGTCTCGTGGGTTCAAGCCTTGCATCGGGCTCTGTGTGACAGCTCAGAGCCCGGAGCCTGCTTCGGATTCTGTGTTTCCCTCGCTCTCTGCCCCTCCCCCGCTTGCACTTTCTCTCTCTTTCTCTGTCTCTTCCCAAAATAAACACTAAAAGAATAGTGAAATAAAAAATAAAAATAGTGTCAAACATGAGTAAAGTAGAAGGGCAAAAACAAAGTACAAAGATTAATGACCTATCAAATAAACAAGGGAGAACACATATTTTATTTCTGTTTCGTGTTGCCTGTTCAACATCTGGCAAAGTGCCTTTGGTAGGTATCCATGTTTATTGTAGACAGTTTAGAAAAGAAAACTGAGCCCGGGTGGCTCAGTCAGTTAAGCGTCTGACTTCAGCTCAGGTCATGATCTCACAGCTCGTGAGTTCGAGCCCACATTGGGCTCTACGCTGGCAACTCGGGAGTCTGAAGTCTGCTTCAGATTCTGTGTCCCCCTCTCTCTCTGACCCTCCCCTGCTCGCACTCTGTCTCTCTCTCTCTCTCAAAAATAAATAAACATTAAAAAAAATTTTTTTAAAAAAAAGGAAAAGAAAACTAAGCAGCAAAAAGAAATCATTATCTTGAGTTCTCTCAGTTCTGCTCATTGCTACTCTTCTCTTTCTGGTGGACTGAAGTCAGCTGGGGGTCACGCCTGTAGACAAACTGAGCAATCCTCCTTAACTGCCTGCTCCCTAACTCCATGGTTCTTAGAATCACCTGCCCTACCGCCAGCTAAGGGTTTTCGCTACGAGGGCCTTACTGGGCCTGTCATTTCCTCCATAGACACCTAGGCCTCTGGCGGTCTATCCTACTGGCTCTTTGCATTGGCTCCTTCACAGAGGCTCCCGGCAGGTCTCAATTCCTTAGACTCAAGCTGTGTGGTAGGTACATCCATACAAGGGAACGCAGGCACCCATTGCAATTCAAATACATAAGGACATAGAAGAAAAGAGTCATAATATTAGAACAGGTTTTAAATAGTAGGCACTGTGTGATCTCATTAAAAAAAAAAAAATATATATATATATATATATATATATACATATGGACACCTGGGTGGCTCAGTCAGTTAAATGTCCAACTTCAGCTCAGGTCAGGGTCTCACAGTTCATGGGTACAAGCCCTGCATCAGGCTCTGCGCTGACAGCTCAGAGCCTGCTTCACATTCTCTGTCTCCCTCTCTCTCTCTGCCCCTCCCCTGTTCATGTTCTCTCTCTCTCAAAAATAAGTAAACATTAAAAAAATTAATAAAAAAGGGGTGCCTAGGTGGCCCAGTCAGTTAAGCATCCAACTGCAGCTCAGGTCATGATCTCGCAGTTTGTGAGTTCGAGCCCCGCGTCAGGCTCTGTGCTGACAGCTCGGAGCCTGGAGCCTACTTCGGATTCTGTGTCTCCCTCTCTCTCTGCTCTTCCTCCGCTCATGCTCTGTCTCTCTCCCCTTCAAACAAATAAATAAACTTAAAAAAAAAATTAAAAATATATGTTTATATAATATTCTTTATATAGAGGACATACGTTAACAATAATTACCTTTGAGTGGTGGCACTGTGGGTAATTTTTATTAATTATTTTTATTTTCTTCTTGATGCTTTTATGTATTTCTAGATTTTCTACAATAAGCATGTATTGTTATTTACTTTTAAAAAAGCGTGTGTTATTTTTATAATCAGAAAAAAGGGTGGGGGTGCCTGGCTGACTCAGGAGGTGGAGTATGTGACTCTTGATCTCAAGGTTGTAAGTTGGAGCCCCATGTTGGGTGTAGAGATTACTTAAACATAAAATCTTTAGGGCTCCTGGGTGGTTCAGTTGGTTAAGTGTCTGACTCTTGATTTCGGCTCAGGTTATAATTTTGCAGTTTGTGAGATCGAGCCCCGAGTCAGGCTCTGCACAGACAGCATGGAGCCGGCTTGGGATTCTCTCTCTCTCCTCTCTTTTTGTCCCTCTCCCTGCTCACACTCATTCTCTCTCCCATGTGTACACACACTCACTCTCTCTTTCTCAAAATAAATAAACATTTCAAAAAGATTTAAAAAAATCTTTAAAAAGAGAAGAGAAAAGAAAAGAAAAGAGAAAAGAAAAGAAAAGAAAAGAAAAGAAAAGAAAAGAAAAGAAAAGGTGGAAGTCCTTGAAAATCTATGACTGCCAAGGTCTAGCTAGACAGTCCTAACACTCAGGTGCTGAACTGCTGTGGAAAGTCTTCAGTTAGGGGTCATGAGGAGCCAGGGGGTCTGGGACACAGATCCAGAGGGAGGAGTCCAGGAATTCACAATCCTCACCTTGGCCTGTGCCACTTCTTTGCTGGTGAGCACGAAGAGGACATCCCGGGTCTGAAGCAGAGTAAAGGGCAGGTCCAGGAGGGAGATATACTTGCGTAAGACATTCACTGACTGAAGCGTGAGCACGGAACACCCTGGTTGGGGGGAGGGGAGAGGGGGGAAGTGAAGAGTCTTGTTGCTTCCAGGCAGATTCCCCCTGAGCACCCTACCTCTCCCTTGGGGCTCAGGGCAGGGCAGGACCGTGGCCATGGAGTTGCCAGATGACTCTGTAGCACCAAAGCTGTGTTTTGCCCATCATCCTCACAGACAGGAAGAGTGACAGGGTCACAGAACACCTGGCTGGATGTCCTCTACTTGCTACATGCCTTAGCAAGATAAGGTTGGTTGCTAGAGGTTGGGAACTGGCTACATCAAGGCCAAGGGAAAAGCGATGAAGACCGGAATTTCTGTATTGGGAGGTAAGAGACCTAGTTCCTGCTCTGGCACTCAAGACCCGACAGATTTAGGGAAGTCCCTTCAGCTCTCTGAGCCTCAGTTTTCTCATCTGTAAAATGGCATTGACAGTGTGGGAGCCTGTCTCACAGCATTGATGTGAGGATCGAATAAACTACAGTCCCATTCTAAAGCCCTCACAGCTTGGTAAGCTCAGCCCATTCAGAGGGCTGAGCTCTCTGAACTCTACTTACGTTTTCATTTGCTTCATCTTTATAACACTCCTGAGGGATGTATATTGCTCCCACTGACAGAGCAGAAACTGGCTCAGAGAGGTTAAGCATCAGTGTCACACAGTGAATGGTCAAGTGGGGTCAAACACCTTCTAACTCAAACAGATGAACCCATCAAGCGCCCATCAGCCATTGACAAGTAATTTGGGGCTGGGATGTGACTTCAGACAGACAGACCAAAAGAACACTGGAGGTGAAAAAGACCCACCTGGTGAGAAAGCTAGACAGATGAGCGGCCAAGGCCCAAGGCCCAGTGTCATGGTTAATTTTATGTGTCAACTTCACTGGGTCACAGGGTACCCAGATATTGGGCTGTACATTATTTCTGGGTGTGCCTGGGAGGGTTTTTTCGGATGAGATTAGCATTCAAATCGGTGGCCTCAGGAAGGCAGACTGCCCTCCCCAATGAGGGTGGACATGATCCAATCCATTGAGGGCCTCAATAGAAGGAAAGGTGGATGAAGGGAGAATTTCTTCTTTTCTGCCCATTAAGCTAGGACATGGGTCATCACCTGCCCTTGGCCTGGGATTTACACCATTGGCCCTCCTGCTTCTCAGGCCTTTGGACCCCACTAACTGACCCCCAGGTTCCTGGGCCCCCAGCTTGCAGAGATGCTAGACTGTGGGACTTCTCAGCCTCTGTACTTGCATGAGCCAAATCCTTATAATAAGTTTCTTTCATATTTGTATCTCCTATTGGTTCTGGTTTTCTAACCCATCTGGCCTCCCCTCCCACCCAGAGGCTGCCTGGCTGGCAGGGCACTTCCCAATGGATACAACCTGCTTTTAAAGCTGGAGGACCCACACTGACAGACACACTGAACTGGGTCAGAAAGAGTGTGGTCCAGCCTCCCCGGCCCCACCTTTGCTTGGCCTGTGGCAGTTTTCCATATATTTACACTTTTTTGTCCAATAAGTTTTTTTAGAGGGATAGTAACTAGCAGACTTTGGCAAAAGGGACAACTTACCTTTAGGTAACTTCCCTTCTGAATGCAGGGTCCTGGAAGAAGAAAGGACAGGAGTGAAAGGGAGCAATAATTCCTTTGCAGGAAGAGCCTTCAGAGTGTAGAGGTCAAAGGCAAGCCTCTCCAACTTGGGCCACAATGGCATGTAGATTATTTTGAGTTAAAAGCAATCAAAACCCAGCAAATTGAGGAAAACCGCTTTATATCCCCCTCAACCACCTAAATTTGCTCTGGAAAGGGGGTCTGTACCAGGAAGAGAATTAGTCAAAGAGATTGCTTTTTACCTAAAAATCTTATCTGCATAACAGGGAATCCTTTGTTTCCAAACATCTCCTCTCACCTTCCTGCTAATGTTCTTCCTCTTCTTTGTACCTCCAGACTCCCGCCCTCCTCCTGAGCTGAGGATGACATATAAGCCTCAGGTTGCCTGACCATCTTTGGAATTTCATATTTGTGTAGATTCTCCATATGACAACATTAAATTTGATTTTTTCCTATTAATGGTCTCATGGAAATTTAATTCTTAGTCTAGCTAGAAGAACCTTGGACAGGGGAAAATTTCTTCCTCCCCAACAGTATTAGGGCCTGCCATATCCTGTGATCCTTCTGTAGGTTTCTAGGTAGTTGCTTTTACATCAATCACCAAAGAGGTTTCTGGGATTCCATACCTCTGGCTACAGCTAAAGGGATCAGGGTGGGCACCTTACCCCAGACAATCTGGGGGCTGACCAATGGTTATGAAGTGCCCTGGTCCAAGCTTCGCCCATTAGAGATGAAGGGAACCACAAAGGATTCTTCCAAGTTTTTCTCTTTTGAAATTGAAAAATGAGGTGGTTGGACTTAAGGATAGGTGAGATCATTTCTAGCTTTACATATTTCACTGCTCTGGTCTAAGAACATCAGGCGTGTTTAGAAGAAAGTTATAAAGTAAATGCTTCACTTCAAGGTGCCCCTTCCTTTCCTCAGTGGCTAAGCCAGGTCCACCGCTCCGCCACTCATGACGCCCAGGAGAAGCACTTCTCTAGAGGGTAGGAAACATGGTACATGCTTGTACGAGCCTCTGTAAGTCCCTCAAATGTCTTTGAGGTGCAATTTTTTTTTTATCAGTAAAATGCAGACACCTATTTGGTAGATTTGAAATAGTGTACAGAACGCACAACAGGAGAAAACAAAATAAATTAGGAGGAAAAAGAAGATGAAGCCAAGAGGCACACCGATTCACAGAACTCAGCCCTGAAAGTCTCCCACATGTGCTCCGAGGGGTCACGAATTTGGCCCTAAAGCTCTCTGTGGCCAAAGCAAAGACAGAAATAAAATGTTACCCCATTTTTCCGTGGGGGAAAAACACCTTAGGTGTTAAGGAGACGAAACAATAAGTCAACTTAGGAGTGATTTCTCACAAGAGAATGTGGTAAGATGTCGTGAGCAACGTGGACAAGAGTGGCTCTCTATAACTCAGTGGTCACTTTCACGGGGCCCAGACAGCGAGTGGGGAAGCACTTTAGAAACCATCCATCTTGGGACACCTGGGAGGCTCAGGCGGTTAAGCGTCTGACTTCAGCTCAGGTTATGATCTCACGGTTTGTGGGTTCGAGCCCCGCATCGGGCTCTGTGCTGACAGCTCAGAGCCTGGAACCTGTTTCCGATTCTGTGTCTCCCTCTCTCTCTGCCCCTCTCCTGCTCGTGCTCTTTCTTTCTCTCTCTCTCTCAAAGAATAAATAAATATTTAAAAAACTTTTTCAGAAACCATCCATCCACCCTGAGCAAAGGAAAAGACCCTCTCCCACCTCCAACACGTGGAGAGTCCTACCTCACGGCCGCATATAGAGCAACGTGGTTGCTGTGACCACTCACTCCCCCTGCGTCGAAAGTCACCACCTGTAGAGAAATACAGGGTGTTCACTCATGACTGTCTGAATGCTCTCTCTGACTCCATTTCAAAGTAGCCGTCCCCATTCCCTTGGGATGAAAGGGTGCGCACAGACCCCTGGAACGTTTGCAATCGCGAGGACACCTGAACTCACTTCGGAGCAGATCGGTGGTGTGTAACCATTGCTTTGGCCAGTTGTGTGGAGACTGTTTCCGTGGGTTTTACTGTTTAATCTTGCTCCAGGCCAGTGGAGCAGAGTGGAATTCAGCCATGATAGGAACCTGAGTTCAGGGTATCTCTGTCTCTTATCTTCCTGGCTGTTTATGAACACAGTTTTCTTGGCCGGCTGCTGTGTGAACTCTTGTGCATGTAGACGCTGCCTGAATCTTTTGGCTTCTTTTCCTTGTGCCATACTGAGGGCACCAGAGGCTTTGAGGGGCAATGTCTACCATGCATCGGTGTTAAAATCATAGAAGTTTATTTGCTCATGGACTGCCTCTGTATCATCTTTTTTTTTTTTTTAACATTTATTCATTTTTGAGAGATGGAGAGAGACAGAGTAGAGTGGAGGAGGGGCAGAGAGAGAGAGAGGGAGGCACAGAATCTGAAGCAGGCTCTAGGCTCTGAGCTGTCAGCACAGAGCCCGATGCGGGGCTTGAACCCACGGACTGCGAGATCATGACCTGAGCTGAAGTCGGACACTTAACCGACTGAGTCACCCAGGTGTCCCACCTATTTTTTTTTAAGTTTATTTATTTATTTTGAGAGAGACAGAGAAGCAAGTGGGGGAGGGACACAGAGAAGGAGAGAGAGAGAATCCTAAGCAGGCTCCGTGCTGTCAGCAGAGGGCCCAAAGCAGGGCTCGAACTCACAGAACTGTGAGATCATGACCTGAGCTGAAACCAAGAGTCGGACACTCAACCGACTGAACCACCTAGACGCCCCCGTATCATCTGTTATTAATGATAAGCTTAGTCTAGATTCCAACATTTCATTTCTCCACAGATTATTAAAAAAACACCCAAATAGCAGTTTGAATAGTAACAATAATTTGCTTGAGTAAGATAAATAAATAAATATAAAAAAGAGAACAAGGACTCAGATAAAAGAACACGAATGGTTGGTTAGGGGTAGTGCAAAGAGGCAAGCTGTCCCCAAGAAAAGAGAGTGGCCATGCAGCACGGACTAAAGGGACAGGATAGGGCTTGAACTCACAATCCTGAGATCAAGACCTGAATGGAGATCAAGAGTCAGTTGCTTAACCGACTGAGCTACCCAGGCACCCCTGGCCTTTCTATTTTAAATCGTAAAATGTTTACTTCAGGTATGGAGAACTATGTTAAAATGAGAGCAGCTAACATTTATTGAGCATAGGTTGAGGGGTGGGGATACAGATTGAAAGAAAGTTTATTTATATTGAAAGAAAGTTTATTTATATTTTATTTTATTAAAAAATTTTTATTTTTATTAAAAAAATTTTTTAACATTTATTTAATTTTGAAAGACAGAGAGAAACAGAGCATGAGCAGGGGACAGATAGAGAGAGAGGGGGACACAGAATCTGAAGCAGGCTCCGGGCTCTTAGCCATCAGCACGGAGCCCGACGTGGGGCTCACGAACTGTGAGATCATGACCTGAGCTGAAGCTGGATACTCAACCGAGTCACCCAAGCACCCCTTTTTTCTTTTTCTTTTAAAATTTTTTTAATGTTTATTTATTTTTGAGAGAGAACATGAGCAAAGGGGCACAGAGAGGGAGACATAATCCGAAGTAGGCTCTGTGCTGTCAGCGCAAAGACATGGGGCTGGAACCCATGAACCGTGAGATCATGACCTGAGCTGAAATCGGACCCTGAACTGACTGAGCCACCCAGGCACCCCAGACACCTGTAGCTCCTTCTAGAACTCCATCCACTTTTCCCCCCTTACTTGCAGAGATCTTTGTTTAGATGAAATCTTGCTCAGACCCCAATCAACAGGAGGTAACAGTGGGGCTGCTCTGGTTTCTCAAAGATGGCGGTTCTCAACGGGGAGCAGTGTTGCCCCAGGGACATCTGGCAACGTCTGGAGATACATTTGCTGTGATGAGTGACGGGTGTTGCCACTGGGTAGAGAGGTGCGCTGTCAGTGAGGAGAGGCCAGGGGTGCTGCTAAGCATGTACAGTGCAGAGGACAGTCGACCATAACAAACAATGCTGTGGTCCCAAGTGTCATGGCGCCCTGAGGGAGCAGGGACTAGGTATGTTTGGTTCACTGCTATCTCGAAGTTCACAGCCAGTAGTGAACATCACATAGTAGGTGGTCAGTAAATATTTGTTGGATGAAAGGTTGAGATAGGGGTTGGGCCCAGGACCTTGCCTGCTTGTTACCCAAAGACACTACCAACCCCCTACACTGTTTTATATAAAGGACAGCATTATAATGCTTTTCAAGGCCCTGTCCGGGCAGCGGAGCCAGGACCAGATAGTACACGGTTTCCTTCCATCACACTGTGCTCACCACTGCAGAGCCAGCTTTTGGTTTGGACAGAGGAGAACTTTTGGTATCATCCCAGCACAGCCCAGGTGAGACTCTATCTTCCCAGGTCCAGCCAATACTTCCGGTCCGGAGGGGGCACCTGGGCCCTCTGATCCTGCCATCGAGTGACTTCTCACCTGTTCACTGCTAACTCCTCGCCCCTGGCCCTGCAGGGCCTATGGGGGTGGGAAGGTGCATTTCACTGCATCGTGGGGGCTGAGTCGTGATTATGGCCCTTCATGTCCATACTGGCGATGGTGTTAGCATGGCCTTATACTCTGCTGATGTATTAGTGCAGGCCAGGGAAATTGTTCCTGACTGCACTGTGACAGCTTGAGAGTTTCCTTATTTATTTATTTATTTATTTAAATTTTTAATGTTTTTATTTATTTTTGAAAGGGAGAGACAGACAGAACATGAGCGGGGGAGAGCAGAGAGAGAGGGAGACACAGAATTCGAAGCAGGCTCCTGCCTCTAAGCTGTCAGCACAGAACCCGATGCGGGGCTCGAACCCACAAACTGTGAGATCATGACCTGAGCCGAAGTCAGACGCTCAACCGACTGAGCCACCCAGGGGTCCTGAGAGTTTCCTTATTAACAGCAAGGTGTGTTAAAGAGCTGTTTTAGTGTTATTTTATTTTTTTAATATTTATTTTTGAGAGAAAGAGAGAGAGAGAGAGAGAGCACACACATGTGCACAGAAGTGGGGGAAGGGCAGAGAGAGAGAGAGAGAGGGAGGCAGAGAGTCCAAAGAAGTTTGGAGACGCTCAACCAAGTGAGCCACCCACGGGCCCCTAAAGAGCTCTTTTAAACCAGTTTTCTTGTGTATGGAAATTAAATCAACTCAGGGTTGTCCTGACAATGAAGGCCCCTCACTCACTGGAATGAAGGTGAGCACCTCAGACAACAGGAAAGAGCTCCAGGTCACCAGGTGGCAGTTGACGGTGGTGGCAGTTTGAGGATGAGCCCCGTGTGGGGTCTATTCTTGTTCTTGGGGATATAAAAGGTGTCACGGGGGCACCCGGGTGGCTCTGTTGGTTAAGCATCCGACTTCGGCTCAGGTCATGATCTCAAGGTTCGTGGGTTCAAGCCCCGCGTCAGGGTCTGTGCTGACAGCTTGGAGCCTGGAGCCTGCTTCAGATTCTATGTCTCCCTCTCTCTCTGCCCCTCCCCCGATCACGTTCTGTCTCTCTCCCTCAAAAATAAATAAACATTTAAAAAAAATTTTTTTTTAAAAAAGGTGTCATGTGTAGTCCTTGCCACCATGGACCTTCCAGCCTAGTTTCAAGACACAGTCTGTACTTCAAAGAATAAACAGCAATTCGCAGGATACACATCAAATACTGTGGGAATCTGAAAGAGAGCTGAAGAAGTCAGGGAAGGCTTCTTGGAGGAGGAGGCTTTGCGGTGGGCCTGGATCGCAAATCAGTTTTCTAGGACCCAAACTCAGGAGACTGTTCTGAGAGCCAGAATGGCACGCAGAACTATCAGTGCTCTGAGACCCCTCCCTGGGTGCTCAGAGCTGTGGCCAGCTCGAACGTGGTCTGGCTCCTCAGCAAGGACCAATCCTGTCCACCAGCGTGCAGTACTTGAGGGCCAGACCAAGGAGGGCCAAGTTCAGAAAGATGGGAGTTGATCTCACAAGCGAAGTTCCTGGGGAAACCAGCAGTTGTGAGAGTGTTTGGGGACAGGTCCTGGGGAAGCCACAACTGTGGGGAAACGGGGTCCCAAGGGGGATTGCAGAGCACTTCATGGACCTCACTGTGTTACTTCAGGCTCTGAAGACCGGTTCTGTCTCCCGTTCGGGGCTGTGGAGCCCACGTTCTGCCTGCGTGGGCTGGGGTGGGATGGCCAAGAGAACCCAGGCAAGCCCAGTCAGCGGGGCTGGCATTTGACTCTGAGGCCCGTGGACCCTTCCCTCCAGCTTTCACACTCAGACCCTCCCGGAAGGAAAAGCTAGGAAGACTGGTGCTGCGAGCTGTTGGTGGCCATTTTTCCAGCCAGGAGAAAGAAGGCAGCGCACAGAGCAAGATGAAGAGTCCCGTCACCTGCGTCTCGGCCTTTATGTGAATCACAGTGAGCCACTTAGGTGCCCCTTTTGGCCTCTGTGGACTAAGTTTCATTTGTGTTTTGTGTCATGAGGAAACAAGATGGTCTTCAATATAAATAAATAGATAGATAGATAGATAGATAGATAGATAGATGTGACCGCCCCTCCGACAAAAGAAAGAAAATGCTACATGAAATATGCCCCCCCCCCCAAAAAAAAAACGAAAAAAAAAGGAAAATGATCTGACCAATACGTCAATGAAAATCTGTTCTTAGGAAAGGTCTAATAGGGCGCACCTGGGTGGGTCAGTCAGTCGAGCGTCCAACTCTTGGTCTCTGTTCAGGTCACAATCTCATGGTTCGTGAGTTCGAGCCCCGCCCGCATCGAGTTCTGTGTTGACAGCCCAGAGCGTGGTTGGTATTCTTGGGATTCTCTCTCTCCCTCTCTCTCTCTCTCTCTCTGCCCCTCCCTTTGGTATCACTCTCTAAATAAATACATAAATAAATAAATAAGGAAGGTCTAATAAGTCATGGGGCGCCTGGGTGGCTCAGTTGTTTAAGTGTCTGACTTCGGCTCAGGTCATGATCTCACGGTTCGTGGGTTCGAGTCCCATGTTGGGCTCTGTGCTGACAGCTCAGAGCCAGCTTGAGCAGGCTGTCTCTCTGTGTCCCCCTGTCTGTCTGCCCCTTCTCCATTCATGCTGATTCTCGCTCTCTCTCTCAAAAATAAATAAACATGGAAAAAAAAAAGTCTAATGAATCAGTTTACTCAGTGAATTCAGCATTGATAAAAGCCTAACGTGTTTGTGTGCCAGCGGGACTCATCAAAACTTAAACCAAAAGATTAGGGCTTTAAGTGGTAGGATTTTAGGCATTAACCCGTGAGGGATTATTATTATTATTATCTTACAAGTGGACAGTAAGCCTTCTGGAAAGCCTTACCATCAAACACTGGCGACAGCCAGTCCAGGCAATCCTGGTGGAACTGAGTCGGGGGCCCCCACACTTGTTCATCTCGGCAGGGAAGTGTGAATCTCCATCACTGCCCTGTCTGTGACCAAAATGTCCTCCATGTAGGGCATGTGAATTTACCCGTGTGCTTTTCTGGAGTGAGAAATTGAGGTCTAAGATCCTAGTGGCTTCCACCTGCTGAGCTTGGGCAAGCTGCTCGGCCTCTGGGAACGCGAGTTTCCTCCATGTCAAATGTAACAACTGTACAACTGTACAACTGTAACAACATTTATCTCTTAGAGTTAGAACGGCCCTCTAAACGTGACAATGCTTCGTGAAAGGCGAAATTCTGCACGACGCGTCACACATAGCACAGGCTCCAGGGGCCCTGGGTGTTTAGGTGGCGGGACAGAGGTTGGGGTGGGGATGGTTAAGGAGGACACAGTTTGGAAAGAAAACCTCTGCCTCTATCTGAGCCTGAGAATTTGGTTCCGTGGTCTCACAAAAGGTGTGTTTGTTACTCTGAAGGTTGAAAAGAGAGCCGGGTGGGGGGGGGGGACTCTTTTTGAAGTGGTTTTGGAGGGCAGCCATAGTCAAGGTGTGCCTGGGACCCCCCACTTTGCATTCTAGGAGGGCATCCCCTTACCACGTTGATGCTGTTCACTTCTATGTGCTGGAGGAGGGTGCTAGCCACATGCTCTGTGTCCCACTGCACACCTGGGTCATCTGGGAAATCCCTGGAAGGAAGGAAGGAAGGAAGAAGCACAACTTGAACATATGTTCTAATCAGGTGTGAACTTCTCCCTAAGCTCTGGTAGGAGTGTGCCAGTCCTGTGATAGGAATTCTATGGGGGCAGGGGAGCACCCTTAAGTATCCAGATTTCGGCGGAAGAGAGATTTAGAAGCGTGACGCAACGAGAAATCGGTGCACGGTTTCACACGACACACTTTTGGAGCTTTGTGCTCGCTGCTGAGGGGAGGAAACACACCAAAGAGACGATCTGGGGAGACATATGGGTTAACAGCAAATGTGGACACAGCCGAATGATATGTAAGAATAGTAACAATAGCGCTTTGATAAAAAGTACGAAGCTATGTTACTTCATTTAACCTCATGAACACCTGCTGAGGGAGCCTTTACAGAGGAAGTTGAGAAGACTGCTTGCAAGATTGTTAGAGTTGGAATCGAACCCACGCTTCCTGACTGCAAAGCAAAGACGTTTTAGCACTAGGGAGCCAGCAACATCTTCTCTCCAATGGGGCTGCACCACGTGAGGCTGGCCTCAGGATAAAAGTCTCTGTAGATTAATCTGCACCTTATCTGTGTCTCCACTTGGCCGCGCCATAGACCTGTCTCCTCCCATGTCTGTTTTTTGTGCATTGATCTATGGCATCACCTAACATGAGACCAAGGCCTCAATTTGAAGATGTTATTCATATTCTTTTCATTTACTTATTTATTGAATCTTTATTTTCATATATATATTTATTTATTTATTTATTTAAAGTTTATTTATTTTGTGTGGGGCGGTGGGGGGGGGGCGCGGGGGGAGGGAGCAGAGAGAGAGGAAGAGAGAGAATCAATCGCAAGCAGGCCCTAAGCTGGTAACACAGAGCCCGACGTGGGGCTTGGTCTCACGAACCGTGAGATCATGACCTGAGCTGAAATCAAGAGTTGGACACTTAACCCACTGAGCCACCCACGTGCTTCTACTTCTTAAATTTTTAATTATAATCTCTACCCCCAACGTGGGGCTCGAATCCATGACCCCAAGATCAAGAATGGCATGCTCCAGCGACTGAGACTGTCAGGTGCCCCTATGCATAGTCTTATAAATAGATATTCATTTCTCTTTGGCTCAGGTCCTGTGGCAACACCCACAATGGTACTGAGAGGACTCAGGCTCTCTTCCCCACCAGACAAGCTGCTATCACCTCTTTATGGACAGAGACCATTAACTGACCTTCTTCAGACTGTGGTTAAAGGAGAGTCACTGAATGTTTTTCAGCAGGAGAATGACAGGAGCCTCAGCACTTAATAATGCAGTTATTTCCACTGCTTCACCGGCTACCTCTACCCAACCCCTAGGGTGGCTTCTACAGACAGCAGCTGTATGCTTTTCTGAACACAGTCCTGCCAGCCATCCCGTGAGGTTCTCATAATGCTCCTGCAGTGAGAGCTCAGCTGGTGCGGGGACGGATAGGGGAAAAGGGAGAAGGAAGGACTGGTACAAAGTCAAAGTCTAGCCTCGCTCCCTGGCAATGGAGCAGAATGTGGCCCTGAACATGACCTGCAGAGCACGACTGCTGGAGAGATACAGGAATCGGGGAAAACACCTTGGAGCGAAAACAGCTACATACAAGCTCCTGGCTGGGAGGTCCACATAAACCTACAAGGCATCGTTTTGGCAAATGAGTGCGTGGATAATATTTACCTGGATGAAGAAGCAGTCTAAGAGAAAGAGTAAGAGAATGGTTGCTACAGTAATTCTTAAGTGCTTAAAAATGAATCCCAGAGTGGGAGAGCTCATCGTCTCGTTTCATTGACCTTCAGAGAAGTGGGACCTGCTATTTGAGGGCTCTGCACTTAGAATGGGCTCAGGGGCGACACCCGCACCATTCCTTCTGTGGCTCCTTCTGTGGCTCCTAAGGAAGTGGGAAGCTGATCATCCGTGGGGGGCTTTGGGATGTAAATATCCCTTCCGTAATCTGGTGCATCTGATATGGCAGCAGTGCCTTAGTGATCAGGTCCAAACTCCTCTCGGGCAGGCATTCAAGATTCCTCTTTATTTGCGAAAGCAAATAAGATAACGCATGAAAACTGTAAAGGGATATGTAAATGGCAAAGTAGTGGCTTCTACTGGAGCATTAGCGTAGGCCCTTTCCAAAAAAAAAAAAGAGAAAAAGGAAAAGGAAAAGGAAAAGGAAAAGGAAAAGGAAAAGGAAAGAAGAAAACAGAAATCTCCCATCTCTCCTGCTCAGGAAGCCCCTTACAGGCTCTTTGTTGATTGCCTACTTTAGTGGGAAGCGGTTTCAAAGTGAGTTCGGGCATCTGAACAGATGTACGAGACGATCCACTCAGGTAAAGCAAGAAATCACTACTAGAATTTCTATGTTTTTTTTCTCTATTTAAATTGCTCATTTGCAGCTGTCTTTTTTTTTAAGTTAATTCATTTTGAGAAAGAGAGAGAAAGAGAGAGAGAGACACGAGTTGGGGAGGGGTAGAGAGAGAGGTGGAGACTGAATCCCGAGCAGGCTCCGCACTGACAGTGCAGAGCCCATTTCGGGGTTTGAACTCATAACTGTGAGATCACGACCTGAGCGGAGATCAAGAGTCAGATGCTTAACCAACTGAGCCACCCAGGCACACTTGCAACTATTTTTATAAGGTATCATATACTAACAGAGTTTAACATGTATATAATTTAAATAAGTAAGTCTACAAATATTAGAAGTGCATACTCAGATTTCATTTCTTTTTTCAGGTGATAATGGTAAAAAATGTTTGGAGATCACTGGTCTAATCTATTCACCCTACATTTTCCTTTATTTGTTTCTGGATAGTTCTTCCCCATGCCCCACCCTGGATATTTAAGAACAACTTAATTGAGGTATAATTTACATAATGTAAAGTTCACCCATTTTAAATGTACAGTTTTGTGACTTTTTAGTAAATGCATGGAATCTGTACATTTTATTAGCGTTTTGCGTATATTAAATTCTTGATTCTCCAGCCCATTATAAGTTCCCTGATGGCCAGATGTTACATGAGTCATTTAATGGTCAGGGTTCAGCTAGGAAAACAGAAACTGCCAGTTGTGGGGTGCCTGGGTGGCTCAGTGGGTCAAGTGTCCAACTCTTGATTTTGGCTCAGGTCATGATCTCATGGTACATGGGTTTGAGCCCCACATCTGGCTCTGTGCTGGCAGTGCAGAGCCTGCTTGGGATTCTCTCTCTCTCTCTCTCTCTCTCTCTCTCTGCCCCTCCCCTGTTTGTGCTGTCTCTCTTTCAAAATAAATTTTCTCTAAAAAGTATTTTTTAATGTTTATTTATTTTTCAGAGATAGAGACAGAGCACAAGTGGGGGGAGGGGCGGAGAGGGAGACACAGAAATGGAAGCAGCCTCCAGGCTCCGAGCTGTCAGCACAGAGCCCGATGCGGCACTCGAGCCCACTAACCGTAAAATCGTGACCTGAGCTGAAGTCGGACGCTTAACCGAATGAGCCACCCAGGAGCCCCTCAAAATAAACACATTTTTTAAAAACTTAAAAAAAAAAAAAAAAAAAAGGAATACAGGGGATTGCTTATCTAATTGAAAAGAAGAGCTGAGAGGCCAAATGGGGAACAATGGAACAACGCAGAGATTGGCAACAGCACTGGAGCCACGGGGTGGCCATGACAGTGGGGTGTAGAATGGCAAGAGCTGGGATCATGGAAAACAAGGTGGAGAAAAGGGGGCAATACCCTGGTCTTCCTTCTTTCTGCCTTCCAGTCTTCCAGCTCTACTGCCCGTTGGTCAAGCCTATTAAGAAGTCAGTTGGGAAGGGAGCCTGGAAAGTGCAGTCTCCATCGGTATGGAGCAAAGACGTAAAGTGTCTGCCAAAGTCTTGCTTACTGCAGATGCCCCATGGATATTTATTTTGGATTGCTGGTCAATCCTGGCCCCAAACCTTCCAAAGACAGCAGCGGTCTGGCCACCTGCCTCACAGCGTGTAAAGGAGTCTACTTTTCCAGCCCTATGTTCCAGAACACAATGGTCCACTAGTTGCTTGGGTACAGAGGGCAGTGGGGAGCACTGGAGGGAGGACATGGGGGCCACTGCTGGGCAACCAGGATTCTTGGCTCAGGGAAGGGATATGTGGCATGAGTTAGCAGTCAGCTCCACCCAGGAGCTCAAGGACAGAGACTGCATGCGATTTTTAAAATTTACCTATTTTTAAAAGTTTATTTATTTATTTTGAGAGACAGAGATAATGCGAGCTCTCTGGGAAGAGAGGGAAGAACAGGGCAGAGCGAGAAGGAGAATCCCAAGCAGCCTCTGCACTGTCAATTCAGAGTCCGATGTGAGGCTTGAACTCATGAAAAACCCCGAGATCGTGACTTGAGCCAAAATCAAGAGTTGGACATTTAACTGCTGGAGTCACCCAGGCGCCCTGAGACTGTACGTGATTAAAGCAGTCTGGTGTCATCAGGGGGCAATGTGAAGTGGGAGAGACATAGATCATAGGGCGGCGGGGGCGGGGGGGGGTGGTTCAAAACACCTAGTTCCCTGCTCATCACGGGACGCAGGCGGGAGCTGCATCAGCAATAAAGCTGGGTAATCCCGGGCTGTACCCGATGACCTCCCGAGTGCATTTCCAGCTCTGAAATCTAGGCTTGCACACTGGAAGCAATTTCTGAGTGAGCTGAAAACACTGATCGTGGATGGTAGTTTTTAGGAAAAAGTAGAGGTCTTGGATGGCAAATAACATCGGGATGGTCAAAGCCTGGCTCCAGGGATCCTGCCCTTTCCAGAGCTGAGCCAAGCGCCCAATATTTACTGATGACCCATTTGTATTTCAGTATTTGTCCACTGCTGTGTACCTTGTACTTAGAATGCACTGATCTGGTAACGAGTAGGCACTGGTTAAGTGTTATTTCTCCCTTATTATTTTGTAATGTTTCCCTCACCATTTCTCAAGAGAGGGAAGGATTATTCATCATCATTAGGAATAACTGGTATTGGTTAAAAATTTTTTTTTAATGTTTATTTATTTTTTGGAAGAGAGAGTGTGGGGAGGGGCAGAGAGAAAGGGAGGCACAGAATCCAAAGCAGGCTCCAGAATCTGAGCTGTCAGCACAGAGCCTGATGTGGGGCTCGAACTCATAGACCACAAGATCATGACTTGAGCTGAAGTTGGATGTTTAACGGACTGAGCCACCCAGGTACCCCAATTTTTTTTAATGTTTAATTTTGAGGGGGGGGGAAGGGACAGAGAGAGAGGGAGACACAGAATCTGAAGCAGGCTCCAGGCTCTGAGCTGTCAGCACAGAGCCTGATGTGGGGCTCAAACTCATGAACCGCGAGATCATGCCCTCAGCTGAAGTCAGACGCTTAACCTACTGAGCCACCCAGGTGCCCCTGGGATTGATTTTAGACTAGTGTCAGTCAGTAGCTGCTGATCTGTGACCCTGAAGAAGGGCTGAACATATATATAGATGTTTTCTCCAACATGTCTTGTGCTACCGAGCTGTGATGGAGCTCCAATATGACCAGCATTCCCATAGAGATGAGGACATCAAAGTCAGGAAAACAGCCTTCTGCTCCCATGTTGCTGGAATCCTCCCTTCATGTGGAATGCCAGTGTCTGACCTCTGCCTCTGATAAGTTGGGATTCCTCCCTGCTCTTCTCTCTACCCTCCCAGACCTAACATCATCTTCAGGGCCTTGCTTCAGTGAGGCCTCTTCCACAAAATCTTCTAGAAGGAGTTTGGGGCCAACTACAAAGTTAGAGAGCACAGCCCCCAAGACTGCCCTCATTTTTAAAAAAAAATTTATTTTTAAGTAATCTCTACACCCAACATGGGGCTCAAACTTACAACCCCGAGGTCAAGAGTCACCTGCTCTTCTGACCGAGCCAGCCAGGTGCCCCGACTTCCCTCATTTCTGACCCCAATGTCAAGTTCAGGGTTTCCCCAAACCACCCTCAAGTTTGATAATTTGCCAGAAGGACTCACAGAACTCAGTGAAAGCTTTATACGTACAATTATAATTTTTTACAGGGAAAGGATATGGATTAAGTCAGCCAAAGGAAGAGATGCTTAGGGTCTGGGAGGGTTCTAAACGTGAATGATCTATTGTCCTCTCCCTGTGGAGTCAGGACCCGTTATTCTTTTTTTTAATTTTTTTTAAATGTTTTACTTATTTTCGAGACAGGGAGAGACAGAGCATGAACAGGGAGGGTCAGAGAGAGGGAGGCACAGAATCTGAAACAGGCTCCAGGCTCTGAGCTGTCAGCACAGAGTCCGACTCGGGGCTGGAACTCACTGACCGCGAGATCATGACCTGAGCTGAAGTCGGCTGCTCAACCGACTGAGCCACCCAGGTGCCCCAGGACCCGTTATTCTGCCAGCACTGATGTGTGACAACACACGTGGAGTATGGCCAACCAGGGAAGCTCACCAGAGCTTTGGTGCTCAGAGTTATTACTGGGGCTCCATTACTTAGTGTGATTGATTGATTGATTGTCCACGTGGTTGATCTCAGCCTCCAAGTGGACTGACACTGGATGGCCCAAAGGTCCGAACCCAAAACCCTAAAGATACTGCTGTCAGCTTTGATGCTGATTACTTCACAGAAGCCAAGGGCAAGGGCTAGATCCCTCTTTGGGCAAAGCCCAATTCTTTACTATAAACCATCCTTGCATTTAGGGACTTTATTGAACTTTTCTCCCCTCTTAGCACCTCATTACATATAGTATTCCAGGGGCGCCTGGGTGGCTCAGTCGGCTAAGTGTCCGACTTTGGCTCAGGTCATGATCTCGCGGTTTGGTGCGTGAGTTCAAGCCCCACGTTGGGCTCTGTGCTGACAGTGCTGAGCCTGGAGCCTGCTTCGGATTCTGTGTCTCCCTCTTGCTCTCTGCCCCTCCTCTGCTCTCTCTGTCTCTGTCTCTCTCTCTCAAAAGTAAATAAACATTAAAAAAAAAAAAAAGACATAGTATTCTATTATTTTCTATTGCTTTGTGGTGGCCTCCCTACCTAAAGTCAACATATGATATAACCCAAGTGAAAGAACAATTTATTTAAATAAACAACAATAAATAACTGAGCTGCTACCATGTGCAAGGGACTGCATTAAGGGGATTAATCAGCACCAGCTGGTTGACGGAAGTAGCCTCGATTTGGCCGAGCCGAAGGCAGCTATCCCAGCCTTTGGGGGTTGCGACACGCAAGTAAGAGCTTTGGGAGATAGCAACTTTATGAAACAGATGGGGCGCCAAAAATACCGTACAAATCGCCTACTGGAGCAAGGCATCCCGGTGGGATCACCTCCCCTCAAGGCAGGGAAATATAAAATTTGACATTGGGAACCTTCACACAGATGCCAAGGTGACTCAGACCAACTCCCTGAGTGGTTCTTTGCCCAAAGTTCAACCCTAATCAACTCAAGGCTTGAGGCCAAGTAATAACATTGGCAGTTCCTTTCTTCTCTGACAGATTAACAATTCCGCCTTAGGTCAACATGCTGGCAAAAGGTCTTCCTTGAAGAAACAGTTGGTGCATGGCCTCTGCCCCACTTTTCTTTGTCCTGTCCCTCTTCCTGTTGGTTGGGGTTTGTAGCCATCTTGGCCCACGAAGCAAGCTTGGGTGTGACAGCCACACACAACAGAGTAACAGAAAAAGAGAAGCCCTGGCCCTGAGGACTTATGGAATGGAGGCACCCCCCCACCCCCGGCCCCAGATGGCACACCTCCTTGGGTCACAGTTACTGTGGGCTTTCTGTCATTTGCTGCATAACCAAATCCTGGATCTAGGGATTTAGATATGCCATAATACTTAAAGCCTCCACTTTATTGATTATTTAGGTTGTTTCCAATTTTTATTATTATAAGGCTATACCGAGCATCCTTAAACATAACTTTTTATGTATTTATTTATTTAAATGTTTATTTATTTATTTTTTTGAGAAAGAGAGAGAGAGAGAGAGAGACAGAGCATGAGTAGGGGAGGGGCAGAGAGAGAGGGAGACAGAATCTGAAGCAGGGTCCAGGCTCTGCGTGGTCAGCACAGCGATGGATACAGGGCTTGAACTCACAGACCATGAGATCATGACCTGAGCCAAAGTCGGATGCCCAACTGACTGTGCCACCCAGGCGCCCCCCCCCCCCCCTTTTTTTTAACTAGGGTCCACATCCAACGTGGGGCTTAAACTTATGACCCTGAGAATATCTGACCTGAGCCAGCTGGGTGCATCTATATATTTTTTGTATGCATCTCTCAGTATATTCTTGGTATAAAACTATAGAAATGTAATTTTTCAGTCAAAGGTGAAGTGGAGAGAACATGTGTATATCAGCCTCTTAAGAAGTGTGCTGTGAAGGGGCGTCTGCGTGGCTCCGTTGGTTAAGCATCCGACTTTGGCTCAGGTCATGTTTTCATGGCTTGTGGGTCCGAGCCCTGCATCAGGCTCTGTGCTGACAGCTCAGGGCCTGGAGCCTGCTTCAGATTCTGTGTCTCCCTCTCTCTCTGCCCCTACCCCACTTGCACTCTGTCTCTATCTCTGTCTTATAAATAAATAAATATTAAAAAAAAAAAAAAAGAACCATGTTGTGAAGAGTAGGTGAAAAGTGTGTTCACTCTCAAGAAGTATGGCATTAAGGGAGGGTTTTTTTGTTTTTTGTTTTTTTAAGTAAACTCTAGCCCCAACATAGGGCTTGAACTCATGACCCTGAAATCAAGAGTTGTGCACTCGACTGACTGAGCCAGCCAGGCATTCCAAGGGAGTGTTTTTAAAAAGGAGAGAAGGAGATTTGTGCATTTTATAGGCAGAAAGGAAAGACTCATAAGTATAACTCCTATCAAGAGCTCCATTCTTCCTAAAATCTCAGCTGCTTTTATATCTACTTTCTTATCCCTATGAGCTCCCTGAAAAGTTTGGTTCATTTACTACCTTTCACAGTTGGAAAGAGCTGGTCAGGAGAGAACAGTGGAGTTCCGTGTGCAGTTGCACAGGTAGGTGGCTGGGAAGGTAACAGACCACCTCTATTGTCAAGGCTCCGGATTCGTCTTGTTAACCAACCTTTCTCCCTGGGAAATCACATTATGTAATTCACAACCAATATGAAAGTAGAAATCAAGCCTCAGAGAAGAGTCAATCTTTACGTTTCAAGAACTCCCGGAATCACATTCCCCATCGGACGCAAACGGGAACGTGTGACGGATTTGCTTCAGCAATACACAGGTATTCTAAATAGCAGTTCCTTTGCTGCTTTTTCCTTTCTCCAGGTCCAGATCTGTCCGGGCCCACAGGGAATGGTAATAAAGTTATTGAGTTTAGAGTTCATAGGAAGTTTCTTTAATTATTAGCAAGGCCCTGGCACAAAAACAGACACTCAGATCAATGTAACACAATAGAGAACCCAGAAATGGACCCACAAACGTATGGCCAACTAATCTTTGACAAAGCAGGGAAGAATATCCAATGGAATGAAGACAGTCTCTTCGGCAAGTGATGGGAAAACTGGACAACGACGTGCAGAAGAATGAACCTGGACCACTTTCTTACACCATACACAAAAATAAACTGAAAATGGATGAAAGACCTCAATGTAAGACAGGAAGCCATCAAAATCCTCGAGGAGAAAGCAGGCAAAAACCTCTTTGATCTTGGCTGCAGCAACTTCTCACTCAACACGTCTCCAGAGGCAAGGGAAACAAAAGCAAAAATGAACTGGGACCTCATCAAAATAAAATCTTTTGCACAGAGAAGGAAACAATCAGCAAAACTAAATGGCAACCAACAGAATGGGAGAAGATATATGCAAATGACATATCAGATAGAGAGTTAGTATTCAAAATCTATAAAGAACTTATCAAACTCAACACCCAAAAAAATAATAATCCAGTGAAGAAATGGGCAAAAGACATGAATAGATACTTCTCCAAAGAAGACATCCAGATGGCCAACTGACACATGAAAAGATGCTCCACATCACTTATCATCAGGGAAATATAAATCAAAACCACAATGAAATACCACCTCACACTTGTCAGAATGGCTAACATGAATAACTCAGGCAATAACAGATGTTGGCGAGAATGCGGAAAAAGAGGTTCTCTCTTGCTGGTGGGAATGCAAACTGGTGCAGCCACTCTGGAAAACAGTATGGAGGTTCCTCAAAAAACTAAAAATAAAACTACCCTACCAGCTAGCAATTGCACTACTAGGTATTTACCCAAGGGATACAGGTATGCTGTTTCGAAGGGGCACATGCACCCCAATGTTTATAGCAGCACTATCAACAATAGCCAAAGTATGGAAAGAGCCCAGATGTCCGTTGATGGATGAATGGATAAAGAAGATGTGGTATATATATATATATATATATATATATATATACACATATATATACATATATATAATGGAGTATTACTCGACAATCAAAAAGAAGAGTGAAATTAGCCGAAGACAAATATCATACAACTTCACTCATAAGAGGACTTTAAGACACTTTAAGACTTTAAGGGAAGCAAAAATAATATAAAAACAGGGAGGGGGACAAAACATAAGAGACTCTTAAGTATGGAGAACAAACAGAGGGTTACTGGAGGGGTTGTGGGAGGGGGGATGGGCTAAATGGGTAAGGGACATTAAGGAATCTACTCCTGAAATCATTGTTGCACTATATGCTAACTAATTTGGATGTTAATTAAAAATAAATAAATAAAATTATTAGCAAGGTCCTTAAAATTTTTTTTGAATGTTTTATTTATTTTTTTGAGAGAGGAGAGAGAATGACAGAGCATGAGTGGGGAAGGGGCAGAGAGAGAAAGAGACACAGAATCCAAAGGAGGCTCTGGGCTCTGAGCTGTCAGCCCAGAGACCGACGTGGGGCTCAAACTCACAAACTGTGAGCTCATGATCTGAGCCGAAGTCGGACGCTCAACCAACTGAGCCACCCAGGCGCCACTCCTTTCTGGTTAATTGTGATTTTGATGAAAGAGTCTGGAAATCTCTCAGCTGCTGGCATGCTTGGGATAGTTTGCTAAGATGTGAGGGTGAGCAATTCTTTCTGGCTGACCCAGGTGGATATGGTGGACTGAGAGCAAGTTCCTGGCCAGGGTTTGCCCAAGGAGAGCCGAGATGACAGGCTCTGAAGAAACGAGGGTGAGGAAAACCAGGGATGGCATCAGGCATCGTTTGAATTGCCCTTCCTTGGCGTGCCTCTCTCCCTTCTGGGACACCACAGCCACGGAGCCCTCTCAGCTCAGAAATGATAAAGCAGTCCTTCTAATTCAGAGGCTGCTCTTTCAATCTACATCTCACATCAGTCAGGTGGTGTTTCCCCGATAAGAGGCCGGTGACAGGGAACTCGGAAGAAAAGGTGGAGCTTCCAAGGTCATTCACAGAGAAGTCTGAGGACTGTTTCAAACATCAGAAAGGTCTTTTAAGGATTGTTGGAAGAAAGCAGGCATTTACAAAGCAAGAAATGTAAGCTGCCAACCTATATTCTCCTGATTTTCAGAAGGAACCCAAGAAATGCGACATGAAAGCAGGACGTCCATGTACAGATCGCTGTTCACCCTGAGGTGCTGGTCTAACCTGTTGGCGTGCGTTTCAGTTGCTACATCTCAATGAGAAGGCAGTTTGGCCAGATGTGATTATTTATGCCCTTTGACCTCATCGTTCTAGAGATTGCTCTAAGGAAATAACTAAAGAAGCGGAAAAACCAAAAGCAGCTCGGGAGGAGATCACTTTCACTGCAATTACAGGGGAAAGAGTCTGCAGTTCTGTTGTTCTGCCACCAGGGGAGCAATTTCTCCAACTTCCTGAATTGTGGCTTATGAAAAAAATGCTAAAGATAACACAGTCTTGGGGCGTGTTCAAAGTAAAAGCAGAGAAAGCGTAGATACACCCAAGGTAAGGAATGTTCATGCAAAACAGTTGAGTTATTAAACTTTAATTTTGCTTCTGACTTCTCAGCCTGGAAAGGACAAGACTCCTATGAAAGAGGAATAGACACTGTATTTAGAGGAATTGAATTTTGAAAATACAACAGTTCTGTGAGGAACTCTATATAAAGGGCTCAGAAGGCATCTGAGCCTTCAGATATGCAGCCTAGGAAGCAGAGCCTGGGCATGGACTTAACTGGGTGTGTGATCCCCGGAAGCAGGAGTGAGTGACAGAGGGGGGGAAGCAGCCATGGAGGGACAGCCAACACAAGGATGCTTTGTTGACTTGGCCTTATGTATGGACACTGGCTGTGTGATCCTGCAGGACTGAAAAGTTGTATGAAGAACATTTTTTTTTAAATATTTATTTTTGAAGGAGAGAGAGACAGAACATGAGCAGGGGAAGGGCACACAGAGAGGGAGACACAGAATCCAAAGCAGGCTCCAGGCTCTAAGCTGTCAAAACAGAGCCCGACGCGGGGCTCGAACGCACAAGCTGTGAGATCATGACCTGAGCTGAAGTTGGACACTTAACCGACTGAGCCACCCGGGCGCCCCTGAAAAGCATCTTAAAGCTGTCTGTCCAGGAGGAAAAAGGCAGAAGTATTTGATCTCCATAGGTACTATGTCTCCAGTACTTTAGGGCTGAGCCTAGCAGGGGGTGAGGTTTGTAGGATGAGAAGGTATTTGCAGGGGGAAGGGGGAGGCGGGGGGACGGGCAGGGCAGGAGGGAAGGAACCCAGGCCTGGTAGCAGTGCAGCTGGCTCAGGGCACTGCCATCAATCAGTGGTTGTTAAAGCACCAGAAGCACCTCACGGAGATGATGGCCCTCGGTCTGGCTCAGAAGGTCCCCGAGGAGAACGAGATCAGTGTTCTGGAAGCTACCGAATGCAACAGAGAAAGCCAGCTCTTGCCAATCTTTCGGCCCGATAACTGCAAGCCTCATAACCTCTTCCCTGGGGTGTGTTTAGCAAACACAGAGTTAATACTGCTGGAAAATGGCCCGAGCTTAGCCAGGCCCTAGACCTCAGTGTTCAGTAAACAAGCCGGGCCTCTCCGCCTGTGAGGGTTCATAAAAATAATGTTTGTTTTCCTCCTGGCCGAATATCCTCAAACTCTGACCCTTCCTACACATTCTAATGACTCACCCTGGCTGGCACTCTTTAGAGCCGGGTCCAGAGAGTCATGGAAAGGCTCTGAGAATCTGTGGGCTGTCAGTCCCAGCAGTCAGAAGGCTCTGGCAAGGAAGGCGTCCCTCTCTCCAGGCTGGGAAAACCCGAGGGCCCAGGTCTTCCCTCCCCCTGCCCCAGCCCTGCAGGCAGAGGCCGGCTACGCAGAGCCCCTGCAGCTGGAACTCTACCAGGGTTGGGTAATAGCTTATCTCTCTGAAAGCCGAGCCTCACTTTTGCACACTGCACTCTGAACTTGAACACAGACGGAGGTGCCTCACACACCCTTATTTGGTCTTGTGGCTTGGTAGGGCCGGAGCTGGAAGGTTCAGCCCGCCCTTCCCCCTCCACCGCCGGCACTTTTCTAAACTCGATTACTTCCTTTGTCATGCAAAGCAAGCAAAGGTCATTCAAGTTCAGTGCTAACTCTGAGGCCACCGAGGCCGCCGGAGAGTCTGGAAGATTACCTGGGGCCTGTGCAGTCCCAGGAAGCCTCAGACTGCAAATACTGCCCCTAATAGGCCACTCTGGGAGGTCTCTGTCCTGAGGCCAATCTGGAGCGTGGCTCCTTGAAGAAGGCAGGGGAGAGACCTCAAGAGTGCAAAGGAATTGCATCTAAGCTGAAGGAAGTTTGGAGGGGTGACAGTCTAAAGTTGGGCCAGGCAGTTTCTGGGATATCTTGAGGTCACCGATGACTCGCCTAAGATAAACTGAGAGGAAAAGAAACACAGGGAGAAAATGAATAGAAGGAGAAAGGAAAAGTCTGAGAAAAAGAAAGAAGATGGGGAAAAAAATCAGTCCGTTTTTATTACGCATCTGCTGAAAAGGGCCCCCATCCTCAAGCGGTTGGAGCCCAAAGACCAAAAAAGACCTTTGTCCACAAAGGGCTTTAAAGCCCCAATCCAAACCATACAAGGGCGTGGGTTCTCCTTTCTCGTAAGGACACAAAAGAGATTCCCAGATCACGACTGTTAGGTATTGTACTGAAGGCACTTATACTATCCCTGGGCTCACCTCACTCAGAAAGATGCATTTCATATCACCGCAACAAATAAAGTAGGCAAAACTTGCAAAGTTCTTGTGAGAAATCTCTGTCCAGAAATTGCCAATTTGTCGTCTCACGTGGCTACCGAAAACCAGAGAAAAACCTGCTTACTGAACTCTCTTCAAAGAGGTCTCAGAGTTCTGGTTGTCCTTCCAGCCCCAAAAGGGGTGGTTTAAGAGTCAGATGCCAGTATCCAAATCCCTCCTTCCCTCTTCCACAACCCTTGACAGAGAGAGTGGTGGTGGTAATGGGTTTGCCAGTATTCTTGGATTTATGAAGTCAGAGTACTTTCCTAAGCAGGAGGCTTTGTGGTATTATTTTGAATGGAGAAGAAAGAGGAAGTTCCTCTTGGGCTGGTCTATAAATCTTCTGGTGCCTGAAATTTCTGCCTCACTGCTGTTTTTCGTTTTTTTGTTTTTTAACTTTATTATTATTATTTTTTTTTTAGGTAGGCCTCATGCCCAGTGCGGAGCCCAACATGGGGCTTGAACTCATGACCCTGAGATCAAGACCTGAGCTGAGATCAGATGCTTAACTGACTGAGCCACCCAGGCTCCCTCTTTGCTGTTTAAAAAAAAAAAAAAAAATCAAAATTAGAGTTTCCTCAGAGAGGGGGTTCATCTATGATTTTGGCAAGCCCCTCAAACACTGTCATATGCCAGGAAACTAGACAAGACAGAAAGCCAGAGGGCAGGGCCTTGAATCCCTCTGGGCCACCCAGGGCCTTGCTCCCAATAAGCACCCACTAGAATCCCAAAGAGGGCAACTGGGGACCTCTGGGAATGCTTTTAAGGCAGAAATGGTCCATTATTATTTAGGTTACACTGAGCCTCCAGGCACGGTATGAGATGATGAAAACGGGCAGAAGGGTCAGATAGGCATTCAAATAATGAAATCAGAGACAAAAAAAGCACCATAAGAAGTCAAACAAATTGCTGTGGGGATTCAGTGAAGGAAAACAAAAGGTTCCATGGTAAGAATCAAAAACAGTTTCATGAAGGAAGAGGCATCTATGCTGGATTAAAGAGCCAAATCCCAGATGGAGGCACACGCGGTAAGCTGAGGTGTGCATGGGGCTAACGGGGGAGTGTGATTGGAGAACGGGAAGTTCAGTTTAGCCGGGGCATATGGTACCTGTCACCATATGGAAGACTGGCGTATAGAAGAGTGGTTATGGAGAAGTTCCAGTAGGGGAGTGGCCAGATCAGGTACGCGTTAGGAAATAAACCTGGAAACGGTCTGAGGAATAAATTGGGGGAGCAGAGGCTGGCTAGGTGACTACAATTTTAGTACAGTCCAAAGGAAGTGATCATGGGAATGAAGACAAGCAAAGCGGGGCGCCCAGGGTGGCTCGGTCGGTTAAGTGTCTGACTCTTTGCTTCGGCTCAGGTCATGATCTCACAGTGTGTGAGTTCAAGCCCCACATCAGGCTCTGCACTGTCAGCGTGGAGCCTGCTTGGGATTTTCTCTCTCCCCTCTCCCCCACCCCACTCTCTGCTCCCCACTCTGCTCCCGCTTGTGCTCTCTCTCTTCCTCCCTAAATAAATAAATAAATAAGCAAACCAAATAAATAGAATACAGAAGACTTTGCCAGGTTTAGCAGCTAGTTAGATGCTACGAACAAGGAAGAAAATCACATCACAGACATCTCCAGTTTCAAACACCAGGGACCCCAGTTTTGGAAATACTGCATTAAAGTCAAATGCTATCTTTCCATTTAGTGAGCACTTGGTATAACAATCCAAAGTGCCAGAATGGGCTTTTTAAAAAAAAAAATTTTTTTTTAATGTTCATTATTTTTGAGAGAAAGACAGACAGAGACCAAGCAGGCAAAGGGCAGAGAGAGAGGGAGACACAGAATCTGAAACAGGCTCCAGGCTCTGAGCTGTCAGCACAGAGCCCGACACGGGGCTCGAACTCACAGACGGTGAGATCATGACCTGAGCCAGAGTTGGCCGCCCAACTGACTGAGCCACCCAGGCGCCCCCAGAATGGGCTTTGAAATTGATGGTACCCGGCTGCAAAGAACTCATCCAACTGGTGCTTCCTGTTTTTGGTTTGAGATCATCAACATTAAAACAACACATTAAAAAAGAAATTCTCATGAAGAATTTGTGGCCGTGGGGAAATCATCCTGGGGTTGCCTCAAAGGTGCAGGAGCCTTTGCTTGAAAAACTCTTGAGCAGGGACAGGGTGGAAAGGACAGGGCTGAACACCATGAAGCCGGTGTGGTAAAATAGGAGTTGGGAGAGAGATTTAGTGGGAGCAGAGCAGCCAGTGGGATCGGAGCTGCTGAGAACTCAAGGAAGATGAGTCTTAAGAAAAGGCCATTGGAGGGGCGCCTGGGTGGCTCAGTCATTAAGCTTCAGACTCTTGATTTTGGCTCAGGTCACAATCTCATGGTTCGTGAGTTCCAGCCCCACACTGGGCTCTGTGCTGATAGTGCAGAGCCTGCTTGGGATTCTCTCTCTCCCACTCTCTCTGCCCCTCCCCCGCTTGCACTCTCTCTCAAAATAAATAAATAAACTTTAAGAAAAGAAAAGAAAAGAAAAGACCGTTGGATTTTACCCCTTAAGACATCATTACTGGTCTCTGAAAGCAGTGCTACTGAAGGGAGGTGGCCACGTGTTAAACTACGAGGACAGAGGGTGGAAGGTGGTGAGAAAGCAGCACCAGAAAGTGTTTGAATGCAGTTTGAGAGAGACAAGACAGTGAACAAGAGAAAAGAAGCCTACAGGAATGCCCGTCTGGGGAAAGGTGTTTTATCACCCTGAGAACACTTGAAGAGTGAGGCAAAGAAACCACCCAGAGTTGGAAGAGAGTAAAGCTACCCAACAGGGGCAAGATGACCAAGAAGGGACAAAAGGAGGTGTGGGTAAGAGAACAGGGCAGTTTGTGGCTGCAGAAGAGCGATATATCAAACAGGGAGCACAAGTTACTGGTTTTAACTGGGTTAACTGTTCCCCCCTGCCTCAGCAGGTTGCCTCAGCAGGTGAGGATTAAATGAGATAATATTTGAAAAACACTTAGAACGGAGTTTGGTAAGCGGGAAGTGTCCAATAAGTGTTTGTGATTACGCTGATTCTCCTCCTTCTTCTTCTTTTTAAAGTGTATTTATTTACTTAATTTTTTTAAGTACTCTTGACACCCCATGTAGGTCTGGAACCCACAACCCCGAGAGCAAGTCGCACGCTCTTTCATTGACCCAGCCTGGCGCCCCTGAGCCGGTTCTCGATTGGAAGATAATTAGTGCTGAATGAAATGAGGAATGGGGTAGGAGAGGTCACAAAGAAGTGGTCGGTCAAGAGTAGACGGTTCTGTGTGAAAGCGTCTGCCTTCGGCTCAGGTTATGATCTCACTCTTTGCGAGTTCGAGCTCCGCATCAGGCTCTCAAAGCCTCTGTCTCTCTCTCTCTCTCTGCCCCTCCCCTGCTTGTGTGTGCTCGCACTCTCTGTCTCTCAAAAATAAATAAACACTTAAAAAAAAAAAAAGGAAGGCATACTCTGGGTCAGGCTAAATGAGGGCAAAGTCTCGACAGAAGTCCAGATGGGAGGTGATGAGGGCCTGAACTGAGACGGTGGCAATGAAAAGATGGAGGGAAATAGGAGACGAGAGGCAGAGCTGGGGCTACATGACTAGAGGGTGGGGGAGGAAGGCTGAGAGGACCTGCCACAGACCCTTCTTTTGGGGGTCATAGTTCATAACCATGTACCAAGCACCACCAGCATGCTCCGGACTAGGCTAGGTGCTGGTAACTGAGCACAGGGCTTGACGGTGTATGAAAGCAGCTTTCCCCAGCAAGGTCCTGGTGCCACCCAAGCTCACGATGAGGCACATGAAGGATGTTTTCCCCTCCGTGTGAAGAATTCTAGTTGCTTTGAGGAGCACAGTACGCAGCCCACGGCGACCGAGGAACTGCTGAGGGTCCCCGAAGCAAGAACAACTCCGCAGCTGTCACCGGCCTGCAGGGGAGTCCTGAGGCACCCCTGACAGACCAGGAGGTGTCCTGGGAGACAAGGCTTGAAGCTTCATCGGTGGATTCCGATGGAACCGCAGTGGATTCCTAGGCTAATTCACCAGTATGAATGACAGTCACTGACTTTGTAATGGTTTTCTAAGAGCTTCTGTATAGTCGATGATTTATAATTTTTGCAAAACCTCATTATTCTATTGCTTAATATAGATTACTATTTCTTCTATGAGTGGTAAGTCTTGAGTGAAAGGTTTTGCTTCTCATCCAGATTTTCCGAAGTGGGCGTTTTTCACTATCCTTCGTGGGTCACCCATAATAGGGCTGAGTCCTCTGACCGGTGTGGACAACTTGCTCAGCTTCCTGCTCAGCGTAAACGTCAGGGTATCTGCAGAAGATGCGACTTGTATTGACCCTTTCACCAACCAAATGAGCCCTCTGGAGTCCCTAAGATTGCTCGTAGTAAGAGTAAGTATATCTTCCTCCCAAATGGTATTGTTGATCCATGAACCAGAGAATGGAAGAGTTAGAAGGGACTTGAGCAGCCTTCTGTGTAGTTCTGTGAGCCTTAGAGAGCCAGTCTAGGGCCCTTTTGGAAACCAACACTGACTTAGTATGTTTGGGAGGTAAAATGGTTGTTTTCAAGCCGTCTAGGGGAGGGTATTTAGCCTACACAGAAATAGGTATCTTCCGTAACAGTATCAACTGTTTGGTGAAACAAAACCCGGAGCAATCACTTTCTCTCTCTGATTCAGCATTCTGTTGTGCCATTTCCTTCCTAAACTCGGGTTTTTCTAAGGTTGTAAAGAGCAACAATATGGATTCTTTCTCTTTTCTTAAAAAAAAATTTAATACATTGATTTATCTTTGAGAGAGAGAGAGAGAGAGAGAGAGAGAGAGAGAGAGAGAGAGAGCACAAGCAGGGGAGGGGCAAAGAGAGAGAGGGAGACACAGAATCTGAAGCAGGCTCCAGGCTCTGAGCTGTCAGCACACAGCCCGACGTGGGGCTCGAACTCACGAGCTGTGACATCATGACCTGAGCCAAAGTCAGACGCTTAACTGAGCCACCCAGGCTCCCCTCTTTTCGTTTTTAGTAATTATTTTATTTGTGAGAGAGATAGAGATAGAGAGAGAGAGAGAGAGAGAGGGGGGGGGGGAGGGGCAGAGTGAAAGGGAGACAGAGAATCAAGGCAGGCTCCAGACTCCAAGCTGTCAGCACGGAGCCCAACGTGGAGCTCGAACCCGTGAACCGTGAGATCATGGATGCTTAACTGACTGAGCCACCCAGGCTCCCCTTTTCTATCTCTTTTCTACGCTGAGACCCTGGTGCTTGCGGGCTCAGAGGCATCTAAGCCAATGGACCCTCTGCCGCTCCCCTCACGCTCGGAACAAGTGAGGCCTTTCAGGGGACTGTGGGCAGGCAACGGCTGAGGGGGAGTTTGAGACATGTGACATTTCCCAGGAAGACCCTATTGGCTGGTGGTCAGATGGCTTCTGAAGGGCAAATTCTCTTAGAAAAGCACTGGTGTCCAGAACAGGGCAGTCTGCCACTGGTCAACCCCATCTTAGTGAGGCTCCCATGGACACACTCATTCCTTCCTCCTTCCAGTCTCTGATCACTCTCGGCATTTCTGAGAATGAGGGTCTAAAGGTTTTCATTGCTCTAGTTCACCTGTGGTTTGCTCAGTCCTTGTCACTCAGAAGATGTAACCACTACCACCAGCTCTTCTGCCTGAGACAAAGGCTTTCTCTCCCTCTTGCCATTGAAAATTCTATCACGGATCTCCTTTTTCTTCTCGCTTCGCGTTCGGCCAGTCTTACAGAAATTTGCCAATATCAGCATCCAAATCCTTCTAAAGTTAGTATTTCTTAGACACCGGAAAAGCACTCAACTTTAAATATTTCAGTAGAAGATATACACAGCTACCAGGCTGAGGATTTTTAAGGAAAGCATGCAAGAAAGAATCCAAATCACTTCAAGATTATTCCCATTTGGGTTGGTTCTATTTGGTGTGGTAACTTGAAAGTATATATAAGGACACACTTGCTGTGCTGGCCCGGGGATAATCTTAGTTATTATGAAACGTTCTATTTGGGTTTGTAGATAGCAATATACACATTCTCAGGGATAGGATGGCATTCATTTATTAATAACCGCTGGTACCCAGTCTCTGAAACATAAAAGCAGTTAATATGCTTTCAGGGCAATTAAAAAATACTTAGACCTTTCCTGAGCAAGGTGGAACATTCCTAGAATTAGCAACTAAAGCATGTCAAAATGTAGCTTGGAAAGGGAGTTCAAAATAAAGCATGGTTCTGCAGTAATGTTTTCCAGCTGAGGGCCACAAATCTCTGAGAGTTTGTGGCTCAGTTCTCAGAGGTCCACGAGTTCTTACAAAAGTGTATTTTTACTTAGATGACAATCTAAATAGTTTTTGTGATTATTTTATCGACGACAAAGCAGATGTGTTCATGTGATTTTAGCACATGTACTTACACGTGTGAGAATTCTCAAAGCTTTTTTTCTTTTAAAAAGAAACTGGGGCACCTGGGTGGCTCAGTCGGTTAAGCGTCCGACTTCGGCTCCGGTCATGATCTCACGGTCCGTGAGTTCAAGCCCCGCGTCGGGCTCTGTGCTGACAGCTCAGAACCTGGAGCCTGTTACAGATTCTGTGTCTCCCTCTCTCTCTCTCTGACCCTCCCCCGTTCATGCTCTGTCTCTCTGTCTCAAAAATAAATAAACGTTAAAAAAAATTTAAAAAGAGAGAGAAAAAAAAGAAAGAAACCTAGTACTGTATGTAAGCTAAACACAGGCAGAAAATTGGGAGGAAAAAAAGACCCATATATCACTCAAGGGTTAACAAACTCTGCTCCAAAGTATTGGGGGTTGAAAACCAGTCCGTATTCTCTAGGCAATTGTGGCTAATCTATCTGTACCAATCGTGTCCCTCCCCAGCCTTATAGAACCCTTAGTCCTTCTTATGTGTGGCATTAATATGGACTCAGGTAACCACTCAGTAGGACCAATTCCAGGAGCAAGTAGGAATAGAATTACAGATGTCAAGACATATTTTGGACTCGGTATCCAAGATGAATTTTTTTTTCTTTAATGCTAAATATCATGTTTTCTTTTACCAATTTTTATTTATTTTTTAAAATGTTTATTTTTGAGAGAGAGACAGACAGAGAGAGAGAGAGAATGAGCAGGGTAGGGGCAGAGAGAGAGGGGGTCAGAGGATCTGAAGTGGGGTCTGCGTTGACAGTAGAGAGCCCCATGCTGGGCTCAAACTCACTAACAGAGAGATCATAACCAGAGCCCAAACCAAGAGTTGGATGCTTAACCAACTGAGCCACCCAGGAGCCCCTTCAAGGTGAATCTTAAGCATCTGTGTGCACATCAAACTCCGGGCTTTCCCTCAAGGACTCTTGTGGTTTTCCAGGTCCATGTGCTGGGCTCTGCCTTGATTTGCCTGAATGTTCCTCTACCGAGGGTGGAGCCAGCCCTCTTGGCCAGGACTCCATGAGGGTTTGGGTGAGAGCAGATTTTAAGGCTTAGCGACTTGCCTCAGCTTCCTGTCCCAAACAAGAAGGTCGACTCATAAGCACCCCAGGGCCACCTGCCTGACTTTGACCATCCCTGTTAGCTAGAAACTTTTGCTGCAGTGTCTTACCCACTAGATTGGGCCTCCTTAGAAATATACTTAGTCTGGGGCGCCTGGGTGGCTCAGTCGGTTAAGCAGCCGACTTCGGCTCAGGTCATGATCTCACAGTGCGTGAGTTTGAGCCCCGCGTCGGGCTCTGTGCTGACAGCTCAGAGCCTGGAGCCTGTTTCAGATTCTGTGTCTCCCTTTCTCTGACCCTCCCCCATTCATGCTCTGTCTCTCTCTGTCTCAAAAATAAATAAACGTTAAAAAAAAAAAAATTAAAAAAAAAAAAAAAAAAGAAATATACTTAGTCTGTTTCAAGCCTGAATTCACCTCATCCTCCAGCTACTATAACCCGATGACCGAACTGTTGGCCTGTGTTGTTGAAGTCTGCACCTCTGGGAGACACATCTGTCTGATATAACAATCTGGAAGGGAGAAAGGTGGAGTGGGGACTGCATTTAGGCATAAAGGAAATAAGTTAATAAAACGTACAGAGGGGCGCCTGGGTGGCTCAGTCGGTTCAGCGCCTGACTTCGGCTCAGGTCATGATCTCTCAGTTTGCAAGTTCAAGCCATGAGTTGGGCTCTGTGCTATCAGCCCAGAGTCTGCTTCGGATCCTCTGTACCCTTCTCTCTGCCCCTCCCCTGCCTGTGCTCTCTCTCTCTAAAATAAAATAAACATTAAAAAAATTAAAAAAAAAAAAAAGAATTGGCATGTGAGATATGTCAGAATTTAGCTTGTAAACAGGCGTTCCGTCGGCCAGCTGTGCGGCAGCCAGGTTTTCCAGCTGAGGCCTGCGAGAGGGTTCTAGCCCCTCCTCCTTTCCCCGGGCTCACTGGTTGTTCTGACCCCGTTCTTACACCACGTTCCAACCTCCTCACTTTTGGCCTCACTCCTGATTTCCTATTTCTGGCCTTGTCCTTACTTTCAGACTTGACACCTGACACTTTTTCTGGCAAGAACCCTGGTCCCCAACTCACCTACAAGCCCTGGTCATGGCTCTGACACGCCCGTCCCCCACGCGTTTCCAACGGCTCAGTTTTGTGGGAGGGCAAAGGGCAAATTTGGACCTTCAAAAAATATTCCTTTTCCCCCTACTTTAGGCAGAGTGACATTTTGGGGGTCCAGTCTAATGGGGATGGTGGAAAGATGAGTCATCTAGCGGAGGCGATTTATACGCCCAGTCCCCTAAGTCCACACGTCTGGGAGCCCCTCTGGCCTCCTCTCTCCCTTATTCTTTGAAGAATTGGTCTCCAAGCCCTAGCAATGCCACTAGCTCTGCAACAGCACTAGAAACCATCTCTGTCTGTCTCCTCTGCAGCTGCTTTCTTTTCTTCTTCTTCTTTTTTAAATTTTTTTAATGTTTGTCTATATTTGAGAGAGAGAGAGAGAGAGAGAGAGAGAGAGAGAGCGGTAAGGAGCAGAGAGAGACACACACAGAATCCGAAGCAGGCTTCAGGTTCTGAGCTGTCAGCCAGAGCCCAACGTGGGGCTGGAACCCACAAACTGTGAGATCATGCATGACCTGAGCCGAAATCGGACGCTTAACTGACTGAGCCACCCAGGCGCCCCTGAAATTCCTTAATCTTCACCTAATATGCAGTCTCTGTGATGTGCATCGCCTCGCTCCCTCACTTCACTTTCCATCACACCCCTAGGCACGCTGTACTCCAGCTACCTAGAAGAGCACTCTGTATGGGGTACGTGTGGTTCATTCCCTCTTTCCTTCAAGGCTCGGATCACAGGCAAGCAGTCTGTGGCATCTTTCCTGGCTTCTGCTTTGGAGTCCACAGCACCCTTTGTGTGCTGGCCTCCTGTCACCAGTAAGTTTGTTGGCCTTTTCTACTAGACTGTAAGCTGCCTGACGACAAGGCCTTGACTGTTTCTTTTGTATTCCTAAGACCTATGCTCAGAAAATGATTGTTAAATGGAAACTAATTAAATAAATACATTTCAAAGATTAATAAACAATCAAACCAAAACCTGGGTGCCTCTCAGGAGCTCTCAAACCCCATCCCCTCCTGGGGCATCTGGGTGGCTTAGTCAGTTAAGCCTCCGACTGTTGGTTTTGGCTCAGGTCACGATCTCACGTTTCGTGAGTTCGAGCCCTGCATTGGGTTCTACACTGATGGCACACAGCCTGCTTGGGATTCTGTCTCTGTCTCTGTCTCTGTCTCTCTCTCCCTCCCTCTCCTTTACTCTCCCCTGCTCATGCTTGTGCTCTCTCTCAAAATAAATAAATAAACTTAATTAAAAAATCAAAACAAAAACAAAAACACCCCATTCCCTCCGGGGGCACTGGTGTTTTGTAAATAACCTTGCTGGCAAGTGCAGAATGTATACCAAACATGGAGAACATAGGCTTAGGGAGAGTGTGGAAAGTATGAAGGCTCTGGCATTTAGGGACCAGGCAGATGAAACAGAGCGGCTGGAGGTGACGGACACACAGTGGCCAAGCAAGGAGGTGAGAGAACAGGTAGGGCCCGGTGCTGTTACAGATGCCAGGAGTAGCTCCCAGGGGTGGGGGGATCTGGTCACCGTTCACCAGAGCTGCTAGGAGATCCAGGAAGATTGGGACTGAAAAGTATCCCACTGCTTTCCCGGCTGGGCAGTTAGCAGGGACCCAGACCAAGAGGAGTTTACGAGCGAGGAAAGGAGGATGGCAAAACATATTTGCCTGCACTGGGAAACGAGTGAGAGAGAAGGATGCATAGATGGTGAGCATAGAGAAGACTTGATTACGAAGGAAAAGAGAGAGAAGTGGGGCAGTAGCAATGGGATGAGGGAGAGTTATGTGGAGGGTTTTTGGTTGGTTTGTTTGAATGATGAGAGAATCCTGACCCAAGACCGTGAAATTAGAACACGTAAGAGGCAAAGGAAAATGCCCACTCGAGCATGCCGTGGGTATAACAACTCATGTGGCATAGGTCAGCGTTATTGGTGAAGGTGTCAGTAATGAGGTCATAAGGGGCGCCTGGGTGGCTCTTGCTCTCGGCTCAGGTCATGATCTCACAGTCTGTGATTTGGAGCCCCACATCAGGCTCTGTGCTGGTAGTGCTAAGCCTGCTTGGGATTCTCTCTCTCTCTCCCTTTCTCTCTCTGCCCCTCCCCACTCGTGCACGTGCTTGCGCGTGCTCTCTCAAAATAAATAAATAAATAAACTCAAAAAAAATTATGAGGCTGTAAGTAGCAGATGTCCAGGTGTCGCCCAGGCAGCCACATTTAGGAAACGAATTGTTGGCAACTGTCCTCTCTGAATTCTGGGAATTTATCTCACAGGTAAGGCAATGGGGCAAGCAGCAATTTGACATTCACAATTTGTTTCAGGCTAAGCACTAAATACAGGAGGAGACAAGCAGGCTCATGGTGGGGAAGTGGTGAAATCACCTTCACAAATGGGAGGAAAGAGAATGGCATTAAGTTGTCGATCCCGGATGCCAGCTGAACTTTGAATTTCAGACAAACAATGAATAATTTTGAAATGTAATTATGTCCCATGCGCAGCCTGGAGCCAGCTTCGGGTTCTGTGTCTCCCTCTCTCTCTGCCCTTCCTCTGCTCACACTCTGTCTGTGTCTCTCTCTCTCAAAAGTAAATAAACATTAAAAACATTTTTTAAATGTAATTATGTCCTATGTGATATTGGGGATATACCTACATTAAACCATTACAGTTTAGGGGTGCCTGGGTGGCTCAGTCAGTTAAGTGTCTGACTCTTGATTTTTGCTCAGGTCATGATCTCAGGGTTTGTGAGATCGAGCCCCGCCTCCGGTTCTGTGCTAAAAACGTGGACGCTGCTTGGGATTCTCTCTCTCTCTCCCCACCTCTGCCCTCTTCCCCTCTGTCTCAAAAAATAAATAAATAAACTTTTAAAAAATGTTTAAAACATTATAGTTTGCAATTCAAATTTAACTGGGCCTCTTGTACTATGTCTAGCACCCTGTTTAGGGTATATACCTTTTTGCAGGGCAATTATTCTGTTCACCGAATCACAAAATGTTGGTTGTGAAAAAAGACCTTAGAGATAATGTAATTCAACATCCGTATTTTATTAAGAGAAGAGGAAGGATCAGAGCACAGATACGCCTGCCCACTGTCACCTTGCTGGTCAGGAGGTGTAACAGGGGACCACATCATACAGTCAGTCCCCTGGGGCTGTCACAGAAAAGAAATTCCCAATTCTATTTCTGAGTCTCCGGTAGACATCATGAAATTCTCTAAGGTGCCTTGTAATCCAATTAATTTTAATGCCCTTTATTTAAACAGAGGAATATGACATATATTCTATGACTTTTGGAAACGGGTGTGTTGTTACACTGGGCAATCATGCACAACATATCCCGGTTCCAAAAAGGTTGAGAAATGATAGTCTACGCCGGATATGAGTCCAAGGGAGAGATTATGTCTACTTAAGTCTTCAAGGATAGTCGCTGGCATGGTTGTTTAGGTAGGTGATATAATCATCTAATGCAGAAAACGCCACATAAATTCATCTCAGGTTCTAGCTAATAATTTGAAACCCAGTGTGGGATCACAGAGGATCTGCCAGGAAACAACCTGCGAAATAAGAACACGGGCGGGAGCAGGATAGGAATTAAATATACTGCGTGGGGAAGATGGGGACTGATGGCAGGGCTGGTGTCTGATTAGAATCTTTGTTCCTCACGTACCTCTATTACTTTATTTTTTGTGCATGTTTTTATGGAGGTATAGTTGACATACATGGTTATAATCTTAAGAGTATAGATTAGTGCTGAGGACACCTCCGTTAGGACATGGATTCAGCTCTTTAACTCTGTAAAGGCTGATGAATGAAATGCAGGATTATGAAGATAATCTTGGTCGAAGCCTTGAGAGATGCAGTGACTCATTCTTTGAAACGAATCCTGGTCTAACCAGATAGCTCAGGGGCCTAGATGAGCAAACGAAGTGCTTTGGCCCTCCTCAGAACACCCACTCCCCTGCACTCCTACCTGATCACAATTCCCTGGATCCCATCTCCTGGCTCATCCCCTCCTATCCCTTCCTGACTCCTTGGAGCACAGGGAGCGTGGATTCCTCCATGGCCCTGGCATCTGACAGAACCCTGCCCTGACTTCTGCTCCTAAGGAGTGCCATTCCAGCCCCACCTGGAGGCTGATCGGTTAAAAATGCCCACGTTGTCACCTAACGCTCCACTACACATGCTCCTTCAGGCGGGGCTTGACAGGAGTGGAGAGAGACATTTTGATTCTTCTTCAGCCCAGCCAGGACCAATGAAAAGATGTGCCTCTGTGCCTTATCTTATAGATGCAAGCTTTTCCTCTGAAAAATAGTGATTTCCAAAGTGAAGGAAGACATTGGATTGGAGGGTGAGAAGGAGGGAGGGATGGCAGAGAATGAGTAAATTTGAAGCAGTGCTTTGTGAAGACACAGGAACGTCGTTCTCTGTGAGGCAGATGGAAGCTGAGATGCAGTGAGGGCCTCATCCCAGGAGCCACACCCAAGTACCAAGAACAAAGAACTTAGTTCCTTCCATGTCTTGTAAGAAGTAATTGAGGTCAGAGCTAAGGCTGTGTTATCTTGTACACTATAGGGCACATAGTTTGGGCTATACACACAGAGGTGTCCCCCAGGAATGCCAAGGGACTAGAGATTCCAGTAATTTCTTCCTTACTTTCATCATCCTCTCTGCCCTTCCATTCTTTTTTTTTGTTTTAAGTTTTTATTTATTTATTTGAAAGAGAGAGAGAGAGAGAGAGAGAGAGAGATCGGGGGAGGGGCAGAGAGAGAGGGAGAGAGAAAGAATCCCAAGCAGGCTCTGCATTGTCAGTGCAAAGCCTGATTCTGGCCTCGAACCCACGAACCGTAAGATCATGACCTGGGCGGAAGTCGAACGATTGCTCGAACCCACGAACCGTCAGATCGTGACCTGAGCTGAAGTCGGACGGTTAAACAACTGAGCCACCCTGGTGCCCCTCTGCCCTTACGTTCTTACCAGAAAGCTTGCTCCTTGGCCTGCACCCTAAGCAAAAAGACCAAATAATTCCACTCCCCAGACTACTTCACCCAAATTTGTTTTGTCTAGTTCTCTCTTGTAGGAATTTGGAGTCACAGCTCAGAGAGGGGCCCAGAGGTTGTCAGGCATTACTGCGCTTTAGGATCGATCACCTGGGGAGTTTGTAAAAAAAAAAATAGTCCTGGGTGCCTGGGTGGCTCAGTCGGTTGAGCGTCAGACTTCAGCTCAGGTCATGATCTCACAGTCCGTGAGTTGGAGCCCCGTGTTGGGCTCTGTGCTGACAGCTTGGAGCCTGGAGCCAGCTTGGAATTCTGTGTTTCCCTCTCTCTCTGCCCTTCCCCCACTCACGTGCTGTCTCTCAAAAATAAATAAATGTTAAAAAAACAAAAAACAAAGAACAAATGATGTCTCAGATGATTCTGCTGCACCAGAACTTCAGATCCCTCCCAATATTTTACAAAATACTGCTCTAGTTAGTCTGTTTGGATGGCGTGTGGCCACACGCATAGGCTAAAGCAGAAAGGAGAGATCACCTGGGCAAGTGAACTAACCTCTCAGTTTTCTCATCTATAAAATGGGTAATAACAGTATCTACTCATAGGACTGAGAATTAAACAGGTTAATGAGTTTAAAGCATAGAATAGTGTCGGACACAGGGTGGGGATACGCCAGCTATTATCATCATCAAGCTGCTGATGATGTTTCACTTCTGGCGCTTTTCCACGAGCCTACCTTTTACTCACTGATGACTCGGCTCAGGTCATACAGAACAGGCATCGTCTCTTTTGAGTTCTTTAAAAAAAAAAAAATGTTTTTTTTTTTTTAAGATTTATTTTTGAGAGAAAGACAGAGACAGAGTATGAGTGGGGAAGAGGCAGAGCGAAAGGGAGAGACAGAATCCAAAGCAGACTCCAGGCTCAGAGCTGTCAGCACAGGGCCCGACATGGGGCTTGAACTCACGGACCGTGCGATCATGACCTGAGCCAAAGTGGGATGTTTACCCAACTGAGCCACCCAGGCGCTCCCAAATTTATGTCCTAATCTCCTCACTAGACTGGGAACTTGAGGGGGTGAGTCCGTTTTGCTCACCAGGCTAGCCCCCTGCTCCCAGCCCATTTATGCACATGACCGAAGGAATGCCCCTAAGGTGATCTTCCTCGCCTTACCAATCAGTGGTACTCCCTAAGTGTTACTGCTTTGTAACACTGTTCTCCTTCTTCCTCAGTGTTCTTCTCCAAATTCCCTTTGTCACCTCATAACGATACAGGTCACTTCCCCTCTCACACAGGGAAAAAGTAAAGAATACCACAGCTGTGTAGCAGGTTGCCTGATTTCTCAGGCAGTCCCTTGTCTCCTTAAAGGGACCATCTCAGAAATACTATACAAATTGACCCCAAACGATATAAAACTAAGTTTGTCTGTTTGTTCACATTGTCATGTGAAAATAGCCAGGCAGATCTTCAGCAATTTTGGAAAGTATGTTTGGGGTGATGGATCTGTCTTAAAATGGAGGTCAGGTGCGGGTGCCTGGGTGGCTCAGTTGGTTAAGCATCTGACTTCGGCTCAGGTCATGATCTCATGACTCATGAGTTCAAGCCCGCATCGGGCTCTGTGCTGACATCTCAGGGCCTGGAGCCTGCTTCGGATTCTGTGTCTCCCTCTCTCTCTGCCCCTCCGCTACTCACGCTCTGCTTCTGTCTCTCCAAAATAAATAAACATAAATAAAACAAAAAAACGGATGTTAGGTGGCATACACAAAATTCCTTTTGAGAGCATTCCAGGTGGGACATCTCAGAGAGAGAGAGGTAGTCAACTTTCAGAGAAGCTAGGGTCACAAAAATGAAGAGTGGTTTTAAGTAGGAGCCCCAACATGCTTGTCCTGTAGGCACTAGTATGTAACTGAACAGCTTGTTACTCTGTGTATTATTCCAGAGCAAGCAGCAGCAGCAATTTCTTTTACGATGGTTAATGATTCTTCCAGCAAGGCCAGGGGATATTTTTACTAGTTAAAGAAATTATGATACAGGAGTAGTAAGGGATGGTATGCAATATAAAAAACAAACTACAGGGCCCTGTGGGTGGCTCAGTCCGTTAAGCGTCTGACTCTTGATTTCGGCTCAGGTCATGATCTCATAGTCCGTGGGATCAAGCCCTGCTAACAGCACGGAGCCTGCTTGGGATTCTCTCTCTCCCTCTCTGTGCCCCTCCCCTGCTCATGCTCTCTCTCTCTCAAAATAAGTAAATAAGCATTAAAAAGACCATGTGTTTGTATGTAAATATACACATTTGCAAACTATTGAAGGTAAGCAAATCTATACAGCAAATAGTGAACAATGGTTTCCTCTGAGAAGTGGATGGGGAGAGAATCAAGGGAGACATTCATTTTCTCACTTGATATATTTTTGTACTATTTGTTTTTATAATGAGCATGTGTTACTATTATTTTAATAACAGCTTTATCGGGATATAATTCACATACTATAGAATTCACTCATTTAAAGTGTACAATTCATTTTTTTTTTTAGTATATTCACAGAGTTGTGCAACCGTCCCACAAATAAACATTTTCATCACCTCAAAAATAAACCCCATCATGAGTCACTCCCCATTTCCCTCTCCCTCCAGCCCCCTGGCAACCACTGTTCCACTTTCTGTCTCTGCGGGTTTGCCAATTCTAGACATTTAAAATAAACGGAAGCATGCATGTGTGGCTTTTTGTATCTGGCTTTTTTTCACTAAGCATAATGTTTTCTAGGTTCATTCAGGCTGGAACATGAATAAATACTTTATTCCTTTTTGTAGCTGAATAATATTCCAAGGTATGACTACACCACATTTAGTTTATCTACTCACCAGCTGATGGGCATTTGGGTTGTTTCTACCTTTGGGCTATTGTGAATAGTGTTGCTGTGAACATTCAGGAATGCTTTTTTTTTTTTTTTTTCATGTATAAGTTTTTGCTTGAATATCTGTTTTTAACTCTTTTAGGCATTTTTGTAGGAGAATTGCTGAGTAATGGTAATTTTATGCTTAATTTTTTTTGAGGGATCACCAAACTATTTTCCATAGTGGTTACACCATTTTACATTCCCACCAGCCATGGATGAGGGTTCCAATTTCTCAGCATCCTTGTCAACACCTGGTATTTCCCTTTTTATTTATTTATTTTAAATGTTATTAATTAATTAATTTATTTAGAGAGAGAGAGAGCACGCACAAGCAAGCAAGTGGGGGAGAGGCAGAGAGAGAGGGAGAGAGATACTCCATGCTGACAGCTTGAAGCCCGACGCAGGGCTCTATCTCATGAACCTGGGATCATGACCTGAGCTGAAATCAAGAGTCAAATGCTTTACTGACTGAGCCAGCCAGGCACCCCTCGATAATGTTCTCTAATGCAGAAAAGTTTTCAATTTTGATGAGTCCAATTTGTCTATTGTTCCTTTTACTGCTTGTGCTTTTGGTGTCTTACCTAAGATAGTGCAGCCAAACCAAAGCTCATGCAGATTCATTTCCATATTTTCTTTTAAGAGTTTTATATTTTTGATCTTATATTTATGTCTTTTTGAATAAGTTTTGTGTATGGCATGAAGAAGGAGTCCAACTTGGGTTTTTTTTTGCATGTGGATATCCAGTTGTTCAGCATCATTTTTAAAAAGAGTATTCTTGGGGCGCCTGGGTGGCTCAGTCGGTTGAGCGTCCGACTTCGGCTCAGGTCACGATCTCGCGGTCCGTGAGTTCGAGCCCCGCGTCAGGCTCTGGGCTGATGGCTCAGAGCCTGGAGCCTGTTTCCGATTCTGTGTCTCCCTCTCTCTCTGCCCCTCCCCGGTTCATGCTCTGTCTCTCTCTGTCCCAAAAATAAATAAACGTTGAAAAAAAATTTAAAAAAAAAAAAAAAAAAAAAAAAAAAGTATTCTTTCCTTATTTAATTGTCTTGGCTCTATTGTTGAAAATTAATTGACTATATATGTGAAGATAGCAAGTATTATTAAAAGAAAGAAAGAAAGAAAGAAAGAAAGAAAGAAAGAAGAAAGAAAGGGAGAGAGAAAGGGAGAAAGAAAGAGGGAGAGAAAGAGAGAGAAAAAGGAAGAGAGAAAGAAAAAAAAAGAGAATTAAAAAAGGGTAAAGCCTACAAATCTTTTAAATACAGAAATGGCCAGTTAAGCTGTATGGCCAGCTGTATGGCCCTAATGGCCAGCCTTGGGGACAAGGTCTAACTAGCTATGACAGTTTTACCAAACTAGCAGATGTAGCACCACATCATCTTAGATTGCAACATATATAGGCAGCTGCAATTTTTCTTATCCCAAGGGTTCTCTAGAACATTCCACAAATGACCAAAAATTATTTCTTGGAACTTGGTGCTCCGAGGAAGCCATCTGAAAGACTGAACTAATAACCTTTCCTCTGGTCATTAACATTATTTGTCTATAAGACTTGCATTTTATTATTATTATTTTTTAAGTGGCTTCACACCCAGTGCAGAGCCCAGCATGAGGCCCAAACTCACAGCCCTGAGATCAAGACCTGAGCTGAGGGGCGCCTGGGTGGCTCAGTAACTTAAGTATCTTGACTCTTGGTTTCCACTCATGTTATGACCTTGAAGTTCATGGGTTTGAGCCCTGCATCGGGCTCTATGAGTGATGTGGGGCCTGCTTGGGATTCTCTTTCTTTCTGCCCCTTTCCGACTTGTTCTTTCTTTCTCTCTCAAAATAAATAGAAACTAAAAAAAAAAAAAAAAAAAAAAAAAAAGAGTTACTGTAAACAATAAGATTCAGCAGAAGCTTCAGATGTCCCCAGCTCGATACCTGAACCCTCTTCTGCCTCTCCAATACTGTTTGCCTGTAGGTAGCTGGCCCTACTCAAACATAGGAAACAATCCCAAAGCAACCAACGGGGGGTATCCCCTATGCATGACAACTTTAAAAACAACAGAAAAAAGAAGGAAGGAGAAAAGAATGTAAGCGAAAAGCAGCTGAAAAACTTATATAATTCCAAAATATCTTCCAGGATGTCAAAGCATTAAAACACGATATTAAAACAAAAGAAAACAAAACAAAAGGGATTAAAGAAGAGATTTAAGGGTTTCAAGAAGGGGTTTTTGCATTACAGAAATGGAAGCTAGTGTAGCTTGGCAAATAGGCAGGGAAAAACAACTATTCAAAATAAAGTGAGAAACATGATGGGAATGTTGAAGAGATCTCGAAATTAAGAGGGACACTGACAAACAGATCATAGAGGAGAAGAGAGTTATGAAAGAAAGACAAAGTAGATCCAACACACAGAAATTAGGGTTTCTGAAGAAAAAGACAAAGCAAATGGAACAGAGAGATAAAATGGAATCTACAGATTGAAAGGCCTACCATATCCCAAGAAATCTCAATTTAGAACAATCAATGCCAAAACACAACATGGTGAAGTTCTGAAACTACAAGGATAAAGAAAATCAGTTGGTATCCAGGCAGAAGAAAATGTTCTATGACGGGGAAAGAAACAACTAAGGGAATAGAGGGTTTTGTTTCATTTTGTTGTTTTTTTGTTTTTTGGGTTTTTTTTGTGGTGCGTGTGTGTGTGTGTGTGTGTGTGTGTGTGTGTGTGTTTTAAGTAGGCTCCATGCCCAGTGTGGAGCCCAGTTTGGGGCTTGAACTCATGACCCTGAGAGATGGAAACACAGAATCTGAAGCAGGTTCCAGGCTCTGAGCTGTCAGCACGGAGCCCTATGCGGGGCTTGAACTCACGAACTGCCAGATTATGACCTGAACCAAAGTCAGCCACTGAACCGACTGAGCCACCCAGGCAACCCTCTTCAATTTTTTTTTTTTTAATATAAAGGCTGAACAATATCCACTTAGAAATAATATAGTTTAAAATTATTGGAACTTTTGGTTTATAACTAACGTATGCTCATTATCAAAACGATGAAAAAAATACAGAAAAGCATAAACAAAGTATATACCCCTTTTTAAAACTCAGTATTATATTACGAATATCTTCCTGGGCTACTAGAAAATTGTGGTTTAATGCTCTGTAGCACGGCCATGTAATTGATCATATACTGCTACATTAGGTTGTTACCAATTTCTTGCTATTAGAAATAGTGGTGTAATAAATACCACAACATACAGTCACCTTGAGTCCTTTTTTTTTTTTTAAGTTTACTGATCTATTTATTTAAGTAATCTCTACACCCAACATGGGGCTCGGATTTACACCCTCGAAATCAAGAGTTGCACGCTCCTGGGACTGCACCAGCCGGGCACCCCACCTTGAATCCTATTTTTATTGTATATTCGTAACCTCTCCCGAGGAATGAAGAGTAGACACACATGCATGCTTGGTTAAGGCCGCTGCTCTCTGGTCCCGCTTTACTTCTTTTGCATTGCTTCCCCCCGTCTTGTCACTGAAAACCTCCCTTCTGTTCTAGAATAATCTGCCTTTGAAGCCGTACTGAAGCAGCTTTCACTTTTCACATAATAGCCCCATATCAGCTGGGGCTACTTCGGTCTCCATCCCTGGTTTCTTTTCTAGGAAACATTGTTGTCCTTTGCGCCTTCTGGGAGGATGGGAGCCCTGACTTGCTCTTGCCAACTGGGACTGGAACCGTGCCCTTGAGCCTCAGCCCAGTCACTTCTTTGTGTGTTTGGAGGAAAGAACTGCACCAGGCTTTATTTTAATCTCTTACAGTGAGAGGATGCTTGGTCAGATCTCCTTTGGCAGCCAGCATATGGTCTTTTTTTTTTATTTTTTATTTTTTGTAGTGGGAAAGGCTCTTAGGGGCTCGGGAGGAGAGGGGGTTTAATTGCCAACACGACCCCAATTGTGCCAGACTCTGCTTTGTGGCTTCTTTTTCACTGTATGATTTGTATGGATTTATTGGAAAACACAAAGACTTCCAGGAACTGCTAGCAAGCCAGACTCATTTATGTTTCCTAGTAGGTACTGGATTCTATTTCCCTGTGAAGCTAAAATTAGTCTGTAGAAGTCTTGGGCTTGTTAATGTCAAACTGATGTTAAGACAAGCACTGGGAGAGATGAGATTTTTATTGTGCTGCGACCTTAGAACAAAGTGGAGCCGAATCCACAGAATGGCAAAATAAAGGGCTGGAGAAGAATTCTTCCAAGCGAAAAGTACTCATCTACACTTCCTAGAAAATTAAAAATAACTATGCAAGGCAGGGACCTAGACTGTTTTTACTTAATTAAAGAAAGTGAAAACAATTTCACTAAAGAAAGCGAGGGGAGAAAAAGTGAGGAAAGGGGGTTGGGATGTATAGACATCACTCAGGTCTGTGAGACCACACCTTTACATGCTGGCCACGGACAGAAAGCTTATGGTATGAGTGGAATGAATCATTCATTTATTTAACAAACATGTCTTGAGCAACCACTATGTATCAAGGATTACAACAGAACTGGGGGCTTATGGCATAGAGTAAAAAATCAGGGGGCGCCTGGGTGGCTCAGTCGGTTGGGCGGCCGACTTCGGCTCAGGTCACGATCTCGCGGTCCGTGAGTTCGAGCCCCGCGTCGGGCTCCGTGCTGACAGCTCAGAGCCTGGAGCCTGTTTCGGATTCTGTGTCTCCCTCTCTCTCTGACCCTCCCCCATTCATGCTCTGTCTCTCTCTATCTCAAAAATAAATAAACGTTAAAAAAAAATTAAAAAAAAAAATCAGTGTGCATGCCAGGATAGAATAGGACAATGAGAATGCAATGAAAGTGCCCACAAAAAATCTGGGCAAATCAGCGATGCCACGGGATTCTAAGTTAACCCTTGAGCTGAGGTTGAAGGAGGAATAGGAGTTTGCTAGAGGGACCAGATGGGTGTTAGGAAGGGAGGAAGCCTGCTAGAGGGAGAGGCAAATGTGTCGATGCATAAGAAAAGCCTGGTACATTCTGAGGCCCTGCCTAGATGTGAGCCTCAACATAGACTGGGTACTGTGCTGTCCTGCCTTTTTTTTGTCACGGGAATAGATGTGATGTGGGTATAAGCAGGGAGATAGGGCTCAGACCACGAAAAGCTTTGAGACCTTGCAAATCTTGCCTAACAATAGGTCATTGGGCCCCAGGGCACTTTAATGGGCACAGGTTATCATTGGGTGGGGGGTATCAGCTTTGTTTTATTCCATCCTGATCAGGTCTCCCTTGAATCCCCACCCTTTCTAGTCAGAGAACTTTGGAGCCCTGTATCTGACTTTCTCCCCACTTACCCCCCAGAACGAGGCTCATGAAAAGACCATGGTGTTTATAAAAAGGCTTAAAAGCATTGTTATATTTTCAAAGAATTCCATTCTATGCTTTGAATTTATCACATCAAATCTTATCACAATGTACACAGAATTCTTTCTTTTTTTTTTAAATTTATTTTTAATGTTTACTTATTTTTGAGAGAGACAGAGACAGAATGCGAGTGGGTTAGGGGCAGAGAGAGAGGGAGACACAGAATCCGAAGCAGGCTCCAGGCTCCAAGCTGTCAGCACAGAGCCCAACGCGGGGCTCGAATTCACGAGCTGTGAGACCACGACCTGAGCCAAAGTCAGACGCTCAACTGACTGAGCCACCCAGGTGCCTCCACAGAATTATTTCTGATTCCTCATTCACTTGTATGGATAGAACTTAAGTAGAGATGGAAGAATATTTTATTAGGTATGTGGGGTAGTCTTTAAATATATATATAATTTAGAAATATAGGCTTCCTAAAAGAAAAAAGAAATCCAACTGTACAGAATTCTGCAGAATTAAAAAGCGAAAGTATCGCTCTTCCCTGGCCCAAATTAAGGAGTAGCTACTATTAAGAAGTCTCGGACGCATCTTTTTAGAAATTATCTACGCATACAAAATATACATGTGTTTTTTGTTGTTTTGAAAAATATAAACAAAATAATCCTATGGACTCTTCTAATATATTAAGAAGCACAGCCAAATGAGGAGGAAATCTGTAGGCTGCATTTCCCAGTCACATGCAATTCCCAAGTACCCCAGAGAGGGTCTCCGATCTCCACTGTGGGCCTGAACGTTAGCAGACGTGCACGGTGAGACAGCTTTCATCGTTGCAGCAGCCATGACCGTCAGGCCAATGCCTACTAGCCAAGCTCCTATACCTTGAACTGTTCTCTTTCTTCAATATCTAGCACAGTGCCTTGCCCATTCCAGGCATTTAATATGTATCTGTTAACAATATACGTTTAAATATCATACGACTCAATAAATCAGCAGAACCCCGAGGTATTAAGACCTGGGTAAAGTTACCGAAAGTATCCATTTGTTGCCTAATGCCTGAGATTATGCCTTCTTTTCTTGACAACTGAATATTTTTTTCCCTCTGTAAGTGATTTACTTGGGTGAGCTCCTCTGGCTAAGTGTTTCCCTGAGATCCAGCAAGGAGGTCCAGAACAATGGAAAAAGGAACTGACCACACACAATGCCAACTCAATGTACTCTTAAATACACACGAGTCTTTCAAATACAGTAACAAATGGCTGACCTACTTTCCTGCAGAAAGGCAGGAATCAATTCCATCTTCCTTTCTGTTTTTGAATCCCAGCACTGCCATTTATTAAATGGGTGACCGCAGAGAATTCTCTTAATCCGTCTGACCTTTAGTTTCTTCATGTGAAACAAATAAAGGATAAGGAAACCTATTTTGGACAGTTAGTCAAAGACTCAAAGGAGATGACCTTTGTCAAAGTATGTGTCTGGCATGGGGTAGATGTAAGATATGATGGTTGAAGCCGGGGCTCCAGAGCCGGAGTGCTTCAGTTCAAATGCCAGCTCCAGCACTAACTAGCTGGATGACCTCAGGCAAATCACTCCACCTCTCCCTACATCACAGTTTTCTTATCTACGACATGGGAAAAGTAATTGGATGAGACTGAGGATTTAGTGAGATCATGTGTTTAATATGGTTTTTGGCACTGCGGTAATGGCTGACTCACGGTAATGGCTGACTCTATACTTACCATTATTATTACGAGTGTAGGTCCTCCATTAAACTTCCCTTTCTCTTCCTCCCCCAAATTCTTCTCTTTGACTCCTCTGAATATCCTAAAGTAAGATTCCAAAACCCTGCTTTTTCTGGGTTGTGAAACGAGAGTCGGAAAGAGTGAATACAGCTTGCGAGTTGCTAGGGACTGAGTTGCGTCCTCCTGAGATTCATGTGTTGGAACCCTTAACCTCCAATGTGACTCTATTTAGAGACAGGGTTTTTAGGAAGTAATTAAGGTTAAGCGAGGTCATAATGGTGGAGCCCTAATCCTGCAGGACTGGTGACCTCGTAAGTGGAGAACAAGAGAGAAATTTCTCTCACTCCTCTCCGTGTGAACGTACAGGAAGAAGTCAGCCATCTGCAAGCCAAGAAGCGAACCCTCTGCAGCAACTTGGTGCTGCTGGACCTTAATCTGGAAGTTCCAGCCTCCAGAACTGTGAGATAATAAAGTTCTTTTGTCTAAGGCACACAGGCCATGGTGCTTGGCTATGGTAGCCTGAGCTAAGACACACGGTTCCCTCGAATCTTCAAACTGGCTTCTTGAAGTATTTATTTTTTAAATATATTTATTTTTATAAGTTTATTTATTTACTTTGAGAGAGAGAAAAAGCATGAGTGGGAGAGGGGTAGAGAGAGAGGAAGAGACAGAGATAGAGAGAGAGACAGAGAGAGAGAGAGAGAGAGAGAGAGAATCCCAAGCAGGCTCCCCACTGTCAGTGCAGAGCCCGACACGGGGCTCAAACTCAGGAACCGTGAGATCACGACCTGAGCTGAAGTCAGACGCTTAACTGACTGAGCCACCTAGGTGTCTCTTTAAGTGTTTATTTTTGACAAGTTTACTACCCTTCCACTGTAGCATTTCACAAGTAGGGGATGTTGCTGAAGCTGCATGCTCTTCAGAATATATATGAAAAAATTAATAAATTAAGATAGAGGATAAGAGTAATGACCTTTGGTTTGAGGGCAGTTTTCACAACTCTGATCTGGCCCTGAGAAAACATCTTGCGTTGCTGGGCCAAAGCAGATACTGCACAGGAGGAAGTCTGTGTGTATAATACGGGTGCCTGAGCACAAGCCCATTCATATTATTATTTATCTTAATAGTGAGCAAAGAAATCACAACATACACTGACAGAATACACGTCACTATAATTACAGTATGCATTAAAGAACCTACTGGCATAGATAAGGGAGGAAATTATGCCATGACGATCCCAATAGTTTACCCTGAGTCAAGTAAAATGGAGAATAAATTGAAACAGGTTTTTTCTTTTTTACAAGCTTATTTATTTTTTTAGTAATTTCTATACCCAATATGGGGCTCAAACTCACAACCCAAAAATCAAGAGTTGCATGCTCTGGGCACATGGGTGGCTCGGTTGGTTGAGCGCCCAACTCTTGGTTTTGGTTTGGGTCATGATCTTGTGGTTCGTGGGTTTGAGCGCCCCATAGGGCTCTGCAGCTGGCAACACAGAGTCTGCTTGGGATTCTCTCTCTTTCTCTGCTCTTCCCCACTCATGCTGTCTCTGTCTCTCTCAAAAATAAATAAGTAAACTTAAAAAAAAAAAAAGTCACATGCTCTTCAATTGATCCGGCCAGGCGCCCCTGAAACTTTTTTCTTATCCCTTTGTAGGGTACTGAAATGAACAGGAGCCCCCCAGTCTAACCCAATGAAGGTCGATTCCCAACAAAAATCCCTAACACAATATAGAATATCTTTCATAACCAGCAGCCAACACAGCTAATGGTGAAACACTAGATGCGTTCTCAGTCAAATCATGAATGCTCTTACCACAACTGTTTCACATAGTCTAAGAAACTTATCCGCTCCAAGCAATAAGAATTGGAACATAAGTAAGAGGCATACGTGGAAAAATGGAAGACTATATTAGTATTATTTGCAGATGATTTACCCATAACACTAAGAGAATCAAGTGAAAGGCTGTTAGGCTTTTTAAAGTTTCATATGTGGATGGCTATTAACAAGATACACATAAAAATCAGTAAATCTTTTCCATACCAGTGGTGAAGTATTAGAAAATATATCAGAAAAAGTCTTATTCATAACAATAACAAAAAATAAGATGAGCCAAAATGACCTTAGTTATGAACGTTTTTGGTACCCGGATGGAGAAAACTGCATGAAGTCCTGTCTTTTTTTTTTCAGTAATTCATCATCTGGGAATCTACCTAAGGGAAGGGCCAGACCTTCAACGATTTATTAACAGATTTAAAAATACTTAAATATTGGAAAAATGGAAATATTCAATATCAGGAGTATGTTAATTAAGTTATAGTACATCCTGTGATCACATCTTTACAATGATTCTAAGGATGATTTAAACAATTTTTTTAAATGTTTATTTATTATTGGGAGACAGAGCATGAGTATGGGAAGGGCAGAGAGAGAGGGAGACACAGAATCCAAAGCAGGCTCCAGGCTCTGAGCTGTTAACACAGAGCCTGATGTGGGACTCGAACCCATAAGCTGTGAGATCGTGACCTGAGCTGAAGTCAGACACTTAATGGACTGAGCCACCCGGGCATCCCTGATTCTAAGGACGATTTAATGACTTGGGGGAAAAAAAAGTAGGATGCAGAACTCTTGACACCATCTGATGCTAATTTTGTTTAAGTTTCCCTATTCCCACCCCTGAGGTTTATATGACACCAAAGACATAATTCTCATCATTCATTGCATGTGGTTTTCTCTTCTTGCCGTGCCTGATCTCCATATTCTCTTCTTGCCCCACTGATCTAAGGGCAATTGCATCCACTCTGATAATTTCAATTCTGCTATGTGCTAAGGATGTCTAATCTGTTCTTTTCCATAACCCAATTCTTCTCCTTCGCAAACTATGCCAGCTAATCTTTATCCACCTAGATCTCTAGGCCTATAATTTCCATTATCCCTGATTTCTTCTTTCTTCAAATCCTGCCATTAAACCTCTTAAATAAGACTCGAATTCATCCCCTCATCTCCCTCTTACATGTGCTGCACTCTAAATTGAGACATTCTCAGGGGCACCTGCGTGGCTCAGTCAGTTAAGCATCAGCTTGGGCTCAGGTCATGATCTCGTGGTTTGTGAGTTCGAGAGTCCTGCTTTGGGCTCTTTGCTGTCAGCTTAGAGCCTGCTTCAGATCCTCTGCCCTTCCCCTGCTTTGTCAAAAATAAATAAAAACATTAGAGAAAATAAAATACATTGAGACATTCTCCTTTCATCAGGACCAATGCACAAGACGGACTTGTCTATGGTCCCAATCTCTTTAATCCATTCTATCCTCCTCAGAGTCGTCAGAGGGATCATTCTAAGACACACAGCTGGTGCTCTGTCTCCGCTACTCATTGTTTCTGTTTCTGTTGTGATGCCATGAAGGTTCAAACGGTAAGAGATGCATGTCCTGCCAGGGCTATTTTATTTACTGCTCATCTAAACTTTCCTACCTCCCCCTTTTCCCATTGTGGGAGGAAGCCGCTAAGTAAAGCAGGTACTGAAATGAAAAAGGAAACCCAGGGAGAGTGACTCAGCTCATAGACAATGCATGGAGACAATCTAAGCCTAACAATCTGCTGGAAGTTTCTCACCAAAGTGGTCTTACTCAACTTAGTGCCATTTATAGTTTCTTCCCTTCCCTAGGCCCTGCTGTGGATCTTCTAGAGATGTGAGCCGTTTTCCAGGTGCTCCCCACAGAACCTATTTTGTCTTTTAGGCCTGTTTTCCTTTGTTTACCTCTGCTTAACCTACCTTTGGTTCCTTGCTATGGATTGGACACTTGAAATACATCTCTGCGTCCTACGCAGTCCTATAAGGAAGCCCCAGCCTAGGCCAATCCCCTAGACCTTCGCTAACCAAACAAAACCACGAGGCTATGTGGGGTATAAAGCATACAGTCTTTGCAAGACAGTGAGGCTAAATGAGGATTTTTTCCCCTGCCTAGAGCCATTCCCAGCATCCTGATGCTGAAACAAAGCACTCATATACTGGGGAAGCCGGTATGTAGCAGCAACTACAGTGGGTGAGAAGTTGGTAGAGGTGGTGGTGGTGGTGAGCCATGCAGGGCGGGAGACCTGAGGGAAAGTCTGTCAGGGCCCCCAAGTTTTTCTCCATAACATAAAGAGATGGGCAGAAGGAAAATTCCCCCCTTTTTGGCAGGACGCAGTTGTGTTTGTGTGTGACCCCTGGAACCGCTGTCGTCATCACCTCGCAACCACGAGGGGAGCTTACTGACGTGATGGAGACAGTCTCACAGAGAGGTGGGAAGCACTTGGGTCCTAGGTGATGTTGTTGAGCCAACCTGGAGCCATCTTGCTTTTGGATGACTTCATATGTGGGAGGACGTGTGTTACTGATGAAGCCGCCTAGATGGATCCCAGCGCATTCATCATTCACTGGTAACTTATTAGACTCACCCGGGCCTGCCTATACTCGTAACTCCCTTCCTTCATCTAATAGGGTACTCATTCTAATCTTGTAAGGGTAAAAAAACAAAGTCTAACTGGGACTTTGTTGAAATGGTGCAGAAACTAGGAATAAACAAATGGTGAGTGAGGGCAGTGGTACCTTCTTCTTTTTGCTTCTTTTAATTTTTAAAAATGTTTTATTTATTTTTGAGAGAGAGAGAGAGAGAGAGAGAGACAGACAGACAGACAGAGCGTGAGCAAGGGAAGGGCAGAGAGAGAGAGAGAGGGAGACACAGAATCCAAAGCAGGCTCCAGGCTCTGAGCTGTCAGCACAGAGCCCGACTCGGGGCTTGAACTCGTGAACCACAAGATCATGAGCTGAGCTGAAGTCAGGCACTCAACCAACTGAATCACCCAGGCGTCCCTAGACATCAGATATTTCTGACGTCAGAATAATGTTTATTAAATAATGTTTATTTATTTATTTTTGTGTGTGTGCGGGGGGGGGTGAGGGGCAGAGAGAGAGGGAGATAGAGGATCCAAAACAGGCTCTGCTCTATCAGCGCAGAGCTTGACGTGGGACTTGAACTCACAAATTGTGAGCGGAAACTGAGAGTCGGATACTTAACCGACTGGGCCACCCAGGAGCCCCAGTGGTAACTTCTTTGTGCACAGACATAGCAGCCTCTACTTTTGCACTTCCTTCCTGTCCTTAGCTGTATATCTAGAATGTAGATAACAGAAACCACCTACCAGACAAATGAGCTATCCCTTATAGATTTCCCTCATATGTCTCAGGGTTAAGGTCAACTGTTGAGTAAAGTTACCAGTTCATCCTAGAAACTGGTTAGTGTTTACCTACTTATAGGTAAACCATCCAAATGGGGCTCAGCTCCCGGACAAACAGTATCTGAAAATGATGATATAACTAGATACAGGTTATAGTAACGAGGTAACTTATTTAGTACTCCTGCCCTATAAAAATGGCAGAGTAAATGTTGTTTTGTAGGAATGAATTGAAAACATCAGCAGAATTACTACTTTGGCCTTTTACATGCTTTGAGAGTGATCATTTTTTTTTCTTTGCCTATACTTAAAGGAACTTGTGTCTTCATCATGTTTTAAGTTGTATTATCCTGTTCTTGCACATTAGCCAATAACATTAAAAAAAAAAACCTCAAAAAAAAGGAAGCAAGGACAATCGAATTTATAATAAATCCCAAAAGCTATGTTGCTGGTGAAGAACAGATATTTAAGCCCCAAAGCTAGTAATACTCACAAACTCCAGTTGCTGTTATATAGACCTCTGATTTTTTTAAAATAAGAATACAGTAAACAATAATAAGACACTAAAAAATATTTTTATATGCCAGAAAATAGTAGGAGAAAGGAGTGTCGTATGGTACTTGACATTTTTTCTATATAAAAATTAAAAAAAGTTTTTTTTAACGTTTATTTATTTTTGAGACAGAGAGAGACAGAGCATGAACAGGGGAGGGTCAGAGAGAGGGAGACACAGAATCTGAAACAGGCTCCAGGCTCTGAGGTGTCAGCACAGAGCCCGACGCGGGGCTCGAACTCACGGACCATGAGATCATGACCTGAGCCGAAGTCGGATGCTTAACCGACTGAGCCACCCAGGCGCCCCTATATAAAAATTTTCAAACAGAAAAGTTAACAAGAATAGTATAATGAACACTCATGTACCTTTCACCAAGGCTCAACTTGTTAATATTGTGCTATTTTGGTTTAATCTATATAGGTATGCATTTTTTTCCCCAAATCATTTTAAAGTAAATTACAGACATCTTGATCAGTCATATTATATTTAGCCTTGATTTTCAATATCTGCTTTTCAAGTATTTTTTCATTCATGTTTTATAAAATCCTTTAAAAAAGATAAAAAAAAAAAAGAATTATTATGTTTATCCTGTTAAACAGCAAGACTTACAGGGGTGCCTGGGTGGCTCTGTCAGTTAAGTGTCTGACTTCTGCTCAGGTCATGATCTTGTAGTTTGCAAGCCTGAGCCTTGCATTGGGCTCTCTGCTGTCAGCGTGGAGCCTGCTTTGGATCCTCTGTCCCCCTCTCTCTCTGCCCCTCCCCTCTTGCTCTCTCTCTCTCTCAAAAATAAATAAACATTTAAAAAAATGGGGCGCCTGGGTGGCTTGGTCAGTTAAGTGTCCGATTTTGGCTCAGGTCACGATCTCGCAGTCCGTGAGTTCGAGCCTCGCGTCGGGCTCTGTGCTGACTGCTCAGAGCCTGGAGCCTGTTTCAGATTCTGTGTCTCCCTCTCTCTCTGCCCCTCCCTTGTTCATGCTCTGTCTCTCTCTGTCTCAAAAATAAATAAATAAAAAAAAAAAATGAAAAAAAAGCCAAGATTTACAGTGTAAGAGAAAAGAGATTTGATGTATCAATCAAAGGCATTAAACAAATCCCCTGAAATATTAACTCTACATTGCAGTCATTAGTATTCCTGATTTCTTTTTCCTTAAACAAATATATATATACTAGCTCTGTCCACTATGAAGTTCAAGTAACCACAGGAAATAACACCATAGAAATAAACACTCAAGTAACTCTGGCTATGGTCTCTAAACGCCACACCCTCCTAAGAGACACCAAAACTCCTTGGAGGGATGGCTGATGCCAGGACTGAGGCAGGAAAGAACACAAGAAGGTGCTGGGAAATCTGGTTGTCCTTGATAGCAAGCAAATTCTACAAGACTAAAGAGGTCACACCCAAAGGACACAGGGGCTAACATGAAGAGTCTCAATAGTCACAGATGAGACAACCGGAGGATCAAAGAACATGACTGAAACTGAAACCCTGAATATCTAAAAACACATAGGTACTCAATGAAATGAAAAAGTGCCCTCCCCCATCCAAGCAACAAACAACAGATTACCACCGGAAGTACGTAGGGCATCAACTCCTTATTCTGAAAATGGCAATTAAAGGATTAAGCATTTATCCTGCTGTCTTTTCGGATCAAATTCTATATTGGGATAATTAAATAAATAGCCCCAGTCGATAAAGTTTTGCTTTGCAGCTAATATACTTAGAATGCAGGAGATGTTTAGAAACTCAGCATTTGGCTATTTCTGGTTAAACAGTGATTCAGGCAATCATGAAAACATTACATGAGAGGTGGGTGTGGGTCTTTAAAATGAAAGGAACAGCTGTTGCCATGTGAATTCACTGATCCATCGTGGAGTCACCGTGAGACAATCAGATGGCATGTGTCCCCTGAAATGATGCTATATAAAGTGCACGGTATAGTTTATGCAGTATTCTCACCCCTGAAAGTTACAGTTAAGTTCTAGTTTGCAAGAAATACGGATGACAGAACAACTTAATACCACAAGGAGGCAGGCAGACAGATCCAGAATGTGTGACGTCCTGTATGACAACTAAGTTTTCTCCACAATCAAAGACAAGGTGGGGAAGGGAGGAAGGGACAATGAAACAAAATATCAACCAACTATGCGTGTGGACTCGTTCACATCCTGACTTGAAAAAATCAACTGTAAAAAGACGGTGAGCTACTTGGACAAACATCTACGGATTAGGTAGGTGTTAGGGGGACACCAGGGAATTGTTGCTATTAATTTTGTTAGAGGTGATGATGATGGCATTGTGACCATAGGAAAAAAAAAATGTCTATCTTCTCAAGAGAGGTGTATCTAAGTATGTGGGCGTGAAATGACCTGAGGCCTAGATTTTCTTAAAAAATGCTTCATACACATACAAGTTGTTAAGTGGGGATAGATGAGGCAAGTATAATAAAAAAGGCCTGATAATTAACTGGGCTTAGGAGTAGGCATATGGGGGTTCATGGCACTGTTCTTCATACTTCTGTGTAGTTTTGAAAATTTCATAACATTTTTTTTAAAGATTAAAGTAGCTATCTTCAGAGATAGAATCTGAACAGACGTTGAAAACATTTATTTGCGTTACTGTCACTTAAAAACAAATGTGAAACTATTTTAAGTAGACTTCTCAAATAAGATGTTCTTACACACCCACATTCGTTTTTTTGTGTCTTTTGAGCATACCACTGCATATTTATTGTCAGCGAATTTCTACATTTTTGAAAGATACATTACCTGTCGTCAATAATCATTATACTGGAGGGTGGAATCCCCAAAACATCACAGCTCTGCAAAAGTTCTTTCTTACGAATCTCCCCTTGATTGTAGTAATTTCCTGGAGATAACAAATATACAGTGGTAGATTTAACACTGGAAATGTATCAGTTTACTCATTCTTATCTTGTTCTTTAAGGGACTTAAGCTGCCTGAAAAATGTGTGGTTATGATAAAAAGTTGAGGAAAATACACTAGGTTCACTCCAGTGAGACCACCGGCAGCCCAGTCTTTAGAAGTACCATTTGATCCTTCCCCATCTCTGTTTCTATCTGTCTGTCCATCTGTCTATCTCTCTGCATTTCAGTTGCATGCTACAGGAAGTATGGCACATCGCCAAGACCATTGGCTTTGGAGTTAAGCAGATTTAAAATGAATTCTTCTTTAACTACTCAGAGTAAGTTAGGGACCTGGGAACGGTATTAGTTCGGCCCCTTTAAATTGATAGTACTCCAGTATCTGTTAAACATTTATTTAAAGAAGAGGCTCTTACTCCTAAGTATTACAGGAAAATGTGCCCCTAGGGATCTTGACCACATCAGTGCCCCGAATAGCTTATGTAACCTTTATTTTCCCAACACGTGTAGTCTATTTCCTAAGAATGGTTCTGGTAAGTACAGCTTCCCTGTATCCTTACACATCATATACAGGGAAGTTTTGGTACCACTTAAACTGCATTTACGAGCACTTGTCTAGCTAGTGCACCCCTTAATTCAACTCTCCAGCAGATAATTGCATGTGTAATACGTGCCCGTTACCTAACTTTCCTGAGCCACAGTTTCCCCATCTGTAAAGTGGGGATGATGGTCATCTCTGGAGGCTTTCCTGAGGAGTACATGAGACCACACACATCCATCCAGTTCAGTACTCTGTTTTCTCTTTCCTCCACCTCTTTATCTTTACCCTCCCCCTCCTCCGCTTCCTTTCTTCCTGAATTACAATCATTTTCGTTGTCCCGACCAAATGGCATTCCCTCTGGGAAGGCTTTCGTTCTTCCCCTGGCAAGGAATCATTTCCAGTGTGCTCATAAATATGAACTTTTCTCCATGATTGGATTATGAATTGCTAAATGTCATTAACCTTAAAAGTCAAAGTCTATTTCAACTTTGTGTCGTCCTGGTGTCCTGCACCCTGCAGGCACTCATGAAGCACTGAACAGAGAGAGGCTTCGTGTCCTGGCCACATAATGCAGAGAAAAACTCCCACAATGAGACCTTTCAACTTTGGCAGGGGGTTATTCCAGTGCTAGTTTTGAACTGTTTGAACCCAGGAAGGAGATAGCCATTACATTGTAGCCAACAAAGGGACTAACCCTAAAAAGACTCCAGATAGTTTTGTGTTGTCCTCATCACAACTTTTTCTTTTTTAAAAAAAAGATAGAAGCTATAGTCAACCGGATGGTCGTTCTGTTTTAGGCTCCTCTCCAGTCTATCTACATACCCTCAACCATTTCATCTCCAGGTTCCTTGATCTTTGGTGATAAGGAGTCTAATGTACTCTAGTGACGTGATTCCTAAGTCCAGAGTCTGCACATCAGGCTCTCGGGATTGTGAGAAACTGCTTGGGATGGAGGCTAAGGAGTTTATTGCTTTGTGTTTGAATTAAGGAACTTAAAATAGGTTAGGGAGTTGAAGTCAGAGGTCATTTTAAATATTTTCCCCAAGTTTGGTGAACATGTAGGCACCTCAACAGAATAAGCATCTGAGATCTGGCAGCAGCTCTTAAGGACACACTCTGGAAGTGTGTTGAAGGGTGCCTGGGGGCCACAGTCGGTTAAGCATCTGACTTCGGCTCAGGTCATGATCTCACAGTGCGTGGGTTCCAGCCAGGTCTTGATCTGGTAGTTTGTGAATTCGAGCCCCGTGTTGGGCTCTGTGCTGACAGCCCGGGGCCTGGAACCTGCTTCGGATTCTGTGTCTCCTTCTCTCTCTGTCCCTCCCCCGCCTCCCCCACCTCTCAAAAATAACTAAACATTAACAACAGCAGCAGCAGCAGCAGCAACACCACCACCACCACCACCACCACCACCACCAACGAACTGTGTCCAACAACAACAACAACAACAACAACGAACTGTGTCCAAGTAGGGTAGGTGCACACTGGGATGCACAAGACTGTCTACTGGGGAGAGGAAAAGCTTTGCAACTTTTCCTCTTAATTTGTTTACCTTGTCCTTCATAAATATTAACTTTCGTTAATGTTTCATAATGTACACATTAATTCAGTGGTCCATGTACTTAATATAATTATAAATAAGTATACATATAATGAGAGTATTTGCTCAAAAGTTTTTATCAGTAGGAAAATGTGACCCAAAAAGGAGGTCATTGGAGATCATTATTCTAGAAAACAGAAAATCGGATTAATGTAGATTTGTTTACATAGAACTACACTGTGTGTGTGTGTGTATATGTGTGTGTGTGTGTGTGTGTGTGTGTGTGTGTGTGTGATAAGTTTATGGATAACTGTGCTTAGTGAAGTCTTCCATCTTGTGATAACTAGTATTTCTCAATAATTACTAGTAATCATAATGACATTTAATGGAAATTAAAGCCATTTTGTAAAGACCCACACTTATACACCACAGTGTATAAAGGTAAACATTTTTTTACTTTAAAATTAAAATTTAATTTATTATAAGTAGGTAAAATACTTACACCATTAAAAATCAAAAGAAACATCATAAAAAATCCCTCTTTCACTCCTTTAGTTACCCTACCTTGTAAGTTTTAAGTTGTTAAAATGAGAAATGGGTTGAGAATCGAAACATCATGGGCCCAATACTTTCTACTGACTTTATGGATACTGAAATTCCTTAAGTTCCTGGGTTTCAAGAACACTAGCAAGGTTTTTTTCTTGAATACGACCAAGTTAATTTTAAAATAAATGTATTTGAAAGAAAAAAAGGTCAACATTTGCTCAACTGTAAAATGAACGATTTTAGGTTCTTTCTGGCCAGTTGAGGTCTACCCAGGAAAACAGAAACCAAGCCAAATATTTACATCAGTAAGAATTTAATGAAAATAACTTAATACATAACTGGTGGAAGATTTGAGGACCAATCAGGGACCAGTGAAGTGGCCCAGAGATTAGTGACAGTAAGAAGAAACTGGCAAAACGAGCAACACTAGGTTGGACAGATAAAAGGAGGGGGCAGTGTTCTTAGAACCCAAAGGCCTAGGTTCTCCAAAGGAAGTTGAAACCAAAAGAGCTAGACTCTCTTCCCTTAGAATGTGTCCATAGAATCAAGCTGGAGAAATCACGTTTTAAAAACGAAACTAGAATTGGGGTGCTTCGTGGCTCAAGTCTGTTAAGCGTCTGACTCTTGGTCTCGGCTAAGTTTATATCTCAAGGTTCATGAGTTCGAACCCCACCTGGGGCTCTGCGGTGGCAGCATAGAACCTGCTTGGGAGGCTGTCTCCCCATCTCTCTGCCCCTCCCCCTGGTGCGCTCTCTCTCTCTCTCTCTCAAAGATGAATAAACATTAAAAAAAGTAAATAAACTTAAAAAAAAAGGTCAAATTACTTGAACAGAAAACGGTTTTCCAAAGATAGATGGCCAATAAGCACATGAAAAGATGCTCAATATTAGTCGTAAGAGAAATTAAGGCAAAACCACAATGAGGTATCATTTCATACCCACTAGGACGGCTATGGCAAAAACAAACTCAGCTTGTTTAATGTTGCTTTTTAACTATGAATAATTCAACATTTTCCTTATTGAGATATATTTAGATCCAACCTCCAAAGTGTTAGTCTCATTTAACATTTTTCTTTCTGACCTAACACATTTGAGATTTCTTTAAAAAAAATTTTTTTTATGATTATTTGTTTTTGAGAGAGAGAGCGCGAGCAAGCAGGGAAGGGACAGAGAGAGAGGGAGACACAGATCTGAAGCAGGCTCCAGGCTCCGAGCTCTCAGCACAAGAGCCCCATGCAGGGCTCGAACTTGTGAAATGTGAGATCATGACCTGAGCTGACATCTGACGCAGTCAGTTAAGCATCTGAGTCTTGGTTTCAGCTTGGGTCATGACCTCATGGTTTGTTGAGTTTGAGTCCCCCAAAAAACAAACACAAAACTTAACAGATGTAGATGAGGATGTGGAGAAAACACACCCTTGTGCATTGCTGGTGGGAACATAAAATGATACATCTGCCATGGAAAACAGGATGGAGATGCCTCAAAAATTTAAACATAGAATTAACATGTAACTCTGCAATTCTACTCCTAGGTATATTCTAAAACAACAACAACAACTAAAAACAGGAACTCAAACAGATAACTTATATACCTGTGTTCACAGCAGCATTATTCACAATAGCCAATTTTCCACAATAAAAAATATTTAAAAATTAGATTTGCAATGGGGCGCCTGGGTGGGTCAGTTGGTTAAGCATCCAACTTTGGGCTCAGGTCATGATATCACAGTTTGTGAGTTTGAACACTGCATTGGGCTCTCTGCTGTCAGCACAGAGCCTGCTTCGGATGCTCTGTCCCCTTTCTCTCTGACCCTCCCCTGCTCGTTCTTTCCCTCAAAATAAACAAATAAACTTAAAAAAAAATTAGATTTGCATTGAATAAAAAATATCTTTTAGTTACTAGTTATCACTGTAAAACAGAAATTATGTCTTTAAAACTGGTAGAGGGGTGCCTGGCTGGTTCAGTCAGTGGAACACGTGACTCTTGATCCTGGGGTTATGAGCCCCACGTTGGCTGTAGAGGTTACTTAAAAATAAAATCTTAAAAAAAATAAAACAAAACTGTAGAACAAGGTTGTTGTTTTTTAAAAATTTTTTTTTAATGTTAAATTATTTTTTGAGACAGAGAGACAGCATGAATGGGGGAGGGGCAGAGAGAGAAGGAGACACAGAATCAGAAGCAGGCTCCAGGCTCTGAGCCATCAGCCCAGAGCCTGACACGGGTCTCGAACTCACGAACTGTGAGATCGTGACCTGAGCTGAAGTCGGATGCTCAACCCACTGAGCCACCCAGGCGCCCCTGTAGAACAAGGTTTTAAAAGATCATTAAAAACAAAATATCAAGCGGCCAATATTGAGAAACACTGCCATACGCTACTATCAACCAATATACACTACTTGTAAGTACTGTATTTTTTTTTTTAATTTATTCAAGTAGAGTTGATACACAACGTTACTTAGTTTCAGGCACAGTAAATACTGTATTTTCTGATTATTCCTAAAAGGAGTGGGTTAATATTGATTTTACTAAGGGAAATAACACTTTTTGTTAGTTTCTCTGATCTGTGACATACAGATATGTCCTCATTAACAGGGCCAATCATTTGGGAAACTTTTTCTGACTATCTAGGCATATTTGTATCACATGGAATTAGAAGTATGCACTGCATGAGAACAGTGTCCAACTCTTTGCAATGAGTTGTAACAAGTATTTCCAATACTAAGCTCTTCAAAATGAATTGTTTTGTTGATTATTCCCATTCTACACCTCTATTAGATTAGCTCTCCTGCATTTTCTTTCTTCTTCTCTGATGTTTATTAGCATTTCTTTTATGATTTCTCATAGTTTAAGCAAGTCCTTTAAAATTCTAACTTATTAAGTAAACAAAAGCTTGGAAAGTATGTAGCATTCTTTAATTAGGTAAATATTCAGCAAGACATAAACATTTTTATGGATGCTTATTATACACTGTTAAGTTCAAAATAGGGGTTGTGTATAAAGTTATCTGGCCTATAAATTCTAAGCTTAATTATAAAAAAGGTAAGTAAATATATGCTTAGAAATATATAAAATGCTCATAAATAGCTAACCTATCAGTTAACTCATCAGTGTCAACATTTATGAATAAGCATTGTTTTCAGTTAGTCCTTGGATGCCTATGTATTCTTTGGTTGGCATGATTATATGGAGATCCTATCAACCTAAACCTTAGAGAAAAGTACCTATTTCATCCATATATGTGTGTATTTATAATATAAAAATATGAAATTTTTATTTTATTTATTTTTATAAATTAGGACTGGAAATATATGTAACCTTTAAGTCATGTTCTGAAGTTCCTGTAACTCCCTTAAAGAAACAGAATTCATGTTTTTATTTATTTTTTAAATTATTTTTTAATTTTTTGTTTGATTTTTATTGAAATGTAATTGATGTATAACATTAGTTTCCAGTGTATGCAGAACTCATATTTTTAAGTATTACTAATTTATTCCATTCTTAACAGGTTGCAGCTAGTATTTAAAATCATGCTGTTTTAGAAATTTCAAATGTGGGGGTGCCTGGGTGTCTCAGTCAGTTAAGCGTCCAACTTCAGCTCAGGTCATGATCTCACATTTCACAAGTTCGAGCCCTGCATGGGGCTCTTGTGCTGAGAGCTCGGAGCCTGGAGCCTGCTTCAGATCTGTGTCTCCCTCTCTCTCTGTCCCTTCCCTGCTTGCTCTCTCTCTCTCTCTCAGAAATAAATAATCATAAAAAAAATTTTTTTAAAAGAAATCTCAAATGTGTTAGGTCAGAAAGAAAAATGTTAAATGAGACTAACACTTTGGAGGTTGGATCTAAATATATCTCAATAAGGAAAATGTTGAAGAATTATTCATAGTTAAAAAGCAATATTAAAAATAACCTGATCAAGTTCTGTTTTAGGAAATAAAGTGAATCAGATGTCTGGAGAGACCTTCTTAGGACAGAATACCTGAGCACGTGAAATAAAAGGCAAACGTGGTTTAGAATGTATGGCTAAATTAGCAGGAAAGTAAGGGCTATCTTTGGAGGTCTTAAATAACAGGTAAGCACAAATCCAGACAGGTGGAGGGCACCTGAAGCCAGGGTGCCTTGAGGGTATCTGTCTATGGCTTAAAGTCAGAGGAGGAGATAAAGATTGGGCACAAATAAGGAGACCTCTACACAAAGACAGGACCTTTGAAAGGCAATGTTTACAACAGGGGAACTAGGAAAAAACTCACTCTAGACAGAGATGGTGACAGGTCTCTGTCAGACCTGCTTCTAGTGTAAAGGGAAATAAGAAAAATGTCAACCCCTTGAGAATTGTTAACTACATGTTTGTCTTCACTTGGTGTGGCACATGGTGTTTTCCAAAAATAGCTACTGCAATATTTCCAGTCCCACATGCACTTAGAGAACCTTGCTGCTCTCTATCAACAGGTTGAGTCTATTTCTCTCCTTGAATCTGGACGGGACCTAGGACTGTCCTGACAAACAGAACATGGTGAAAGTGACACTGCCTGATTTCCAAGGCTAGACCATAAAAGGCAATGTGGCTACCCCCAGCACAGGCTCACTCTCTCTCGGTTCTTGCCCAGGAACCCAGCTACCAGCTTGAGAAGAAGCCCAAGCCACACAGATTTACCTTATGTTGTTGTTGTTGTGGCCGATGGCCTTTGGGTCGGCCAGCTGAGGTACTGAGCATTGTGGGGTAGAGACTACTGTGCTCAGTTTGGAACCATGAGCGAGAAGGAATAATTATCATTTTAAGCCACTAGGTTTTGAGATAATTTGTTACGCAGCACTAGACAGCTGACACACTTGGGTTTGGGCCCTAAATTTATACTACCCCTGTAGCCTGAAAAAAATCTCGATCTAAAATTTTGGTTTATAGTGATCGAAGGTAGATAGTGCCCTTTGGTGCCTGACTGAAGCAAATATAAATCATCCAAATATTATCATAAATATGGTTCCAAGAAATATGTGCTCACAATGGAAAAAAAACCCCACAAAATACACTTGGAAACAAGTTACTCAGAGTAAGTTACTCAAAGAGCAAAATCAGACACACAGACTACAAACACTGGATTTATTAGAAGCAGATAGATGTATTTAATATGTTTAAAGAAATAAAGACAGCATCAAACTATGAGAATGTAACAAAACTGTAATATTTGCAACGAGAGCCTCTGGATATGAGAAACAGATTAAAGAACAGAATTACTAATCGTCTCAATACATATATAAGACTTATTATAAAACGATTTAACAGACATTAAAGAAGGCCAATGTAAATGAAAAGACAGACTATAAGATCATAGATGGGAAGGACTATATGGAAAATATGTTAGCTTTCCCTTTACTCATCAACAGAGTTGGTGAAATCCCAATAAAAATGCCACTTTTCCTTGAACACGACCAAACTTATTCTGAAATGTATTTGGAAGAAAAAAGGTCAGAAATAGCAAACATGCCCTAAAGAACAACAAATCAGAGGGCTCATCATACCAGATAATGGTGTATAAAAGCTACAGCCATACAGGGGCACCTGGCAGGCTCAGTTGGTGGAGCGTGTAACTCTTGATCTTGGGGTTGTGAGTTTGAGACCCAGGTTGGGTCTAGAGGTTACTTAAAAATCTTAATGTTTATTTATTTTTGAGACACACACACACACACACACACACACACACACACACACACACACAATCCGAGGCAGGCTCCAGGCTGTCAGCACAGAGCCCGACTTGGGGTTCAAACTCATGAACTGTGAGATCACGACCTGAGCTGAAGTCAGAGGCTTAAACAACTGAGCCACCCAGTCTCCCCTACCTAACCCTATTTTTAAAGACGAGCTTGAAAGAAAACCTCTTTGGAGAAGTTTCTTTAATCTAAAACCCTGAGATGAGAATTCATACTTTTCTCCATTTTGTGTCTATAGTTTTCTCTATCATGCCATTACAGCTTTTACTATGTTGTATCACAAGTTATTACTTTCCTGTTTTTCATGTTAAAATAAATTAGGAGTGTGGGTGATGTTGAATCTGTACATTTCTGAGTGAGTTTGGGATTTTAAAAGTAATTTAAAAAAGTAAAAGTAATTTAAAAATTACAAGAGAGAACAATGCGGAAATTACAAGAGAAAATTACAAGAGAGCCCGATGCGGGGCTCAAACCCACGAACCGCGAGATCATGACCTGAGCCAAAGTTGGACTGTTAACCGACTGAGCCATCCAGGTCCCCAAAGAGAGAACAATTTAAATGGCAAGTTCGATTCAGAGGAAACACTGAAAGACAAAGATTCTGTGTTTAATATGTACCAAGGGCATGCTTTATAATTTTTCTCTTGAAAAAATGTTAATTTCTGGCTCAACCTGCTGAAAAATAAGGAGAAATTTACTAAGGAAGCCACCGCCCCTATAATACTTGGAAAATAAAACCCAGGTTTCTCTCATAGATCTTGGAACAGATTTGTTATAATTTGACTCCCACAGTTGTAATATAAAACATAAATACCATTAAAAGCAATCAATGAGGCCATAACCTATATCTGTCTACAATTAATATCCTTAATAGGACAAGCTGAGAAAAAAAGTGCTTAGATCCATATTCTCAATAAATATGAAAAATGGGTTAATCTTATTGCCAACAAAAAGATTTTGAAGGGATAAAGTGTTATACCAAGGAGTAATATAAAAAAAATGCTAATCAGTGCTAGAGAGCATATTATGTTAAGGCAGATAATCTTACTACCTGTCAGTGAGAATATAAATTGGTATGTTTTGGGGATGCAAGTTGCATGCAAAGCCTTGAAATAGCCAAATTTAGAAATCAGTCCTATCGAAATAATACGAAATACATAAAGATGTTCACTGTTATCTGTAGTAGTGACAAACTGGGGAAGAAAAAAACATCTAAATATGCATACAATAAAGGGATGACTAAATTAAGGTTTACCTCTATGAAAACCATTTAAAAGGCTATTATCCTGAAACCTTTATTACACTATATGTTAAGTAACTAGAATTTATTTATTTTTTAAAATATTTTTTAAAATTCATTTTTGAGAGACAGAGAGAGACAGAACATGAGTGCGGGAGGGGCAGAGAGAGAGGGAGAGACAGAATTCTAAGCAGGCTCCAGGCTCCAAACTGTCAGCACAGAGCCCGAGGCAGGGCTCGAACCCAGGAACTGGGAGATCATGACCTGAGCCGAAGGCGGATTCTCAAACCACTGAGCCACCCAGGTGCCCCTAAAACTATTCTTTTTAGAGCAGTTTTAGGTTCACAGCAAAATTGAGGGGAAGGTATAGAGATTTTTATATATATCCCCAATTGAACCTACATTGACATGTCATAACCACTCAAAGTCCATGGTTTACACTAGGTTTCATTCACTCTTTAGGTATTATACACTCATTAGGTGTTGTACATCTTATGGGTTTATAATGACATGTATCCATTATTATAATAACATAAGAGTATTTTCACTGCCATAGAAAAATCCTCTGTCCTCCTCCTATTCATCCTTCTTTCCATCCCAACCCCTGGCAACCACTGATCTTTTTACTGTCTATATAGCTTTGTCTTTTCCAGAATGTCATATGGTTGGAATCATACGGTGTGTAGCCTTTTCAGATTCGTTTCTTTCACTTATTGATACGCATTTAAGGTTCCTCCCTGTTTTCTCATGACTTGCTAGTTCGTTTCTTTTTAGCGCTGAATAATATTCTATGGCCTGGATGTACCAACTTATTTATCTATTTACTAACTGAAGGAGGTTTTGGTTGCTTCTAAGTTTTGGCGATTGTGAGTAAAGCTGCTATAAACACCTGTGGGCAGGTTTTTGTGTGGACATGTTTTCAATTCCTTTGGGTAAATACCAAAGAGGGCGACTGCTAAATGGTTTGGTAAGAACATGCTTAGTTTTTATAAGAAACTGCCGAACGAACAGTCTTCCAAAGTGGCTGAAGCATTTTGCATTTCCACCATCAATGAATAAGAGTTCTTATTGTTCCACATCCTCACCAGCATTTGGTGGTGTCAGGGTGATGGATTCTGGCCATTCTAACAGCGTGCGGTGTTCACACATTTTTAATAAAAATTCGGTAAACGAGTGAAAAATAATGTTCAGTGAAAAACATAAAATTGTATAAAATGAGGTTTCTGTGAAAAAAAAAAATCTGTGTAGAAAAAACTGCAATGACACACAACCAAATGGGAAAAGCGGTCATGGGCATTTGTTAAAAAATTGCTTTATTGAGGTATAATTTTACATACGTAAAATTCACCCATTGTCTGTGTACAGTTCAATTACACTTATACAGTCGTGCAATTATCTCCATTATCCAGTATCATGGTCAGTTTTTGTTTTCTCAGTCCATCTTTTCTGTATGGTAAAGGAGGATTTACTCTTTGAAAGGCTTCTTCACTGGTAGTTGGTGGAGGTGAACTCTAAAATTGCCTATGAAATTATTTTCTAGTCTAATGCTCTGAGCATCTCTTCAGTTTGACATACGCATCTTTCTTAAACAAAATGGATTTTTAAAAGCAGCAGGAAGGGCCGTTTGCTCCCTTGAGTAGTACAACTTTAAGGGCTGAGCAGGCATGATACAGCTTAGCTTCTGTTTGGTGTCCCACAGTAGGAGCCAAGATTATTCTTGGTCCATTTAGCATATAAAAAGGTTCCCCAGAATAAGGAGTACCGTCGCAGTTCCCAGCGGAAATGTAGGTACTGAAAGGGAACGAAATGTGAGCAGCTTTCTTGGGCTCCTCAATTCTGCGGGCAGTGAAGTACGTTAAGCTGGGGACGTCCCCCAACCCACCTGGGAAGCTGGCCGCTACAGTCCACAGGCTGGGGCCACCCACCGATTCTCCGCGAAGTGCCCACAGTAGGCACCTTCGGTGTATTCACTTAGCTCCCTACATCAGAGAACCCTTCGGGGAAGAAGCCGACTGAAACAGGTTAGCAGCTGAACACCCTTCCTAGTCCCGGCTCCCAGCGCCCCGCCTACAGCCTCCTACCTGCAGAGAAGCAGAGCAAAGACAGCCGGTGCCTCAGGCGGGCCAAGCCTAGCACAGTGGGAGCAAAGAACATGGCTTCATCGTCCGGGTGCGCGATCACCAGGAGGGTCCTGCTTCCATCTCCCGGCAAGCCAGCCGGCCTCTGACCCTTCATGCGTTCCCAAGAGTCCCAAACCCAGAGGAAGCCCCATCCTAGGACCGCCGCTGCTAAGCACAGAAAAGCCACCGCTTCCATGCTCCGTAAGTGGTACCGCGCCTGCGCAGGAGGAAGACTGCTCAGACCCGAGCTCCGGCGGGAAAACTGCGCTTGCCGAAATTGCGTTCCGAGTTTAAGTCCGCGTTGCCGGCCAGAGGTTTTAGACGTTGGGTTCCTGCTGGGGTTTTACAAGGACGCCCCGCAACCCTTGTTTATCTAGTTCTCTCTACTTTGTGCAGCATCTACGACGCCTTTTTGCCTTCTCGATTTCAGAGACAAACCCCTTGCCGTCTAGTTTTCTACCCTTGTCCTTACAGTGCCTTGGGTTTAAAAAGAAACGTTTGAAAATACCTGCCCTCCCCGTCTTGAGTTCCCTCCTCTCTTCAATGCACCGTTTTGTAACTCAGTTCTTAAAACCCGCGAGTTTCTCATAATTATATGGTTAGCTCCTTATCCGGATGCACCGACTTTGTTTTTCCTTAATTTGGGGATGTGGGGTGGTGGCTCCTCTGAAGGAAAAGCACGCGGTTATGAGGAACCGTCCAGTCATTTCTGTAGAAGAGTCAGGCTGAGAGAGCGCACTTCGTAGTCGTGAGGGCCACAGGCTCTTCCGACGAGTGTGACTTCAGATTAAGGAACATCATGGACAGATCAGCATCGCCTGACCTATCAGGGAAGTCCCGTTGCGAATTACAGCCGCAGCCCTGGCAAGTGTCTTGGGGAGGTCGATGTGCACCCCTCTGGCTCCCAGCACTGGGGACCTGACTTCCCTTCCTGCAGCCCGGCGCCCGAGCAGGCGGCCGCCGTCTCGTCCGGCCGCGAAGGGGTCGCAGGGCCCGAGGCATGGCCATGGGTCCTTCCCTTTCCCACGCCTCGGGGGGCGGAAGGCCCCGAGCGCGCGGGGACCGGCCGGCCGGCGGGCCGGCCGGCGGCGGGCGCTCCCGGCCCGAGTGCGCGATGGCAGCGCGCTGGGTCCGGCCGGGCGGGGCGCCCGTCTCGGCTCGAGGGGACCGCCGCCGCCAGGCCGAGGGGAGACCTAAGGGGGACCTGGCGTGGGGCGACCCAGGAAGCTTGGCCGAGGTAGGAGCCGCGCTCGGCCAGCGGAGGGAGTCGGTCTCCCAGCCCTCCGGAAGGAGGAGGAGCCGGCGCCGGAGCCGCCTTAGCCGCGGCCGCCCGAGCCGGGCGCGGGGGGGGGGGAGGGAGAGGGGTTGAGTCAAGATGGCGGCCAAGGTGGCGAAGCAGCAGCGGCGGCGGCGGCGGCGGCTGGAGTGAGCTCCCGGCTCGCCGCGCCGAGCGAGGTCCCGGGGTAGGGACGCGCGCCGGGGCCGCGTCCTGCTCCGCAGGCCCGGGGGCGCGCCGGCTACCACGCTCCGCCAGCTCCCGGTGAGTAGGCCCCGGCGCCCGCAGCCCCGGCCTCCGGGCCCCCCGCTCGCTCCGGGGCTTCCGAGGGCTCTCCGGGCGCCGGCCGCAGGAACGGCTTCGCGGCCAGGCGAGGGGCGTTGCGGGCCGGGTGGGTCGGGAGCCGCCGCGGACGCCCGGCCTCTTCCCCTCGGCCGCCCGGGGCGAGTCGGGCGCGGCGCGGAGCTGGGGCTGGGCGAGTGGAAGAGGCTTATGGAGTTTGGAGGAAGAATGGGCTGCGGCCGGCCGGGTGTCCTGTGGGGAGGGGGCGTGCGGAGTCCTGCGGGCCGACTGAGGGAGACCGGGAGGGCCTGGGGACCCCAGGTGGGGCCGGCACAGGTGGCGGGCCTGGGCTCACTCTGAGGCGGAGTTGGTGGCCGTCTTGGGAGTGTGGAAGGGCTTAGGGAGGGTGACAGCGATGGACAAGTGCGTGAAGAGCAAACTAGTTCACCTTCTAACCAAACCACTTCGGGGTGTAATGGCGAAGGGTGGGTAGTGGTGGAGACGGCAAAGATCTGAACCCTGTACCTTCTGCCTTTTATTATTGGTGTCTTACTATGTGAAGTCGGTGAATTCTGTTTTTCGAGGAGGAGGGATTTGAGAAACTAATTGAGAAACCGGTCTTAAATGGAGAGGAGACTGGATTCTTCGATTTAACCGGATTAGGTGTAGTGCATGAAAGGTGCGGGTGGGAATGAGTGTTATTTATGAAAAGTGTTTGCCCAGGAAGGGTCAGTTGTCTTTTCCTGGTGTCGCATGGCAGTTAACCTTGGACAGCAGTGGTATAGGTAATTCTAATCTTTGGGATTAGTATATTCAGCTGCATCAGATTTGCTTCCCTAATTGTATCCTAATTATGTTGAAATTTACATTCCTTGTGTGCATCCTGGTGAGGCAATGATGGGAGGCCGAACACTGAGCCCAGAGCAACAGGCCCGGGATTTTAAAACGCCAACAAATACTCATTCACTCCTTCAACATATCTTGATCAATACCTGCTGCTGATAGGTCAAATGTGATTGTCCCTTCGATAGCTGGAGAGCTGATGTCATTATTTGATTTTTGATAGTTAAAAAAAATTGTCTTAATGTACCCTTTCATAAAGATATTTATTGGATAAACCAGGTGGCCCTGGCTCAGGAGCAGATAGAACAATTTTAGAGTCTTATTTAGAAATGGGTAAAAATTACCGAAGGAATAAACACAAGTTGTTGGAGAAAGAAATACTGTTTGTATTTGCTCATTCTGTTAAGTCCTGATGGAAGTTTATTTATTCATTTTAATATTTATAGTGCACAGTTGCCTTGCTTTTAAGCACACCTGTCAATGTAAATCAAGGTTAACACACGTATATATAAATAATATGCACATACTCGCATACATACATAGGATGGGATTGCTTGCAATTCCAAAATACTCTTTCCTTTTACAAAAGGCTTACCATATGTTGAACTACTCCCCCAGAGAAAAGACAATACAGAGAGTCCTGATTCTAACTTTTACTAACTGTGTGACATTTTGGAACTTGATCGACCTTTCTGTGCTTCAGTTTCCTCATCTGTGATGGTAGGGAAACATCCACTCTCCTAGGATTGGCTGCCGTGAGCCTAAGAAAGTTAATAGTTATGAAATTGCTTTAAACGGGTTGAAAGGGTTATGTTTCCCTGAGGTAGTGACAACTTCCTTTGCACTCTTGAAATGCTTATCTGCAAATCTCTCATGGCATTCACACTTTTCTGCTTTGTATTTAGGTATTTAGGTACCAGTCTTATCTCCTCTTGAAGTTAGGATAGGCCCTTCTCAGATTTTATCTTTACATTCAAGCCACCATGAACGACAGTAATTTTCTGTGTAGGATATTGACACTGCAAATGTCTGCTGAATGGATAAACATTGTATTCTAATTAGAAAAACATGTTCACATTACAACTTAGCTGAATAGGCCTGTTATCTCCCGTGACATATCTGTATAGCTGTGATTCCCTTCATGGCCTCTGAGGAAGACGTATTTTTAAGTGAATACCTGGTTGGATGAAATCACAGAGTAAAACTTAAGTATTTGGTGTACCCACATAATTTTTTAAAACAAAATACTTGAAATTAACTTCTGTTTCCTTGAATTTAACTGAGTAAAAGTTGGTTCCAAAGCCAGGCAAATGTAGTCAAGTTTTTTTAAGCCTTTTTTATTTTTTATTTACTTGTGTTTATTTGGGAAGTGGTGAGGTTTTCTTGCCATTGCTGCCATAGGAAGCAAAGGCTTTTGAATAGGCCAGGGATTGGTGTAGGTAAATGTCAGGCTGTTCATCAGTGTGTGTGTATGGGTGTGTGTTTGTGTGGGTGTGTTTTGTTACTCAGTTTTAATTGTACTTTGTGATCTGTCTTTTTTTTTTTTTTCAACGTTTTTTTTTTTTTAATTTTTTAATTTTTTAATTTTTGGGACAGAGAGAGACAGAGCATGAACGGGGAAGGGGCAGAGAGAGAGAGAGATACAGAATCGGAAACAGGCTCCAGGCTCTGAGCCATCAGCCCAGAGCCTGACGCGGGGCTCGAACTCACGAACCGCGAGATCGTGACCTGGCTGAAGTCGGACGCTTAACCGACTGCGCCACCCAGGCGCCCCAATGATCTGTCTTAATTGCAATTTCAGATTCTTATTGATGCCTGGGAATAATAGAGGTCTAGTGTTATTTCGTTACTTCTGTCTTTTCTGACTTCAGATGTTGCATTTTCCCAGAATACGTGCAAAGAAGTAGTAAAGCTTGACTGGAACTTATTCTGTCTGGACTTATTTGCTGATTAGAGATCCATATATAGTTCATTCACTTGTTCAAGTGGTGTGAAGTGCCTTTTATGTTCAGGGTACATTACTAAATGCTGTAAAGGTACAAAACTGAGCAGATCAATTACGTGCACAAATAACTCAGTCTCTAGATTGCCTGATATTTTATCCTTTTCAGGTTTGAGGATGCAAGAAGTACATTTAGACTGGTAGTCAAAACATTTTGTGTATTTCTTTTTCTGTCAGGACCTAGGAGTATTGAAAAGCTATGAAAAGCTTCTGTCATGTAGCAATAATGGTATAAGGGCATCTGTTTTTTATTTGGTATTCTTGTGGTGGTGGTTTTCCTTGAACATTTTTACTGTTCTTCTGCCATTTTTTTTCTACCCCAGAAGCTTGTGTGGTCAAAATATTATGTGGATAGTCTTAAGCTACAACATACTTTTGTTTGTTTGTTTGTTTGTTCTCTTTGCATTTGAAAGTCAGATCATACAAAGCCACGTGAGTGTTCCTACGGAATTCTTCAGTTTGATTCCTCCATGTGTGCTACTGTTGTGTTACTTTTTACTTAAAAGTGATCTCGGGGCACTTGGGTGGCTCAGTCGGTTAAGCGTGGTCATGTTCAGTTCAGCTCAGGTCATGATCTCAGAGTTTGTGAGTTCGAGTCTCATGTTGGGCTCTGTGCAGACAGCTCAGAGCCTGGAGTCTGTTTCGAATTCTGTGTCTCCCTCTCTCTCTTTCTGCCCCTCCCCCTGCTTGCACTCTGTCACTCTCTCTCAAAAATAAACGTTAAAAAAATTAAAAAAAAAAAGTGATCCCCCCAAAAATCTAAATTGGTTAAAATAAAATGCTAACAATTTATAGAATTGTAGGAGATAGAGCCATAGGTTATCTAGTTTTACCTCTTTTACTCATGTATGAACTGAGGGCCACAGAGGTGAAGTGATTTGCCTGCATTGTTGTAGCTGGGCAGTGGTAGAATCCAGTCCCCTGGCATCCAGTGTGTAGGGCTCATTCCTTTACACCGTCTTGTCCATGGGATGATTCAGTGTGATGATTGACACTTGGTTAAGACAAAAACCAGGGTGGATGGGAAATGAGAGATTGTTTATTCACCTTAGGTCTTGAATTTAAGCTATTTCTTAACTTTCAACTTCTTCAATGAAAATACAGGTTGAAAAAAATTAGTAGTGATCTACATCAGTAATAAGATCACCGGGAAATATTTAGTTTGCTTAATTTTGAATCTGCTGTGATGGAATATCTTCCTAAACAAAAATGTCCTTGAGGTTATCTGGACCTAGTGATATTTCATGGAACTTAAGTATTATAGTAGTAGAAATTTTATTATGTCAATGATTCAGTACTTCTGAGACCCAAACAGGTTAAATTATTTTATAAATTAGCTATTGCTTGCTTCACTTTCAAACTTTTGGATGTTTTCCTTTTTCTTTTTTTTTTTTTTTTTTTAATTCTTTTAATGTTTATTTTTGAGAGACACAGAGAGAGAGAGAGAGAGAGAGAGCGAGCGAGCGAGCAGGGGAGGGGCAGAGAGAGAGAGAGAGGGAGACACAGAATCTGAAGCAGGCTCCAGGCTCTGAGCTGTTAGCACAGTGCCCGATGCAGGGCTCAGACCCACAAACCATGAGATCATGACCTGAGCCGAAGTCGGCCACTTAACTGACTGAGCCACCCAGGTGCCCCTGGACTTTTTCTTTTTAAAGTATAAGGAGAGTGCCTGGGTGGGCTCAGTCTGTTAAGCATCTGACTTTGGCTCAGATCATGATCTGGCAATTCACTAGTTCAAGACACAGATGCTGACATCTCCGAGCCTGGAGCCTGCTTCGGATTCTGTGTCTTTCTGTGTGTGTGTGTGTGTGTGTGTCTGCCTCTTCTTCGTTCGACCCCTTTCTCTCTCTCTCTCAAAAATGAATGAACATTAAATTTTTTTTTTTAAGTATAAGGGACAGTTGTTAAATAAAAGCTTAGATAAATAGCATGAACATAAACTGTATTTTTTTTTTTAAGATTTATTTTATTTTTACAGAGAGCACCAGTGGGGTGGGGTCGGGGGGGGGGAGAATCCCAAGCAGGCTCCATACTGAGCATGGAGCTCAACATGGGGTTTGATGCCACAACCCTGGGATCATGACCTGAGTTGAAGTCAAGAGTTGGACGCTCAACTGGCTGAGCCACCCAGGTGCTCCTGAACTGTATCCTTAATGCTGTTGCAAAGTGCACATGAAGTATTAGTTTTCCGTAGGTACTTATGCCATAAAACTTATTTTAGAGGAGGAAGCATATTCTTTTTCAACTGATATCCTCCCATGAATACTGAAGCATGCCATATTTATTCCATTTGGGCTGTTAGATAATATGCCTATTTTGCCAACGTGCCTTACTCTTCTGAAATCTACCACATCTAAACTCTGCCTATTTTTTGAGCGTTTAATCACATGTTACTTCAGCCAGGAAGTCTCCCTCCTACTCCCTCTTCTTCAAAGATGTGTATTTTTCATTCTGGAAGTTCTTAATGCTTTGCTTATGCCTCTGTTATAATATCATAGTTACTTATGTACATGTCCATTTAATCCCTGCTATACCATAAACTCATTGGGAGCATGTCTGTATCTCATGTCTGCCCCTACTCCTGGAATAACACTGCACCCAGGAAGTGTGTAATTGAAATCTGTCGAATGCATAAAAAACCTAGCTGCTAGAGTTCCTTGGTAGGGTTGTTGAAGAAGCTGATTGATACACATGTGGGAACTTGATGAATAGTTTACGTAAATTTAAAAACAGGTAGAAGTTGGGGTGGCTGGGTGGCACAGTCGGTTAAGCATCCGACTTCGGCTCAGGTCACGATCTCGCGGTCCGTGAGTTCGAGCCCCGCGTTGGGCTCTGTGCTGACAGCTCAGAGCCTGGAGCCTGTTTCAGATTCTGGGTCTCCCTCTCTCTGACCCTCCCCTGTTCATGCTGTCTCTCCCTGTCTCAAAAATAAATAAAACGTTAAAAAAATTTTTTTAAAAACAGGTAGAAGTTTACCAGTGTCAGTGAGAAAAAATGTCTGTAATCCATGAATTATCAAAGCATTTCTTTAAAAAAATATATTTTTGTTGGTTTACTGGGATTTTGGGGAGAAAGAGAAAGTAAAGATGGGATTGGTTCATCTGACTATTTGTATTTCCACATAATGTTAGAATAAGAATATGTTAATTTATATATGCAGGGAATTTTGGAATGGTTCCCTGGTAGGAAAAAAATTGAATTAGGAATAGGGGTTAGTTTGTTTTTAGGATTATAGAATATCTTTGACGGGTTCCCTTTGAAAGAATAGTACTGATTAGCTGTATATCAAAAATTAAATCTTTAAGTAGACTAGTCAAGGGCAAAGGAGGAGGAAAGCTGAGATGACCAAATAATTTTGATCCCCCCACCCAGTGTCTACTTGAGGAATAAAACTTGGGCTGGGTTTTCTGTTTTTGTTTGTTTGGTTATATTTGAATAAACTGATGTCAAACCAGAGTAAGTTGATGTTACACTTTTCTTGGAAAATTTCACTCTTTGTTTGGTTTTGAGGGTCATCTTTCTGATTACAGTTTCCTTCTCCCCCCCATACTTCTGTTTAACTGACTCTTTTCTTGACCTTTTAGTTGTCATACACAGTTCAGAATCAGAGCAATCTGTTTTAGACAGTTCATTTCCCTTGGCAATAGCATATAGATTTGTATAGATTGTATAATTTGAAATGTTTGTTTTAAATTGTAATCATCATGTCTTTGAACTCCTGTTCAAAGATGTTTAACTTTGTATTACTTTTGATTAAGTTCTTTTAATTCAGTTTTGAATTACAATAACTTTTATGTATTTGGAAGGAAACCAAAACTTGTGCTTTCTAGGAGTTACAGCCTAAAATATACACAGTGTAATATACCAGATGTAGGGAGTATATAGTCCATTAACTCTATGTGTGTGGGTGTGTATGTGTTGGGGGGGGATGTGGGGGGGGGAGAGGAGGATGGAACTGAACAGAGCAGGAGGGAAAGGGTGGAAGAAGTTGCTGTATATTCACATAAAACCATTTCAGTGAGTGCAGGAGGATGTGTTATTTTAGAATATTTGTCTTTCATCTATTATAAGCAGTACATTATTTTACAGAAGTGTAATGTAGAAGTATATAGAGAAATTGAAAGTACCACTTCCTAGATAAAAATCTTCTAAGTGTTGCATATTCTTTCGATTTTTTTTTTGTGTGTGTGTGTGCAGTTTCCTGTACGATTATGAGATCGTAACATATCGTTCTTTTATATACTTCTGTTGCATGTTGGTATATTTAGAGATACTTCTGTCATTAACGGCTACATAGTATTTCACTTATGAAAAATACCATGATTTCTTTACTCAATTTATAGCTAGTTGTGTTTTCTACCGCCCAGAAAAACAAAGCTGAGGTGAATTATTTGTGTATATTTGTTTTGTATACTTGTGCAAGCAGCTTTGTAGGATAGATTCCAAAAGTGGAATTGCTGTTAAATGAATAGTGTAGATTTGGGAGGATATTGACACGAGTGTATGAGTTTGTCCCAAGCCCTGGCCAGTACTGGATGTTACAAATTAAAACATTTTGATCATTTAAGAAGGGGCGGGGCGGGGGGGGGGAGTGATTCTAATAGGTTTTTTATGAATTGCTACTGAGGTTGGACATTTTTTAATCAGGGGAGTTGTATTTCTTTTATAAACTGTCTGCTTTTGGTTATTTTTTGATGGAGTTATTGGTCTTTTTTAGATCGATTTGAAGAGCTCTTTGTATATTAAGGGGTTCACTTTCTGTAAACATAAGTGTGCTCTACTGCCCCCCAGCTTTTCTTTTGTGTTATTATGTAGTCCAGTATATCCAACCCTGCTCTCTGCTGGCTGTGTGACCTTGGGCACATTACCTAACTTCTCTAAGCCTTAGTTTCCTTATTTTTAGAATGTAGATAATATAAATAACATTTGCTGGCACACAGTAAGTAAATAGTAATGTTAGGTGTCTTCATTATTAGTCTATATATGGCTTCTGGGTTTCATGCTCTGCTTAGAAAGATCTTACTCTAAAATTTAAGATATTCACCCATCTATTAAACTAAAAAATTAAATGAGGGATATTATTGTATAGCATGCTACTGCTTGTTTTAAAGAGGAAAAATTGGGATGCCTGGCTGGCTCAGTTGGAAAAGCATGTGACTCTTGATGTCAGGGTTGTGAGTTTGGTCCCCACGTTGGGTGTAGAGATTACTTAAATAAATAAACTTAAAAAAAAAAAAGAATGTATACATATTTGCTTATATATTATAGGATATTTCTCAAATGAAACCCAAGAAACTGGTAACGTTGGCTGTTATAAGAACCAAGTGACTGAGGCACATGACTGAGAAGACTTCAAACTATATATATATATACACACACACAGACACACACACACACACACACACACACACATACATATATTTAATGTTTTTATTTATTTTTGAGACAGAGAGAGAGAGAGCATGAGCAGGGGAGGGGCAGAGAGAGAGGGAGAAACAGAATCTGAAGCAGGCTCCAGCCTCTGAACTGTCAGCACAGAGCCTGACATGGGGCTCAAATTCATGGACTGTGAGATCATGACCTGAGCTGAAGTTGGAGGCTTGCTTAACCAACTGAGCCACCCAGGAACCCCAATACCTTTTTATATTTTTAAGACCAAGAAGTCCCCAGATTTTAATAGTTAAATGTTTTTAAAAAAATTTCCTATTAACTTCTAATTTTTTGATCCATCTGGAATTTATTTCTGGTATAGGAAGTGAGGTAGAGATCTATATTTTGGGGGGCATATGTGTGCATGTTTTCTCCCCCAGATAGCCCGTTGTGTCAGCACCGTTTAGTGAATAATTCATCCTTTGTCCCACTGATTATATTTGCAGCTTTTGTCATTTACTAAACATGTTTGGAACTGTTTCCAATTTATTACATTCTGGATCTCTTGTTGTACATACCATATCCTTTAAATTATTGTTTTGTGATTTTAATACCGACAGGATTAGTCACCTGTTCATCGCTCTGGTTTTTTCAGACTTTGACAATTCTGGCAATTGTGTCTTCCCAGATGAACTTTAGATTATTCCGTGAAGTTCAAAAAGACATCTTGCTGAGATTTTTATGGGGAATACTGAATATTGATCAGGAATATTGAATTTGTAGGTTAATTTTGGAAGCTTGACTTTATGTACTTCCTCTCCTTTTGTTCAAATAGACTTTTTTATGTTCTTCAGTAGGTTTTCAAACTTTGCAAATAAGTTCTCTCCGTTTTTTATTTCTTTTGTTAAAAAATATGGTAGGAGAAAATATGATAGGGAATCAGAGAGTTTATATTCTAGTGGAGGGAGACAGACTATAATGAAGTAAAACAGATCCATTTCAAATTGTGATTAATCTATAAACGCAAAGGCTTCCGTGGTTGAGAGTAACTGATGGGAAGCCACCTTATAAGGTGGTTGGGCATGGCCTGAGAAGATGACATTTGAACTGAAACCGTAAGTTTGATGAGGAGTCAGCCCCCTGAATGAGCCGGGAAGAGCATTCCAGGCCGAGAGTAAAGAAGGACAAAGGCCTGAGGCAAGGAAGGTCTTGGCTCGGGATGAAGGCATTGGAAGGAAGCTCATGTTGCTGGGGCCTACTGAGCCATCGGGAGAGGAAGCAGGCCAGATCAGGTGGGGCCTTGTGGGCCATAGTGAGTAGTTGGGATTTTATTTGAAGTGCACGGTAGCCCCTGGGGAGTCTTAAGCAGAAGAGTGACGTGTTCTGCTTTATGGTTGAAAAAGATCATATGGCCTTTTGAGTACAGAAAAGTATTGAAGTGGGAAGTCCAGTTAGGAGTTTCTTGTAGCATGACATGATGGGGGGTAGGGTAGTGGAGATGGAGAAGGCTGAGAGGCTTGGGGGGCGGTGTGTGGAAGGAAGAATAGGACTTGCTGTTTTGCTGTTGGAATGGGTGTTGTTGAGAGCCACGCATCGTTGTCAGGTGCTGGGGAGGCCATGTGAGCAAAACCGAGATGGTCCCTGCCCCTCACATGTGTCTGGTGGCTTTGTTTTGTGTCTAGCATTCAATAATTATTTTTAATGTTTATTTATTTACTTTTGAGAGAGAGAGAGAGAGAGAATGTAGAGGCTTGAACTCAGGAACAGTGAGATCATCATGACCTGACCCGAAACCAGGAGTCAGACACTCAACCGACTGAGCCACCCAGGTTCCCTTAACATTCAGTAAATTTTAAGTCAGTTGCTTTTTTTCTACTTTATTTTGGTGTATGCTCTAGAAATAGAGTGTGTTCATTAGCTTTATTTTACTTTGCTCCATAACCTTTCGTAGTCTCTGTTAGTGGGTCAAAGGGGAGGCAGCACAACATGATCTTTGAGAGATCTGTCTCTGAGTTCAAAAAAAAATTACGTTGAGAGTTACTTAGGCTCTCGAAAGCCTTAGTGAGGGATAATAATGGAACTAGTGTCTTAGGTGACTTGTCGGCCAAGCTCTTAGTATGCTGCCTAGGATGTAACAAAGGCTCGATAAATGGTAACTTTAAAAATTATTCTCCTTAGGTATAATATTCTCCTATCTATTAATTTTGGTCAAGCATCTAAGCTTAACATTTTTCTAACCTTGGATTACTGCTCTTTTGCGAAGAGAGAATTGGCAAAGAGTTGTCCATTTTGGCTTTGAGATCATTCATTCTTACAGCTGAAGGAATGAATATTGCTCAATTCAGAGAATTAGTTCAGTAGAGTGCAACTGTACCACAAAGTTCTCATTGGTGTTGTTTCTACTACTGCTGTCTTGGGAAACTCCTCCTTTCTCACTCTAGGGTGAAAGCAACATTTTTTGTTTTCTAAGTTCAAGAATTACTTTTTGAATGCCTGTATTCTTAGATTAATCAAATAGTTGTGTCCTTATTAATGTGTTTCTTTCAATATCGTACTTGATTGGGGGTGGGATAGTTTAACCTGAAAGGCCATTTTTCTTTAGCTCCCATTCATCTGCCTTCTAAGTGAGATGTCATAATGTCAAAAGAGGCTACAAGTAAAATAAATACTCTGTTAATGGCATTCCCCCATAGTAGCTCCTTTGTTGTTGTTTTAAAGGGAAGAATGCTTTAGTTTATTTTACAGGAGAACTTTTAGTCCAGTTCAACACCTCTCTGATCTCATACAAATTACAGAATCCACTTAGATGATTCCTAGTCTCTTCTGGAGACCGGCCTCTTAGATGGACTCAGGAGGTCTGCTTTCTTGAAGTCAAGGCCAGTCTCATGAGTCTTAGGTGGCTGGGATAATCCAGGCAGGTGGTCCTTAGCCTCTCCTTGCTTAAAATACTTTTGGATTTGGACTAGAGCTGGGCTGCTTTATGAGAATTAGTGTGACCTGATTTGTCTCAGTTTAATAACTAATATTTTGTCATGTGCAGTGTCCCAGAAGCCATTCTCCTGTCCCATACTTCTGTACCAAAAGGTTTTATTCTTTGATCACTTAAAATAAAATTGAATAGTGTATTTCTTCTTCTGCCTTGGTGAAATGTGGGCTTCCCCTCTGTTGTGGCCCTCAGTGGATTCATTCCTGCTTATCTGAAGAGGTATTTGCGGTCCTGCCACAGCGAAGTATATTTTTAGCTATTTTTTCCAAGATAGCTTAGGCCACCTTGAAAACTTATCCAAGTACATTTTGGTTATGCAAAGATTGTAGGCCGAAAGCCAGGAGTTCCTAGTGAGAGGGGATTGGATTTTTATTTTATTTTATTTTTTTGAGGATTGTGTTTGACATTTTGTTGTTGTAGCGGAAGGTTTCCTGTTGGGTAAATTGATGTGTCTTTTTTACTTTAATATGGGAAGATTCAAAAAGGGATTTAAATAGACCAGTTTCATTTTACTACATTTCCTTGCCTGTTTACAAAATACAGGAGGCTAGTTTGGGGTTTATTCATAAAATTCAGATGGAATATGCTCTTCTCACTTATAACAATGGCATCTAGTTTTAGTATATTCTCATCCTAAAATACGGCTATGTATGTTTATGATATGAGGGGGTTGCACATAAAACCTTGACTGTGTTTCTGAAGCATTTCACAGAATTTTTACGGTGTGTGGAAGGAAGAAGAACAGGATTTGCTGTTTTGCTGTCAAGTGTCAAAAATGTAACTAACCCTGAGTTAATGAGGTTTGGTGCTAAAGACTGAATGTAAAATTTGAAACTGCCACCTAAGGTCTTTTCCCCTTCAGCCTTAACTTTAAACTGAATTCTTTTAGTATATGTGCTGCCGAAGCGAGCACATAAACTGAATTCTTTTAAAAGAGGCATCTTGGTGAGCCCCGCCTGGTGTGGGGGTGGGGGGCAGACTGAAAAGATAGCTTCGGCGGGGGGGGGGTGGGGTGGGGGGGGTGGGTCCCATTGTCACTGAATTGGAGTGTTTCTCCTGTGTATATTTTTTACATTTGGCTTCCAGTTAAGATGGTTGAGGAAAGAGTCTGGTTAAAAAACAAAAAGTTCTAGGGGCGGACGGGTGGCTCAGTTGGTTGAGCGTCCGGCTTCCGCTCAGGTCCTGATCTCGTGGTCTGTGAGTTCAAGGTCCATGTGCGGCTCTGTGCCAATGGCTCAGAGCCTGGAGCCTGCTTTGGATTCTGTGTCTCCCTCTTTCTCTGCTCCTCCCCCGCTCGTGCCCTCTCTCTCCAAAAATAAATATTAAAAAAAATTAAAAAAACTAAAAGGTCTGAACTATTGCTGAGTGTCTCATGAGTAAGTTTGGAGGAAGGAAGTCATAGTGGTCTCCACGCTGCCTCTCTTGTGACCAAGGGTGGGGCCTGCTTTGACCCATAAATTTGTATGCCTGTGAGGGCTACTCTCTGATTTTGCTGAGATTTTGTTGCCACTTGCGTTGGGCTGATAGTACCTGACTTTATTTTACTTTTGAGATATTCAAGTTAAACTTCCCTAAAGTCACATATCAAAACTAGGATATCGTGAAGGATTACTGACAAGGGAAACACGGACAAATCATATTTGAGTGACATTGAATACGGGTGAACTCAGGGAGTCCTCATCGCTGAAAATTAACAAAACCAAAAATACAAACACCAACACCACCCTACTACATGGACGTCTCACCATGTGGACCACTGTTGGAAAAAAATTGGATGACTTTGAGCTAAGATCTTGCCTTTTGCCTCTCCATTCCATTTATGGCTTTATTTGCTTAAAATGTCTGAGTTGGGAGGAGAGCTCAGAAACCAATCATGTAAGCATTTCTTAGGGGCGCAGATGAGAATTACCTGGAGAACATCTATAAAATATTTGTGAATGCTCATATCGTGGAATAGTCCACAGCAATAGGAAGAATGAAGAAGCTCTTTATGGACTCATGAGAATGATATATTGAGGAAGATGTATTAATAAAAGCAACATATAGAACAGTATGTATCTACTGTGCTACCATTTATGTATGGGGGGAATTGTGTGTGTGTGTGTGTGTGTGTGTGTAGGATATTTCTTTTATTTCTAAGTAGGCTCCGTGCCCGACATGGGGCTTGAACGCACTGAGATCAAGAGTTGCGCACACTACCAACTGAGCCAGCCAGGCACCTCTGTGTATGTAGAATATTTCTAAAGGATACTTCAGAACCTAGTAACTTCGGTTGCCTTCTGGAAGGACAGCTGGGTAGGAATTGGGGGACCAAGGTGAGGAGATTTTTCTCTTTGTATTCTGTGGTACTTTTTTTTTTTTTTTAAAGTTTTTCTTTTAACATTTATTTATTTTTGAGACAGAGAGCATGAACAGGGGAGGGTCAGAGAAAGAGGGAGACACAGAATCGGAAACAGGCTCCAGGCTCTGAGCTGTCAGCACAGAGCCCGACACGGGGCTCGAACCCACGGACCGCAAGATCATGACCTGAGCTGAAGTCGGACACGTAACCGACTGAGCCACCCAGGCGCCCCTGTATTCTGTGGTACTTTTAAAAGGTCTGAAATCATACATACAACACCTATTTTGAAAAACAAAATAAAACAAATACCACCACCACCAGGAACCTCCTGTGTCGGTTTTTCCCCTTCCACCTGGAACACTGTGCAGGTGTATAGGAGGGGAATGTTGACCAAGTGGTTTTTTGTTGTTTTTTTTTTAAATATAGTTTTACTGTCAAGTTAGCTAATACACAGAGTATATAGTGTGCTCTTGGCTTCTGGAGTAGATTCCCGTGATTCGTCACTTACATAAAACACCCAGTGATATTCCCAATAAGTACCCTCCTCAATGCTTGTCACCCATTTTCCCCTCCCCCCCGCCCCCACTCCCCCACCGACCCTCAGTTTGTTCTCTATATTTAAGACTCTATTATGGTTTCATTCCCTCTCAGTTTGTAACTATTTTTTTTTTTTCCCTTTCCTTCCCCCGTGGTCTTCTGTTAAGTTTCTCAAATTCCACATATGAGTGAGAACATATGATATGTCTTTGTCTGACTTGTCACTTAGCATAATACCCTCCAGTTCCATCCACGTTGTTGCAAATGGCAAGATTTCATTTTTTTTATTGCTGAGTAGTATTCCATTGTATATATATAACGTATATACACGTATGTATATGTATTATTATTTATTTGTTTTTTTACCATTCATCAGTTGGTGGACATTTGGGCACTTTCCATACTTTGGCTTTTGTTGATAGCGCTGCTATAAACATTGGGGTACATGTGCCCCTAAGAATCAGCACTCCTGTATCCTTTGGATAAGTTCCTAGTTGTGCTATTGCTAGGTGTTTTCCAGAGTGGCTGCACCAGTTTGCATTGCCACCAGCAGTGCAAGAGGGTTCCCGTTTCTCCACATCCTCACCAAAATCTGTTGTTTTCTGAGGTGTTAATTTTAGCCACTCTGATCCATGTGAGGTGGTATCTCAGTGTGGTTTTGATTTGTATTTCCCTGATGATGAACATCTTGAGCATCTTTTCACGTGTCTGTTAGCCATCTGGATGTCTTCTTTGGAAAAGTGTCTATTCATGTCTTCTGCTTCTTCACTGGATTATTTCTTTTTTGGGTGTTGAGTTTGGTAAGTTCTTTATAGATTTTGGATACTAACCTTTGATATGTCATTTACAAATATCTTCTCCCATTCCATTGGTTGACTTTTAGCTTTGTTGATTGTGACCAGGTGGTTTTAATATGCGGCCGATTGCATTGCTGCAGTAAACATCTTTTTGTATGTAAGTACAATATGTGAGTTTCTTTAGAGTATGTGCTGAAATTGCTGGGTTGTAATAAGGATGGCATTTCAGATCAGTGTGGAAGGACAGACATGTTCACAAAGGTTTTTGTGGTGGGGCGCCTGGGTGGCTCAGTTGGTTAGGTGTTCAACTTTGGCTCAGGTCATGATCTCACAGTTTGTGAGTTCGAGTCCCGTGTTGGGCTCTGTGCTGACAGCCTGGAGCCTGCTTCTGATTCTATGTGTTTCTCTCTCTTTGCCCCTCCCCTGCTCACGCTCTATCTGTCTGTCTCTCTCCCAAAAATAAATAAACATTAAAAAAATAAAAAAAAAAAAAGAAAGGTTTTTGTTGGGATGATTAACTATCAATTGGTAAAGAAAATATAGCTAGATTCCTACCTTAGCATTTTTTAGAAAAAAAATTTAGATGATTAAGGAGCTAAATATGTGTGTGTGTGTGTGTGTGTATATATATATATATATATACACGCATATATATATGTATTTATATATATCTATAAAACCTTGGGTATAAGAGGCAAATGTACAGAATATTTTTTTTAATTTGGGATAGAGAAGGCCTTCAGAAATATGAAACAAGTTATGAATTCTGGAAGAAAACATTTGTCACATAAAGGTAGAAAAAGGATTAATATTCAGAATACAGAGGGAGGTATCTCCGTTTCCCCCTGCCCCTTCTCCGGCCTCTACCCCTGCCATCCTCTCTTATTCTCCTTGGGCCTCCTTGCTTTGCCTTAAGACTTGGGTGGTTCCTCTCCAAGGGCTGCTCTTGTCCCTTCAAGGCTAGCTAGCTCTTTCTTCTCATCTTTCAAGCTTTGGCTCAAAAGTCGTCTTAGAATATAATTTGTTACCCAAACTGGGACAGTTTTGAGAAGGAAATGGAGCATAATTAATAACTGCACTAGGACAATAGCTGTAAATTGGGTCTGTTTCAGGAAATCAGGGCATAGGGTCATCTTACTGAGATTGGCTTTCTGTGATCACCCCATCAGAAATGCCAGAAATGTCTCCCTTATCCCTTCTCTCCCATCCTGTTTTTTTTGTTTGTTGTTTTGTTTTTGTTTTAAAGTTTGTTTCGTGTGTGTGTGTGAGAGTGCGCAGGAGCAGGGGAGGGGCAGAGAGAGGAGAGGGTGAATCTCAGCCAAGCTCTATGCTCAGCATGGAGCCCAACGTGCGGCATCAAACTCATGGCTCAAACTTAACTGCCTGAGCCACCCAAGCACCCTTCTCTCATCCTGTTTTATTAATAGCACTTTATCATATTATCTTTTGATTATCTGTCTATTTCTGTATCACTTCACAGTAAGATGGCATATCTTGGTCACCATTCTATGCCAGTGTTCAGAGCTGTGTTGGTACATAGTGTATTGCTCAATAGATATTTGTTGAACATGTGACATTCCTGCTTTTGGTCTTAAAATCTTACGAAGATATGACAGGCACACTTGAAAAACTGGATACAAGTGTTATACACAAATCATACTTTTATGAAACAGAATGTTCTCATATGTGGTCTTCTTGTGGCATACTCTAAATAAAAATTGCTAGTAACTAAATTTTTTAAAGAATATTTTCCAAGCTAACGTATTGGATATTTAAGACAATTCCTTGAGAAGCATTCTCAGGCATTCATCTTTGGGTATCTCTGTACTGAATAATCAAATGGATTCCTAGAAGTGGAATTGCTGTGGTAGAAGATACATGTATTTTCTTTTTTTTAGGTTTATTTATTTATTAAATAATAAATAATAACTCATACAAGCAAGTGGGGAAGAGCGGGGGGCGGGGAGAGAGAGATGCCCAGCCTGATGCAGGGCTTCAGCTCCTGAACTGTGAAATCATGACCTGAACCAAAGTCAAGAGCCAGACACGTAACTGACTGAGCCACTCAGGTGCCCTGAGGATATGTGTGTTTTCAAGGCTTATCATGTATATTTCCTTCTTTCTTCTTTAGAGAGCAATTTGTACCCATTTTACAGAACACACCAGTAGTGTCTAAAAGAGTGCTTTCTTCTTCTTCAGACTTGTACCAATAGGAGGTGTTATTTGTAATATTTTGCCAACTTCTTTGGAAAGAATGATTTTATTTTTGTGATTATGGATGAAGTTGACTTCATTAATTTTTTCCTTTGTTAATCCCCTATCTCTGTCATGTCTTACATTTCCATTGTGATCATTTTTTTCTTATTGATTTGTAAGAAATATATATATTTGTTCTATCAAAATTTTGCTGTTTTATTGTTTCTAGTTTGTAGTTTGTTTTAAGGTGTCTTTACTGTACAGAAAAATAAAAAAAATATATTTTATAAGGCCAAGATACCCGTCTTCTTGTTTGTGCTTTTGGGGTTGTGCTAAGGATGTCCTTCTCTGTCTTTATATATGTATTTCTTTCAGGCTTTTTGAAAGTACTGTAAATGTTACCTGATTTTTAAAGGGCCATAGATTGTAGATCACTATAATATTAGTGTCCTTAACTTTTTTTCTTTATCCTAAGAGTTGATGAACAAATTAAAATGAAAATAAGCAAATAGTAATTTCTGTGATGTGAAGTCTCCAGGGGAAAATTTAGGCAGAAACTGAAGACTTACTGGCTGCAGTAACTCTCTAATACTGTATCTCATTAAAAAGATGTCTTTGTGTATGTTATTTACCTCGAAGATTAAAGAAAAAGTGCTGCTAATTAGATCATATAATGCCATTGATTGTAGGATGCATATTGAGTTTAAAGTTGTTGTTTTTTTTTTATGTTTATTTTTGAGAGAGAGTACAAACAGGGGAGGGGCAAAGAGAGAGGGAGACAGAGAATCCCAAGCAGGCTCTGCCCTGAAAGTGGGTCTTGAATTCACAAACTGTAAGATCATGACTTGAGCTGAAATCAAGAGTTAGATGCTTAATTGACTGAGCCACACAGGTGCCCTGACTTTAGAGTTCTTAAGATGTGGACACATGTGGTAATTAGAATCTGTGAAATGTGGCATGTTAATTTGGACTGCTATAGTATCATTTTTCTTTTATTAAAAAAACATTTTTAAAAGTTGTTTTTTTTTTTTTTAAATCTCTCTACCCAATGTGGGGCTCGAACTCGTGACCTGGAGATCAAGAGTTGCATACTCTTCTGACTGAGCCAGCCAGGCGTCCCTGCACAATAATTTTTAAAAAAAATTATTTATTTATTTTGAGAGAGCAAGTGAACAGGGGAGGGGCAGAGAGAGAGAGGGAGAGAGAGAATCCCAAGCAGGCCCTGCACTGCCAGCGCAGAGCCTGATGCGGGGCTCGATCCCATGAACCATGAGGTCATGACCTGAGCCAAAATCAGGAGTTCGATGTTTAACCGACTGAGCCGCCCACGTGCCCCTCCCCCCGCACAATCATTTTTAAATTTCGTGGTTGCTTTGTGTAGTTTTGTTTTTGGCTTGGTAATTTTTTCAAAACAACTTTGTTAAGATAAAAACTTGTGTACCGTGCAATTCATCCATTTAAAGTACACGATTCAGTGGTTTTTGGTGTATTTAGAGATATGATACAGCCAATTTTAGGACATTTTTATCACCTCAAAAAGAAACTCCCAATACGGTCGTATATTATTCAGCCTTAAAAATGTAGTTAATTTTGATACATGCTACCACATGGATAAACCTTGGAGACATTGTGCTAAGTGAAATTGTCCAGTCATGGAAGGACAGATGCTGTTTGATTCCACTGACATGAGGTTCCTAGAGTAGTGGAAGTCCTGGAGACAGAAACTAGAAGTGTGGTTGCCAGGGACTGAGGGGAGGAGAAACGGGGAGTTGGTGTTTAACGGATGTAGAGTTTCAGTTGGGGAAGATGAAACAGTTCTGGAGACGGGTGGCGGTGAGAGTTGTACAACAGTGTGAATGTACATGATGCTATGCAATCATACGCTTAAAAATGGCTAAAATGGTACATTTTATGTATATTCTCCTGCAGTGAAAACAAAAGAAATCCCATGCGCTTTGCCCATCACTTGCTATCCCTCTGTCCCCATCCTACCATCCCTAAGCAGCCATTAATCTACCTTCTGTCATATAGATTTGCCTGTTCTGGACTCCAGTCTGAAAGGAATCACACAAAGTGTGGACTTTTATGATTGGCTTCTTTTACTTAGCACGATGTTTTCAGGGTTGGTCCAAATTAGAGTGTGGAACAGTAATTGATTCTTTTCTTGGTGGATTAATGTTCCCTGGTATGGATATACCTGATTTTATTCGTCCATTCATCATTTGATGGATGGACATGACATTTGGGTTTTTTCCAAAGTTTGTATAGTTATTTTGGGACTTAACTTGAGCTCTGGCAATTCTAAGCAATAAAAACCTACTCCCATCTATATTAAGTAAAGGAGGCCTTATGTAAGACCATGTAGGTAGTTTAAGGGCAAAGGAAAGATGTACAATACTTTCTTATGGGGACTGACCCTGGAGCAAAGAAAGAGTCAGGAGCCAAGGCTCCTGTGTCTCCAGGGCCTGCAAGGTCTCTTGGCTCTCTTGTCTCTGCAAATCTACTCTAGTCTTTGTCGAGACTGGCCTTCTCTGCTCCCTCCCTGACTTCTCTGGCACATGCTTTGGCTCACCTTGACTCCTACTCTGGCCACTTTGCAACTCAGTTCCCTGCAGCTGACATTCTCAATTCCACATTCTTGGAGAGGGATCTAATTGGTACATCCCTTGTCCAATAGAGGAGTTCACTTGATATAAACATAGTGTCAAAATCTCACATTAACCAGGTTCAGAGTCTCTAGAACCAATGTATGCATGGATCTGGCTGGCCACTCCACGTCACTAATGCTAGTCAATCTAAAGATGATTTAATTCTCTAGGTGAGTGGTCGTCAAACTTTTTGATCTCAAGACTCCTTTATACTCTTAAAGTTAACTTAGGACTCCAAATAGCTTTTGCTTCTGTGGGTTATATATGTTGATATTTACCATATTAGATATTAAAATGGCCATTTTAAAGATACTACTAGTTCATGTAAAAATACTATAAACTCACCATATGCTAAGATAAATAACATTGAATTTTTTTTTTTTTTACATTTATTTATTTTTGAGAGACAGACAGAGCGTGAACAGGGAGGGGCAGAGAGAGAGGGAGACACAGAATCTGAAGCAGGTTCCAGGCTCTGAGCTTTCAGCAGAGAGCCCATGTGGGGCTTGAACCCATGAACCGTGAGATCATGACCTGAGCTGAAGTCGGAGGCTTAACCAACTGAGCCACCCAGGCGCCCCTAGATAAATAACATTTTTATGATAAGTAACTGTTTTCTGGAATAAAAACAAAATTTGATAAGAAGAGTGGCATTGTTTTGCATTTTTGCAAACCTCTGATATCTGGCTTAAAAAGATAGTTTTATTCTCATATCTGCTTTCTGCATTAAGTCTTGCAATATTTTGATTGAAGTTTATAAAGAAAAGCTAATCTCATGCAGTATTTGGGAAGAGAGGGGATTTTAATAGCCTTTTTATTTTATTTTTTTTAATGCTGAGTTTTGAGAGAGGAGAGAGAGAGAGAGAGAGAGAGAGAGAGAGAGAGAGAGCAAGAGAGTGCACAAGTGCACAAGCAGGGGAGAGGCAGAGAGAGGGGGACAGAGGATCCAAGCAAGCCCACGCTGATAGCAGCATGCTCCATGTGGGGTTCAAACTCACGATCTGTGAGACCATGACCTGAGAAATCAAGAGTCAGACTCTTAACCAACTGAGCCACCCAGGCACCCCTTAATAGCCTTTTTAGATAATTGTAGATATTCTTTGATACCATACCCAAACCAGATAAGTGACAGTTTTTTTTTAAAGGTTCATTGCTGTGTAGAATCTGAAGCCACATCAATGAACTTTTCATATTCTATCACGTTAAACATTTATTGGGTTGTCTTGTACTTTATTTGTAGTAAAATGTCTTGCACTTTAAATAAATATTGCACTCATGAATAATTGAGTCACATTCTATATTGGTCATTTGGAAAATATTGATTCGTTGAGTTATATAGACATTTCAAATGTTGACCTATTTTATTATGTAATATCTCAAAAGCTCACACTTGTTAGTATCACCACCAGTCTTGCCAGAAAAGTCTTTAAATGTGGGGAAGCCGTCAAGCTCACGGAAGCAAGTACAAGTTTTTCCAAAATCCCAATTTTCGTAAATGCTGGCAGTTGTTTTCCTGGAAGTGATAAGTTCACTGTGTTCTCCTTGAATACTTTCTCATCCTCACTGTTGTCTTAGGCTGTTTTGCGGGCGGAATTATTTAATAAAGACAATATTTCCTCTGCACCAGTGCTTACCTTGGAAATAGTCTTGAATCTTTTTAACAATTGACTTTTCACAACTCCAACATTTAAAACCATAGGTTTTTGTTTCTGTAATATATAACATTTGATTCTCATTTATCAAAAAAAAAAAAAGGACATGTAATGAGCATTTGCAATGTGCCAAGTTCCATGCTGAGATTTTATATACATCGTATTACTTTATATAGCTACTGATATTATTGTGATATATTAATGCTTTTTTAAGTGTACAGGAAAAGACCCACTGTTTTTCAAACCTGAATAATTTCTAGTATATTAAGTAAATACAAGAGAGAAAGCTTTTACTGGTAATTGTGGTTTTATTTATATAGCTATAGTTATAATTTATTAGAAGTACACCTGGTGCTTTAGTTCTTATCAATTCTATTTTTTCCCATCCTGTTTAGGTGGTTTCCTAGAAACATGATTGTTTGTTGGACTTGATCTCACAGCCTGGTGAGGACTTCTTTACTGATAATGTCAAGTTCAGGTTATCCTCCCAACCAAGGAGCATTCAGCACAGAACAAAGTCGTTATCCTTCTCATTCTGTTCAGTACACGTTTCCCAGCACGCGTCACCAGCAGGTAAGGATCAACTACTATGTACTTGCCTAAGTAGCGCGGGCCACGCGGGTGGGTGGGTGGGTGTGTGTGTGTGTGTGTGTGTGCGCGCGCGCGCGTGCCTGCTGGCGCTTTCTTTCCTTTTCCTGTTTAATGCATTTGTTGGTCAGAAACCAAATGCGATTGTTACAACTGTATATTTTAAATGGCGAGAACCGTTCTCAAAGATGAGGAACCCAAGGTTGGGGATTAATTATCTTTGTCTTAGTCTGGCTTTATGCCAGATTGCAGCTAGTGACCATGTCTTTTGTTTTCTTTTTTCTTTCTTTAAAAAAAATTTTTTTTAATGTTTATTTAGTTTTTGAGAGAGAGAGAGAGAGACACACACAGAGTGTGAATGGGGGAGGGGCAAAGAGAGAGGGAGACAGAATCGGAAGCAGGCTCCAGGCTCTGAGCTGTCAGCACAGAGCTGGATGCAGGGCTCAAACTCACGAACTGAGAGATGGTGACCTGAGCTGGAGTCAGATGCTTACCTGAGTGAGCCACCCAGGCCCAGCCCCCCCCCCCCCCGCCCCGCCCATGTCTTTGTTTTCGTTTGTAGGAGTTGTTGTTAGAAAAATAGCAGTTGTTAAGGGTTTCCAGGTTAAGAAACCCTATTTTATTGCTCCAAGTTCTGGTTTAGTATTAAGCTGGCCAGATAACTTGGCATCTCTTGAGCGATGGCCAGGATAGGGCCTGTACCTTCTTGAGAGGCTGACGGTAGGAAGATGAAAGAGTTTGTATGCTGATTAACTTGTGAAAAATAAAATATGAGAAGAAATTATTAGTTCAGAGCAGGCTGGGACAGGAATGTAAGGGTCGAAGAAAAAGAGGAAGGGAAGGGGTGAAATGGTCATCTCAGAGGAAAAGCAAATTTGGGGTGCCTGGGTGTGGCTCAGTTGGTTAAGCATCCAACTCTTGATTTCGGCTCAGGTCACGATCTCACTGTTAGCACGGAGCCAGCTTGGGATTAGCTCTCTCCTTCAAATCAATCAATATATTTATTTATAAACATATTTAATTTGATAAATATATATATACATTTTAAAACAGTCTTTTTTTTAAAGTTTACTTATTTTAAGAGAGACAGAGAGCGTGAGCACACAAGCGGGGGAGGGGCAGAGAGAGGGAGACACCGAATCCTAAGTAGGCTCTAGGTTCCAAGCTGTCAGCATACAGCCCGATGTGGGACTCAAACTCAAGAGCTGTGAGATCATGATGTGAGCTGAAGTCGGCCGCTTAACCAACTGAGCCACCCAGGTGCCTCTCACTTTTTAAATATTAAGTATGTTAGTTGCATATTTTTGTAGATGCCCTTAAAACATTTTTTTTTTTTTTTTAATGTATTCATTTTGAGAGAGAGGGAGAGCTTCCGCATGAGCGGGGTAAGGGCAGAGAGAGGGGGAGAGAGAATCCCAAGCAGACTCCACACTGTCAGCTCAGAGCCCAATATGAGGCTCTGTTCCACAAACTGTGAGATTATGACTTGAGCTGAAATCAAGAGTTGGACACTCAACTGACTGAACCACGCAGGCGCCCCTGTAGATGTCCATTTTCAGTTAAAGAAGTTGCTTTCTATTGCTAGATTGAGAGTTTTAATCCTCATTGGGTATTGAATTTTGGTTGCATTGTTTTCCCTCAACCCATAGTCTTTGTCTGAATACTGATTTCCTAGTTTGCTTCTTCTTTGTTTTTATTAAAAAAAAAAAAAATTTTTTTTTTAATGCTTATTTTTTGAGACAGAGAAAGACAGAGTATGAGCGGGGGAGGGGCAGAGAGTGAGGGAGACACAGAATCTGAAGCAGGCTCCAGGCTCCAGGCCGTCAGCACAGAGCCTGACGCGGGGCTCGAACTCATGATCTGTGAGATCATGACCTGAGCCGAAGTCGGACGCTTAACCGACTGAGCCACCCAGGCTCCCCTGTTTTTATTTTTTTAAATCAACTTTAAGGTTTAATTGATACATAATACAATTTTCTTATATGTATACATTTTGACAGATTCATACACCCATAAAACCACCACTAAAGTGAAGATGTATTTCTGTCACCCCATAAAGTTTCCCTTGTGCCCCATCCAGATTAGTCCTTCTCCCATACTTTCCACAAACTCAGCTCCTAGGAAACCACTGTTCTGCTTTTTGTCATAACAGATTATATTTGTTTTGAATTTTACATGAACTCTTATCTGTGGCTTCTTTTGCTTCCCATAATGTTTTTGAGATTTCTTCCAAGTTCTGGTGCATCTGAGTAGTTAATTTCTGTTTATTGCTGCCTCTGGATATATCACAATTTGTTTATCTAGTTACCTATTCCAGTTTTGGCTGTTACAAATAAAATTATTTAGAAAACATGTATCTTTGTGTTTTATCTAGATGATATAAAGTATTGCCTTATTTTCGTAACAGTATTGTTGGACAGCTTATCTTTATAATTTGTATCAAGTCCAGTTTATTAACTTTTGTCTTTAATATTTCTTGCTTTTTAAGTGTTATATTTAAGAATTTTGCCAAACTCCAGATCACTGAGGTTTTCTCCTCTTGAGTTTTTATAATCCTGTTTTACATAGTCTGTCACCTATTTTGAATTAAATTTTGTTTATGGTGTGAGGTTATGGTTGAGGTTCTTGTTTTGTATATAGATATTCGCTTGTTCTAGAAACCATTTGTTGAAAAGATTTTTCTTGGGGCGCCTGGGTGGCTCATTCGGTCCAACTCTTGATTTTGGCTCAGGTCACGATCTCACCATTCCTGAGATGGAGCCTGGAGTTGGCTCTGAGCTGACAGGCAGAGCCTGCCTGCCTGAGATTCTCTCTCTCTGTCTCTCTCTGTCCCTCCCCTATTTGCATGTACTCTCTGTCTGTCTCTCAAAATAAATAAATAAACTTAAAAAAAAAACAACAAGTTTCTTCTTACTCCTCTGAATGGTTTTGGCACTTTCATTGAAAATCAGTTGATCATATATGTGCAAGTGTATTTCTGGTCTCTCTGTACTGTTCTATTGATGTATTTTGTGTGTCTTTACCTCACACCTATGTGATTTTCTGTGTAAACAAACATGTCTTTTTTTTTTTCCTTAATGTTTATTATTTTTTGAGAGAGAAAGAGCAGGGGAGAGACAGAGAGAGGGAGAGAGAGAATCTTCAGCAGGCTCTGTATTGTCAGCACAGAGCCCAATGTGGGGCTTGAACTTTTGAACCATGAAGTCATGACCTGACCTGAGATCAAGAGTTGGAGGCTTAACCAGTTGAGCCACCCAAGTGCCCCCAAAATGTCATCTTTTAATAAAGCTCTTCACACCGTCTTGAATATTATAACTTTATAGTAAAATTGAAATTGAATAGTGATTCTTTTCTGAATTACTGTTCTGAATATTTTAATTCTTGCCATTTCTATATACATTTTATTAATTTTTATTTTTTATTTTTGAAATGTTTATTTATTTTGAGAGAGAGAGAGAGAGAGAGAGAGAGAGAGAGCGCGCACACGTGCGTGCGTGCACATAATTGGGGGAGGGGCAGAGAGGGAGAGAAAATCCCAAGCAGGCTCCGTGCTGTCAGCACAGAGCCTGACTCAGGGCTCAGACTCACAAACCAGGACATCATGACCTAAGCTGAGATCAAGAGTTGGAGGCTTAACCGATGGAGCCACCCTGGTGCCCCTCTGTATTCATTTTAGTGGATTTTTTTTTTTTTTAAGTTTATTTATTTTGAGAGCGTACATTTTCGAAGCACCTTGCGAGTTTCTACAGAAACGCTTGCTGGGTTTTCTGTTTTTAAATTTTTTTTTTTTTTTAGTTTATTTATTTATTTTGAGAGAGGGAGAGCGAGTAGGGGAGAGGCAGAGAAAGAGGGAGATAGAGAATCCCATGCAGGCTCCTTGCTGTCAGCTCCAGAGCCCACTGCAGGGATCAAACTCACGAGCCGGGAGATCATGACCTGAGCTGAAACCAAGAGTCGAATGTTTTACCGAATGAGCCACCCAGGCACCCCTCTAGGGTTTTGATTAGATTTGTATTGAGTCTAGAGATAAATTTGGGAGAGAACTGACATCTCAACCACTTTGATTTTTCTGGTCCATGAACATGATATAATTCTCCATCTATTTAGGTCTTCATTAATTTTTCTCGGTAATGTTTTGTAGTTTTCAGTGCATAGGTCATGTACATCTTCCGTCACATTTGTTCCTAAATATTTCATACTTTTGATGCATTTGTAAATATATTGCTTTTCTGATTTTAGTTTTCAGTTCATTGCTCCCATGTATATTTGATCCTGTATCCTGCAACCTTACTTGTTACTTCTCACTGCTTTTTAATAGATTTCATAAGATTTACTATGTAGGTGATCCTGCAATCTGAGAGTAGACAGTTTTGTTTGTACCTTTGTTCTCTTTCTTTCTTATTAAACTGGCTTTAATTGCTAGTACAGTGTTGAATAGAAGAGGTGAGAGTAAATACCCTTGACTTATTTCTGATCTTAAGAGGAAGGCACTCAGTGTTTCACCATTAGGGATGTTGTTAGCAGCTGGTGGCTACACTTATCTTGGGGAGCATTGATTGGGTAATGTCTAGAATTGTCAAATCAATATGTGTACACCTGAAACTAACATAACATTATATGCTGATTATACTTCAATGAAAAGCTTGGGAAGTGTTCCCTCTTCCTGTATTTTCTTAGGATTAGTATTTTTTCTTCCTAAGAAATTTGATAGAATTTATCAGCGAAGTCATCAGGGCCTAGAATTTTCTTTGTGGGGAGAATTGAAATTATGCATTCAATTTCTTTAATAGTTATAATTCACATTCTTTATTTTTTGTTGAGTCAGTTTGGATAAGTTTTGTTCAGTATATTCAGTTATATTAAGATGTCATAATATTCCTGTTATCTTTTCAGTGTCTTTGAGATCTGTTGTGATGTCATTCCTCATGTTGATAAGTATTTTTCCCTTCTTTTTTTTCTTTATTAGTCTGGCCTTGAGGTTTCTCAATTTAATCGATTCTTTTCTGAGAATAACTAACTTTGGTTTCATCCATTTTTACTGTTTTTTTTTCTATTTTCTTGATTTCTCCTCATTATTTTGTTCCTTCTCTAACTGCCCATATATATAACATTTCTGGCATCTTTCACTTCTTTGTATATATTCAGTTTCCTTTTGATGCTATTTTCTTTTTGTCTGAAGAACGTCATTTCTCTTAGTGCGTGTCTTTTGGCAGTGAACTCTCAACTTTTATTTATTTGAAAAAGTTTATTTCAGTTTTATTTATTTTATTTTAATTTTTTTAGAGAGCGTGAGCATGTGTGAATGGGGGAGGGGAGCAGGGGGAGAGAAATAAAATATTAAACAGTCTTCATGCTCAGTACGGAGTCTGCCACAGGGCTTGATCCCATGACCCTGTGATCATGACCTCAGTGGAAATCAGGAGTAGAGTCTGATGCTCAACTGACTGAGCCATCCAGGTGTCCCTCAGCTTTATTTTCAAAGAATATTTTTACTGGATACAGAATTCTAAGTTGACAGTTCTGTTCTTTTCTTTTTCTTTTTTTTTGTTAAAAAAAATTTTTTTTAATATTTATTTTTGAGAGGGAGAGACAGAATGTGAGCAGGGGAGGGGCAGAGAGAGAGGGAGACGCAGAATCTGAAGCAGGCTCCAGGCTCTGAGCTATCAGCATAGAGTGCAACGTGGGGCTTGAACTCACAAACTGTGAGATCATGACCTGAGCCAAAGTTGGACGTTTAACCAACTGAGCCACCCAGGTGCCCCTCTTTTCTTTTTCTTAATGTTTATTTATTTTTGAGAGAGACAGAGTGCCAGTGAGGGAAGGACAGAGAGAGAGGGAGACAGAGGATCCAAGGCGGGCTCCGCGCTGAGAGCAGAGAGCCCCATGCGGGGCTCCAACTCATGAGTTGTGAGATCATGGCCTGAGCTGAAGTCAGATGCTTAACCGACTGAGCCAGGCACCCTGACCGTTATTTTCTTTTAGCACTTTAATAGATGCCATTTATTGTGTTCTGGCTTATGTGGTTTTCTGACCTTTGGTCATTCTTATCTTTATATATAAGTATTGACATTCACTGAACTTCATGCTTCTGTGGATTTATAATTTTCATAAAATTTGGCAGTTTTCAGCCATTATTTCTTCAGATACATTTTTTTTTGTGTACTTTCCCCCTAGTTTTATTCTGAAACATAAATGACTTGTGTTTTGTATTATCCTACGGGTCACTGGACCTCTATTCATTTTATTTTTTCTGGTTTTTTTTTTTTTTTTTTTTTTTTTTTTTTTTTTTTATCAGTTTGCTTAGTTTTATGATGACTTCATGTTCAGTGGGTTTTTTTTTCTTCTTCTTCTTCTGGGGTTCCAGCTAAGTGTTAATTTTATCCAGTGAGATTTTCATTACAGACATTGGATTTTTCATTTTTGAATGGAATATGAACATTGTGAATTGTATACACTTTATTAGTGGCTTTTGTTGTATTCCTTTAAAGAAAGTTGAATGCCTTCTGGTGGCCAGTTAAATTACTTTTTGAAGTTTATTTTTAAACTCTTTAAGGGCAAGTCGAGAGTAGTCTTTATTCTAGGTCTTATTTGTCCTGGGATATCTAGTGATTATTTCATGTATTCATTGAAGTTTCTTCCCTTTGGCTGGAGGAAACTCGAATGAGTTCTGGCCCCATGTGTGCTCTGAGAAGTGTGTGTTTTATAGTTTCTCCTGTTTATTCTAAGAACAACCAGAGTTGTTTGAGACTGGTCTATGTTCTCCCCTGTGGCTTTACAGATTGGAATTCAGCCAAAGACTTAGGAGATCCCAAATTCACATTTCAGGAAATCTTTCTCTGTTTAACTCTCTTCTCATAGAAAGTCTCCAGAAATCCTGTCCACATGGCTTTACCAAACTAGTGTGGTTGCTCCTTCAGTGAACAAGATTACAGAACACTGTTTGGGTTCCCTTCCCAGGGACACAATTTGGAAATTGCCTTTAGGCAGAAAAGTCTGGAGTACTGTAGGACTTACCTCATTTGTGTGGTTTTTCTCAGAGATTGAGTCCTGTGCAGTCTGTTTTCTGACGTCTGAGAATAGTCACTATATTTTGCCCCCTTTTTTGGCTGTTTACTATGGGAATGTAATTCTGGACAGTAACCTGCTCATAGCTGGAATCCAAGTGCACTGTTCGTTTTAGTTTACTCCTTACTCTTAATTTGTCCTGCTGGATACATCCTTTAGAAATTCTTTCAGAGAGAGGCTGTGGTTGGTAAATTTTCCGAGTTCTTGAATTCTGAAAAGTTTGTAGTCCTAAAATTTGAGAGGGTGTGGTTATTGAATTTGTAGGTTCTAAGTTATTTTCCTTTGAACTTGGAATATGTTGTTTGTTTCCTTCTATACAGTGTTGCTGATGAGAAACCTGTTTTTATTATGATCCTTGTTACTTTGTAGGAAACCCTTTTTTAAGGACTTTATGATATCTAGTAAAATTTTCTCTTTATTCTCACTTTTCTGGAATTTTTGATGTGCCCATCCAGTGTGATGGATTAATTTTTAGAATATGTCCAGCTTTTCTCTTAAACCCTTTTTATTTTTTATTTTTTATTTAAAAAAATTTTTTTTTTTCAATGTTTATTTATTTTCGGGACAGAGAGAGACAGAGCATGAACGGGCGAGGGGCAGAGAGAGAGGGAGACACAGAATCGGAAACAGGCTCCAGGCTCTGAGCCATCAGCCCAGAGCCCGACGCGGGGCTCGAACTCACGGACCGCGAGATCGTGACCTGGCTGAAGTCGGACGCCCAACCGACTGTGCCACCCAGGCGCCCCTCTTAAACCCTTTTTAATCTGAAGGATTTGTCTTTTTAACTTCTGAGAAATGCTGTCCTATTATTTCCTAGAATATTGCCTCTCACCAGTAGATACTGAATGTTGAGCTTTTTACTCTAGCTGCCATTTTTAACTTCTCTAATTTCTGTATCTTTATATGCTATATCTATATGTGCTTCACTGTTGTCTGAGAGAATTTCTCTGTTCTGTCTTCACTTTAATTTGCTCTTCACCTGTTCTATTAATTTTACTGATCAACTTTTTAATTTCTTTGATTGCTATTTGAGGATACCATTTATACTTTTGTGTGTTTTGTACTTTTACTCAGTCTTTTATCTATTTCTTTGTAAATTCTTTTCTGAGTGAGTTTTGGTTCTTTTTAAATTTTTTATTTTTTAAATGTTTATTTATTTATTTAAAATTTTTTTTTTCAACGTTTATTTATTTTTGGGACAGAGAGAGACAGAGCATGAACGGGGGAGCGGCAGAGAGAGAGGGAGACACAGAATCGGAAACAGGCTCCAGGCTCTGAGCCATCAGTCCAGAGCCTGACGTGGGGCTCGAACTCACGGACCGTGAGATCGTGACCTGGCCGAAGTCGGACGCTTAACCGACTGCGCCACCCAGGCGCCCCTAAATGTTTATTTTTGAGAGAGATTGCGCTGGTATTAAGTGGGAGAGGGGCAGAGAGAGAGAGAGAGAGAGGGACAGAGGATCTGAAGCAGGTCTTTGCTGACAGCATAGTTCAGGGCTCGAACCCATGAACCATGAGATCATGACCTGAGCCGAAGTCAAGTGCTTAACTGACCAAGCCACCCAGATGCCCTGGTGCTTTTTTTTTTTTTAAGTGGCTTTGACTTTTTTTCAGTGTTTATAGTGTTTCTTGGTTATGTTTTCAACTTTGTATCCGATATTTTTTCTTTGACTGTGTATGAATTATGTTTTACTATTATCTGTTTATAGCAAAGGGCTCTAGGCCTCTTATTTATTCCATGTTTCAGTCTGGGCAGCTCAATTTTATGTTTATGATTAAAAAATTTTGTTGACATACAATTCATATAACATAAAACCATTTTAAAGTATATAATATCTTTTAGTATATTCACAAATGTTGGGCATCCATTACTGTTACCTAATTCCAGAACTTGGAATGAAATGAAACCTATACCTCATAGTAGTTAATCCCAATTCGCCCCTTCCCTCCATCCCCTGGCAACCACTAATCTACTTTCTATCTCTATTGATTTGTTTCTTACAGACATTTTATATAAACAGAATCACAAAATATGTGCCCTTTTATGTCTGTTTGTATTTAACATAGTATTATGTTTTCTAGGTTCATCTAGGTTGTGGCATATATCGTTAGTACTTCAGTCTTTTTTATGATTGAATAATATCCCACAGTATAGATACACCACATTTTGTTGATCCATTCATGAGTCACTGGGCATTTGGATTCCTTCTGGTTTTTGGCTATTGTGAATAACACTACTTTGAAAATTTGTGTACAAAGTTTTGTGTATGGACATAATACCTTGTGTATATACCTAGGAGTGGAATTCCTGGGTTATTCGGCATTTCTGGGTATAAATACCTGTTTATGATTGTTAGCATTAATGGACTGCTTTTGAAAAGAAGGTTTTGTTTTTTCAACGAAGAGTCAAAAGTAGGAAAATAAACATAAAAGCACCCACCTAGAATGATGGAGAGTGTTACTCTTACCTAGCAGATTGAATCTCTGGACTTAGGTCTCTTCGTTTGTAAATTTTCATGGATTTAACCGAATGGCTTTTGTGGCCCTGCTAGCCTACTGATTTTGGATTTAATTTGGAATGATTTTTAAGATTTCATATTGAACACATGAGTCTGAGATCTTACTATTTGAGTAACATGGAGTGGGAGTTACTTATAATGCATGTTACAGTAGAATGAGGGAAATGTAGACCGAACACAAAATTTCGTTTTGAATTCTTCTGAACGATACTCGGTTAAAATGTTGATGGTTAGGTTTAAGAGGAAAAATCAGATCAGTGAGGGACTGAAATCATCATTGCTGCTTCTTTCCACACTTAGCAGCCCGTCACTGCCTCTGTGCATTGATACTTGGTTTAATTTCACGATGCTTTTCAATTTTTGGCTAATAATTAATTTATGATTATTTCCCTATTAGGAATTTGCAGTCCCTGATTATCGTTCTTCTCATCTTGAAGTCAGCCAGGCGTCACAGCTCTTGCAGCAGCAGCAGCAACAGCAGCTTCGCAGACGACCTTCCTTGCTCTCAGAATTTCACCCAGGTTCTGACAGGTAATGGGGTTCTTTTGTGTTTCCATCTAGGATGCACCTCTGTGGTGTGTGTATACTCACTTCATAAGTGTGCCATTAAATTTAACGTTACTTTTCCTTGATAATTTTATTAACCAAGCTGCGAGTGGTCACTTATTTATATATTGGGCTCTTTTATATCTGATGATCTTTTGGAGTAGTTATCATAATAGTTAAAAAGAACTCCTCAAACTTGTTTCCAGAGTTCACAGTTGGTGCTGTGTAGTGGGAAGTCTGGTGGACTAGGTTTGCATTCTGGTCAGCTTATGGCCTTGGTCGTATGTGTAAACTGGTGTTTTCAGTTTCGGCGGCATTTTAGAAGCACCTTGGTTTTTAAGCTTGATGCCCACGCCCCATCTCAGAATTATTAAATCCGTTCCTGGGATTGGGCCCAGGCGTTCGTGTGGGTCTAGAGTTTCCCAGGTCATTCTCATTTGCAACGAGGGTTGCAAATTCCTGATTTAGATTCTTTAAGGCTTAGTTTTCTCACCTGTAATAATGAGAATAGTAATGAGATTGTCCTCAAAGGATAGTCTGTGATCAGGTGATGTTGGCCTGTTCACGGAAGGCTCTCACTTCCGCAGTGTCCTTACTATCTCTGCTCTCTTGCGCCATTTTCACTCTTTATCTAAAGTATAATAACTCCTTTTTATTAAATTGCCTTTCTGCCTTTCTTGTTTTAGCAATTTTGTAAAGAACCTGATTGCCTATTATAAAGATATGTTTACTGTTTAGGTTTTAAGATGATAAAAGGATTGAAATTATTTGGCTGTGTTTAAAATTATTATAAAATACATTCCTTGGTGAAGGTTGTGGAGGGAATTCAGATCACTCTCCTCCGTCATATCTAGCAAATACATAAAAATAGCTTTTCGAGAAGTGGCTAAAACCCACCCTGTATAAAGCAGGAAAGGCATACAGCCACTGCCATAAACTTGGGAAAATGGCATTTAAGGAAGGAATTAGAAGAATCTTGCACCTAGTTCCTACTTCTACTCTCAAAGAAGCAGTGTTGAAGAAAGAAGGAGGGTCCATGAAATCCTAAGATTTCTCGGAAATACTCCCTAATTTGAGAAAATGTGAATAGTTAGGGTGTAGTGGTAGTGAACTGTTTGCTTGGGAACCCCTCTTGCGCCATCTCGCAGGAGGGGCGGGCACGGTGTGCCGTTTTTTCAAAGTGATGAGCTGAAGCCCTCAGGACTGGTTTACGCGTCTGGCTTGTAGGGCGGGCCAGGATCCTCGAGAAAGGCAACATAGCCCCAACCAAGTTTTCTTCTCCTTTGCCCCATTTCCCTATTCCCTCAGCTATAGAAAAGCGTGTAGAAAGCCGATGCGAGTCCTCTGTCTGCAGACAAATGCCAAGCAAAGTGGATGAGCAAGGAAAAGGCACGCATACCATTTTATAGCGAAGACAAAGTCTGGGTAGGGCTGCATGTGACATCCCTGAGCAGGAGGGTAATGAAGCCATGGACAGGGCAAAGGTATTCCTAGAAGAGAAAATTAAAGAAGGCAATACAGAGTGTCAAAAACAAAGCGCCCGGTGTGTAAGAAGACAAAACAACGAAGAAATTGCCCCCTAAGCGCTATACACTGTAGGCGAACTTAAAACCTTTTAAAGAGAAGATATTTGACAACAGTACAAGACAACCCAATTAGATAAAATGAAAGATTGGACATTCCAGTTCCCCCAGGCCCACCATTATAAATTCAGTATATAAAATATAAAAAAGCAAGGAATACAACAGCTGTGGCTAAAAGTTAGACCTTTGTCATGTGAGAAAGTCCAGAGACAATCAGAGTGGATGCAGAAGAAAAGAATAAAATTAAAGCAATTATAAAGCGGTTGATAAATTAAAACCATCCAAAATTTCATGAGAATGTGTGTTTCTGAGGTGGAAAACCTGTCAAGGAAAGGAAGTAATAATTGATAATTTTAAAGTGAAGGGAGAACTCTGTAGATGGATAGGGCATATTTTGCTCCAAGGATAATTACACAGAATGATCAGTATCAGGACAGAACTTGGCTCATTTGTCACAGTTCAAGGGTAAGTAAAAGAATCAGGAATTCAGGAAGCAAAAGAAATCCTTGACAGGGAAGAACAAGTCTGGCTTCAAGCAACTACAGGATAGAAGATAGGGGAGCAGTAGCCACAAAGTTCGGGGGAAAAGAAATGGGATCCAAGAATATTACGTACCACTCAAGTTTAAGAATAAAAGCGACAGGCGGACAGTTTTAGACTGAAAACTTAAACTTCTTGGAAGAATTGTAGGTGATAGAATCCAGCCAAAGAATGGAAGCCATGGTAAAAGGACTGTAGTAAGCCACACACCGTTGTAAGTAAAAAGTCCATGTGAGACATCTGGACGAATTATGGTTCCATAACTGAACGTCAATAGCAAATCCTGACAAAGTAATAGTAATGTAACTACAGGATCTAGAGGTGTTGTAGGTATTGGGAGACGTTTAAAGGTACGCACTTGAAGATTGTGTCTGGAGTAATCTGATACTTCTAAAATGGAAATGCTAGGCTTATAAAAAAAAAAATCCCATCTTAATGCTTTTCACAGTTTTCCCCTTATCCTTTAGCAGTAATCTTTTGGGAATGAATTTCTTGTGGTAAAGGAGCAATTCCTTCCAATTTAAGCTTTATTTCATTTTATTTTTTTCTCCTAATACCTGTATAAAAACAAACCAAATATTCTTTTATTTTTGCCTGTGTATCCATTTACCCATATGTAAAAATAAAGTGATGTCTGGGTACAGGATTCACCCAATTTTAGCATTGTTTCCATGTGGTGGGATTTGGGGCAATTTGCTGCTTAGTTTTATTATGTGTTCCTGGAATTTTTTTGGTTAGTGAATGTCTATCATTTTATAAACCATACTCTTAAAATATGAGTCATTTCTGGGTGAAATGTCATCAGTCGTATTTTCTAGATTTCATTGGAAAAATTAGTCCACATAATTAGAGTATTTAGATATTTAGATAAAAAAATTGCAGAACAGCTTAAGGTAGTTTCAGATATTATAAAAGATTCACCAAAATTCAGATCATTGGTTTTCCCTTGAGCAAAAAAAGAAGAAGCCGGTGAACTAAATTTCCATAGCTAGGAAAAAATAAAATCTACTGATGTAATCCTAGATGTGTTTTGAACAGCTATGAACTTTATGACATGTTCCCCCTGAAGAGAGTTATCTTTTCCTTAAAATTAAGATGATAAGGTATAGGTATATTACAGTAAAAAGCCCATTTAAAAACTTTAATTTGTTTTAAAGGTATTTAAAAATGGTACTAAGAGGTCAAGGAAGTCCGTGAGATGTAAGAACTTTTAAGTTTAAGAGTGTACAGAGATTTTTAGTATGAAAATCTGATGTTTGTTTTTTCTTTATATGCCTCATTTGTCCAGTCATCAATTGATAAATATTTGAGTTTTCACTTTTTGATTGTTATGAGTAATGCTGCTAGGAGCACTCATGCACAAGTTTTTATGTGACCATGAATTTTCCTTTCTCTTGGGAACATGCCCAGGAGTAGAATTGCTGTATCATATGGTAGCTCTCTGTTTGTTTGCCGTTTGAGAAATTACTAGACTGTTTCCAGAGTGGCTATACCTTTCCACGGGTGTTAGTTTTTAAAAGGCAAATACGGGGGTGCCTGGGTGGCACAGTCGGTTAAGCGTCCGACTTCAGCCAGGTCACGATCTCGCGGTCTGTGAGTTCGAGCCCCGCGTCGGGCTCTGGGCTGATGGCTCAGAGCCTGGAGCCTGTTTCCGATTCTGTGTCTCCCTCTCTCTCTGCCCCTCGCCCGTTCATGCTCTGTCTCTCTCTGTCCCAAAAATAAATAAACGTTGAAAAAAAAATTAAAAAAAAAAAAAAGGCAAATACGTTCACTTGAGATGGAGATTTCATGCTTAACTCCACCAGGACTCCAATATAAAACTGTATTTGTTTTCACAAAGATTTTCATACGGTTCACTTAAAATTTTTTGAAGTTTTAAATGTGAAATTAGATATTTACCTGTTTATCCATGAATAGTTTTGCTCTTGTAAAAAGGATGGGCAAACTGAAATGGGAAATCGCCTGATGTCTTGATGGCAAGAGAGCTGTGTATACTCGATGTCTGTCCTAATTGTCCTGTGTACCGGTGGCCGTATGCTCTCCTCCAGTGCTAGGTGCACTGTACCTTCTGGCTTTGGGAAATGTCACAGGCAGATTCACTAGAGGTAACATGTAATACTTGGAAGTTAACTTCTGTAGGTCGAGGGGACAACCGAGGACCGAAATCCAGCTCGGGCAGTCTGCCAGGTCCTGTGTACCAGAGGGTTGCCTTTGCTTATGCAGGTTGCACACACAGTTTTCTTGCAGACCGGCAGCGGCCCTCATTCTAAGTGCTGTGTTGAGGAGCGTGGCCTTTAACTGGCGCTGGATGCTTGTGTCTGACAGATTACCTCTGGCTGCTCTGTGGAGGGTGGATTTGAGGTGGATAGACTAGAGGCAGAGAGAACATGGAGAGTGTGAGCCTGAGATAGGACAGTGAAACAGAGGCAAGACAGGCTGGAGTAAGTTAGGAGGGAAGGCTGCCAAGTCCTCGCAATTGGCAAAGATGAGGGAGGAGACCTGGATGAATCCTGGCCTTCCAGCTTGTTGGATGGCTGTTGGTTCCGTGGCTGTGACAGTGTGATAGAGATTAAGGAAAGAGCAACGAAGGTGAGGCAGCTCGAGTTTGGTGCAAATTAAGCTTGAGGTACCTGTGACACATCCAGCTGGAGATGTATCTTGCATGCGCGGGGGCCGATCTGGGTTTAAAGGTCCAGATCGGTGCTTGTGATCCCAGGGAGGGTGGAAAATGAGAGGGCAGCTGTTCAGAGGTGAACCCAGAGAGTCCCCAACAGGTAAAGATACTATGAGGCGGAAGCCTCTGAAGGAGAGAGAGGAAGGAAAGGGACTGAAACAGTGGTCTTCAAACCTGTTGCTTGCATATTTCTTAAAAGAACTTTGAAAAGCTATGTTGTACATTTTTAAGTTGACATTTAGAAGTTTCCTAAGTTTTAAAAGATGGATATAATTTGCCATATTGAAAGTATTGACATTTTAAGGCAAAACTGCTGCAATACAGTTTTAAAATTATCTGACGGAATCTAAATACCATAGTGATTTGGTACCATCATCCACTTAAAATGACACTATGTATGAACAAACTTGTCTTTAACAAAACTTCTCTTTCTGTTCCTTATTTTCTCGGAGCTCATGTGTTCGTTGTTCTTTTTTTCACAAAATTTATCCTCACGTGAGTCGCTTTGATTATTCCGAGTCCTTTATCGATCAACCTATCTTACTTCTATTTAACAACAAAAATATGGGAAAGCATCTGTTTCTGAAAGATGCTCTATTTTAAGAAACTCCTTTTTTTTCTTCTTTTATTCTCAAGTTCGTTAACATACAGTGTAGTCTTGGCTTCAGGAGTAGAACCCAGTGATTCATCTCTTACATAAGATGCCCAGTGCTCATCCTGAAAAGTGCCCTCCTTAATGCCCACCATCCATCTAACCCATCCCCCCCACCCACCTCCCTCATTCTCTGTATTTAAGGGTCTCTTATGGTTTGCTTCCCTCTGTGTTTTTATCTTATTTTTGCTTCCCTTCCCCTATGTTCATCTGATAAGTTTCTCAAATTCCACATATGAGTGAAATCATGTGATATCTGTCTTTCTCTGACTTATTTTGTTTAGAATAATACCCTCCAGTTCCATCCACATTGTTGCAGATAGCAAGATTTCATTGTTTTGTTTTGTTTTGTTTTGTTTTGATCACCAAGTAATATTCCATTGTGTACGTAAACCACATCTTCTTCATCCATTCATCAGTTGATGGGCACTGGGTTTTTTTCCATAATTTGCTATTGTTGAGAGTGCTGCTAGAAACATTGGGGTGCATGCGCCCCTTTGAATCAGCATTTTTATACCCTTTGGATAAATACCTTGTAGTGTAATTGCTGGGTCTTAGGGTAGTTCTATTTTTAACTTTTTGAGGAACCTCCACACTGTTTTCCAGAGTGGCTGCACCAGTTTGCATTTCCACCAGCAGTGCAAGAGGGTTCCTCTTTCTCCGTATCCTTGCCAACGTCTGTTTAAAAAAACTTCTGGATGGAAATATTATAAGACTGATCAAAACAGCAGTCATTTACGAAAACGAGAAACAAATTGATCAAATATAAGTAAAATTTCATGGAAATGCATCCACGCATTAATGAGATAGATGATGGCTGTTCTCAAACTATCACTTATTGATAGAATGAAGGCAGCCATGTACTCTATTCTTATTTTTTATTCTGATGAAGGTGCCAAGAAACCTTATTCATAAAAGTAGTTTGTTATGAGGTATATGCCCTAAATCACTTCTTTATCTAAGATGAAAATGTTAGTTAATGCCTTAAGGTCTTCAATTTTGTTGAAGGCAGAAATTTGGGAACTGTTAGCTTGTCAAAGGAGCTCTGGAGGCATTTATACTTTGGGGGACAGTGCTCCGGTATAAGGTCCAGGAAGGGTGAGCCTTAAGCTTTTTGTGTGTGCAAAATGGCAATTGTGAGAGAGAAGCAGAGAAGGGAGAACTACAGTTTGTTTTCCAGCAGGTCGGTTTAAGTAAAGACTGTGTGAGGAAGCGCAGCATCGTCGGAGGTGGACTATTTTAAACCGATCTGTGCTCGGATCCCCTGTGGAAAACAGACTCTGACAACCAGGGCCGATCATGTCCTGGAAACCAAGAGGTAGAAGAGTTTCAGGAAGGAAGGAGTAAGTAAAGTATAAAATGTGGCAGATAGGTCAGTCTAAAAATACTCTTTTGCTTTCAGTATTAGGAGGTCATTGCTGACTTCAGTGCGTGGTGAGTACTTGTAATAAAATGAAACGATGGGGCAGTTAAGTCCGAGTCCAGTGAGTTGAGTGAATGGGAAAAGAGTGAACTGTTGAAAAAGAGCAAAGGTCACCCTCTCAAGTGGTTCTAAGCTTCAAAAATAAAATTATAGGCTAGAATTTCCTAGGCTAGTCTTTATTAATAATGATTCCAAGAGTTAACTTGCATGTGACCTTTTTTACTGTGGTAAAATGTATGTAACACAGATTTACCATTTTAACCATTTGTAAATGTTCCAGTTTGGTGGCATTAAGTGCACAACAGGCTTTTGTAACCATCACCACTATTTCCAGAACGTTTTCATTGCCCCAAAGAGAAACTCTGTTCCCATTAGGCAATAATCCCCCTTCCTCCTCTTCCCCCAGTCCCCGGGAACCTCTAATGTACCTTCTTTCTCTCTGCATTTGCCTGTTTGAATTACTTCATGTAAATGGAGCCACACAGTAATTGTCCTTTTGTATCTGGCTTATTTCACTTAGTGTAATGTTTTAAGGTTTATCCATATTGTAGCGTATGTGTCAGAACTTTATTCCTTTTTGTGGCAGAATAATAGTCCACATAGCGGACTGTATTACCACTATACAGCGCCATATATAAATGTGGATGTAGATACCACATTTTGTTCATCCGTTTATCTGTCAATGGACATGGGTTGTTTCCACTTTTTGACAGTTGTGAGTAATGCTGCTTGAACGTTGGTGTACAAGTATCTTTTTGAGTCCGTTTTCAATACCTTGGTATCCGAGTCCCTGTTTTCAGTACTTTGGGATATATACCTTATATACCTAGGTGGAATTGCTGTGTCATATGTCATATGTCTATATTTAGCTTTTCGAAGAACTGCAAAAGTTTCCCACAGTGGCTGTACAGTTTTACATTCCCACGCAGTAGTGTGCAAGGTTCTAATTTTTCTGCATCTTTGTAAACACTTGTTCCTTTTTTTCCTTTTTTTTCCAAACAAATCTAGCCAAACAGTACCTCAGTTTGGTTTTGATTTGTGTTCCCATAATAACGAATGATGTTGAGCATCTTTTCATGTGTGTGTTGGTCATTTATATGTCTTTGGAGAAATGTCTGTTCACATCATTTGCCTCTTCTTTTCTTTTCTTTTCTTTCTTTCTTTCTTTCTCCTCCTCCTCCTCCTCCTCCCCTTCTTCTTCTTCTTCTTCTTCTTCTTCTTCTTCAAGTTCTCTTTCTATTGTTCAGTTGTGGGAAGGCCATTAATATTCTGGATATTAAAAGCTTATCAAATACATGGTTTGCAGGTAATTTCTCCCATTCTGTGGGTTTTCTTTTCAGTCTCTTGATAGTTTTGATGAAGCCTAGTTTACCAGGTTTTTTTTTTTTTTTTTTCTTCTTTCTTTTGTTGCCTGGGCTTTTGGTGTGATATCCAAGAATTCATTGCAAAATCCAACATCGGGAAGACTTCTCCCTATATTTTTTTCCTAGGAGTTTTAGAGTTTTAGGTCTTATCTTTTAAATCTGTAATCTGTTTTGAGTTGATTTTTGTAGGTGGTCTATGACAGGGGTCCAGCCTCTTTCTTTTGCATGTGGGGATCCAGATTCCCCCGCACCATTTGTTGAAGAGATTGTTTCTTCCTCTTTGAATGGTCTTGGCACACTTGTTAAAAGTCACCGACCACCGATGTGAGTTAATTTCTGGGCTTTCAGTTCTCTTCCCTTGGTCTGTATGTCTACCCTTAGGGCAGTATCACTCTTGATTACTCTTGATTACTGTAGGCTCATAGTAAGTTTTGAAATTGTGAAGCGTGAGTTCTTCTAACTTTGTATTTCTCTTCCAAAATTGCTTTGGCTCTTTGGGGGGGTCCCTTGAGATTCCATATGAATTTTATGGTGGGTTTTTCTGTTTCTCCAAAACACGCCACTGGCATTTGGATAGAAATTACGTTGAATCCATAGATAGCTTTGTGTAGTATTGTCGTCTTAACCATATTAAGTCTTTCGGTACATGAGCATGGGCTGTCTTATCTGACTATTTAGATTTTCCTTAGTTTCTTCCGCAATGTTTTGTGGTTTTCACTGTGTAAGTCTTGGGCCTCCTTGGTCAAATTTATCCCTAGCTTTTATTCTTTTGGATGCTACTATAAATGGAATTATTTTCTTAATTTCATTTTCAGACTGTTCATTGCTGATCTATAGAAATACAACTGATTTTTGCGTGTTGAATTTGGATCCTGTAGCTTTGCATTATTCATTTATTAACTCTTATTAACTTTTCTTGGTAGATTCTGTAGGTTTTTCTACCTATGGGATCATGTCATCTGAACAGAAATACTTTGTTTCTTCCTTTCAGATTTGGAGTCCTTTTATTTCTTTTTCTCGCCTAATGCTCTGATGAGAACCCCCAGTCCCATATTGAATACAAGCGACAGAAGCAGCCCTCCTCATTTTGTTCCTAAGTCTTTCTGCTCCAGTAGTTTTTTGTGACGTCATTGCAAACTTCACGAAAGGAATAGGATTTATGTCGTGAGTGAGCATTCAGGTTTTTGGAATGTAATGATTTTATAGACCTCAGGGTTTATTTCATCATCTCTTCTAAAAAGGAAAGCCAGTGATGATCCTTTTCATCGAGAAATATTGTGTGAGATGTTCGTTTAAAGCTTGGCCCACAAAGTAAAGTGTTGCTTCTGTAAATACTTTTATAGGAAAGGGAAAGTGAAATTAATGAACACCCACACGTGGTACTCTGTAGAGTACCCCACTGAAAGGAATCAAAGGCAGATTCCTGACTTCCAAGACACTTATGTACTTGCAGAAACTAGACAGAATACGTATTTCGGAATTTCAAAGCAATGTTACATTTCCACTCAAGACACTTGTCTTAATAATACCTCACAACTCAAGTCATTTATGTTTCCATGTACAACTGCTGGGAGATTTGTTTCCTGCTTGTTTTATTATTGGTTCATAATGGTAGTCGCTTTTCTGGTTTGGATCATACTAAATTCAGTTATTATGCCATAGGTTTAAAAATTGTATTTTAGGGGTATTCTTCAGCAACTTAAAATTTTCTGCAAATGGAAATCTTTTGTTATGTTTTTCACTTCTTTACCACCAGCCTTCTCACCTCCCCTGAAGAAACTTTTCTATTAGAATTAGAAGCTTAGGGGCGCCTGGGTGACTCAGTTGGTTAAGCGTCCAACTTCAGCTCAGGTCATGATCTCACGTTTCGTGAGTTCGAGCTCCGCGTGGGGCCCTATGCTGACAGCTCATTGCTTGGAGCCTGCTTTGGATTCTGTGTCTCCCTCTGTCTGCTCCTTCCTTGCTCATGCTCTTTCTCTCAAAAGTAAATAAACAGTAAAAATAACTTAATGAAAAAAAGAATTGGAAGTTTAATAGCACTTTATATCTATTCTTCTGGGGTGCAGGAAGGGGGGGGGGCAGGGATTCACTTTAAAAGTAAGCATAATTTTCACGTTTATTTTAAAGTCCAGCCAGGGGTGTTAGCAGGAAGTTGTACATCATTTAAGAAATTTCAAATGTTTCTTTTCTTTTTATGTAATAGGCCTCAAGAAAGGAGAACTGGATATGAACAGTTTCACCCAGGGCCATCCCCAGTGGATCATGATTCACTGGAATCCAAGCGGCCACGTCTGGAACAGGTTTCTGATTCCCATTTCCAGCGTGTCAGTGCTGCGGTCTTACCTTTAGTGCACACGCTGCCAGAAGGGTTGAGGTCTTCTGCAGACGCTAAGAAGGTAAATATTTGTTCTCTTACCCTGTGGAGTTGTCGGTCTGTGATGTTTATTTAGCCATATTCGGGCACAGTGCCTAAAAGAAAGTCCGATTGTGCCAGTCTCTAAAGGTTAGTGCTATGGGAAAGTAAAAATTTTGTTAAACAAAACTGAAAACCACAGACCGACTGCTCTGGCCTTTTAAAGTCAGTACTTTTGCCTTTTTGGTAAATGAAAACAATCTGGGGACTGCTGTAAAGAAAAATTGCTATTGAATAACTCTCAAGCATTTTTGTACTGGCTTGCTGGGCTATAAAATGTGGTCAGTGGTTCTTAAGACAACCACAGTTTTGTTAAACTTAAATTAAATTTGAGAGAATCCCCTTAAATTCAGTTGCAGTTTATTGACTTGCTATATAAGAGAAAAGACATTTTAGGTGAGGTATGTCTGTGCTTATAGTTTTTATAAAGAAAAATAAATTGTTCTTACAATTTATGTAAAAAGTAGTTTCTTTAGAAAACTTGCCAATACAGAGGAAAATTACGTATGGTTCTATATGTTGGAGAGAAATACGTACTTTTAATATATAGCTATATTTTGTGATATTTTTCAACAAAGTATACTGTGAATTTATGAGAAGGTTCTATTAAGATCACATCTCTTTTCCTCTTGTGTTATTGTTTCTTGCCTTTTGTGAAATGCACGTACGTGCATTATGCCCTTTTTTTGTTGTTGAGTTTATTTTTTTTAACTGTGTATTTTGCGTACCATTAAATCTGCAGATTGGGAAGTACCTGGCACCTAGTAGGTACTGAATAAATACTTGTTTTAGGAAGAATAAACTAATTTTTTGATACTCTTTTAACAGTGTAGTGTTAACCTTTTTGCTATCCCCGTCCCCCTTCCCATTTTGTTGGCAAATATCTCTTCCCTAATGTGTATTTACCTTTGGGGCTAATGGCCCTTTCCACCCTGATATCAGATAAAGAAGTACCCACACTTTTTCTTTGAGTTTTTATGCAGGGAAAAGTGATTTAAGAGATAGTGAACGTGTATGCAATTTGTTTTCAAATAGTTCTGCTAAAGGGAAAAAAAAAGGTAGGTGTGTTGGATATGTTTAGAGAGAAAGCAAAAATAGTAAAATGTTAACTAGTGAGCATGAAGGATAAATGCATATCCATTGTATTGTTCTTTCAACTTTCATGTACATTTGAAAATTTACAAAATGATAGGATAGGTGGGGAAAGCTCTAGAAATAAGCTCAACTTCTGGGATTTTTGAGGCCTACCTCCTTGTGTGAAATACATGTGTTACAGTCTGTGGGTTCATAAGAAATGTTTTGCAGCATGAACAACAGAAGAAAAAATACAAAGAATAAAAGTCTTCTTTTAAGAAGAATTTATTCAAGGATGAATAAATGACTACAAATGTTATTTATAGCTGTAGAATTTTTTAGCAGAAAGGGATCTTCAAGTCTCATTCATTAAAATGTGACATGTTAGATCACTGTACAACCTATTTCCATTTTATAGTAGAGAAAACAGATGTTAGGCAAAATTAAGCAACCTAGGTGGTGCCTCCTGAGTTGGAGTGAAAACCCGTGACCCCTGACCCCTGACCCCTGGTCCTGCTTTTTCCCCCCTAAGCTGTAAACCATGACTTTTTTTTTTTTTTTTTTAGAAGTAGGGATTTTTGAAAGAATTAGTTTGGGGTTTTTTTTAATGTTGCCAAGCTCAGGTGTATCTTTTATAGAAGAATTAGACAAGCTTGAAGGAGAAAGTTACTTTACAGCCTCACCAGTTAGAAATTGTTGTTAACTTTGTGATAGTTGGGTGGGTATTTTAATATGCTCACTTTGTACATTGTTTATAACTTTATTTTCCCTTAAGTGCTTCATGAGCTTCTTTTCGGGTCAGTAAGTTTGCAACTGTATTTTTAGTGGTTACTTAGTATTTCATATATGGATATAAAGTAATGTGTCACACATGTAGGTTATCTGTTGGTTCATTAGAGCAATGACATGGTTTTTAGGCTGATTTTTTTGGTGTTCATTCTTATTTATTTCCTTAAGGTAAATTCCTGTTAGTATAATCAATTTCTGATCAGAGTTGGCATGTTTTTCAGCCTTTTGTATTTCCAGATTGTCCCGCCAAAGAGTAGGACTGATTCTTACTCTTGACAGCAGAATGTAGGGTGCCCAATTATTGTGCTAATGCCACAGATTTGCTGCTATTTAAAAGACCATTGTTAATCGGATAAAATTTTAACTTGTATTTATTTGCTTCTTACTAAAACTTACACTTTTCATTTGTTTATTGGTTATTCATTTTTCCTATTTTGTACATTGTTTTCCCTATCTGTTCATTTTTCTGTTGGTCAAGTTTTTGATTTTATACCGAGTTGTAGAGTTGACATTTTGGAAATGCTTTTTCTCATTTGCTTTTAAATTTGTTACTGCTATCTTGATAATCAACAGAAGACTGTTTATTTTAATCCATCAGTCTTTGTTTCTTCTTCTTTTTTTTTTTTTATTAATATCTTTTGCTGTTGGCTTTTCTGAGCCCAAGATTGCGTGAATACCTTGTTTTGTTTGCTTGAGGCTCATTTTGATTTGCTAATAAAGCTCATGTAAATGTTTGCTGTCATTTGGCTTTTATTGTGATATAAGATAAAAGGTAGGAATCTAACTTTCTTTCCTCAAAATTGCTGTCATTATGTTCCAACACAAGATTAGAAACTCCATGAAGGCGAGTATCGTGTCTGTTTCATTCACCCCTCTGCCTAGTGCCTGCACATAGTAGGCACTTAAGGAATTGTTTTGTTGTTAAGTGTTTAACTAGAAGGCAAGTCTGTGGAAAATATTGCTTTGTACTAGTAGTTCTTAGCGCGTGCATCAGATCACCTGAGGAGCGTTTGCAAAATCTGCAGTTGAAATACCTGTTTTGCTATTTTACATGTTCCGTAACACACATGAACTCATTTGCATATGGCAGGAGAATGTGTTATATAACGAGGTCTTGGTTCATAAATGATTTTTCTCTGCACGTTAATGTTTCAAAAGCTCTCAGGATCAAGCTGTCCCATAATTAAAAGAAGTAGCCTTCATGATGTCTGAAGACCTTGAGAAGATTCGAAAATTATTTCATTCAAGAACTGCTCTGCTTTTCACTGTTAAGCTAACTAGTGGAGATTCAAGTGTCGAAAAGAAAATGTGAAGATACTATCTCCTGTGTTTTTTTCTGTATTTTTTTGTTTTTAAAGGTTGATAGAGATGGTTATACCCTCAATTGTATTCTTATTATTTATTTATTTATTTTTTAGTGTTTATTTATTTATTTTGAGAGAGAGAGAGAGAGAGAGACAGACAGACAGTGAGCAGGGGAGGGACAGAGAGAGAGGGAGAGAGAATCCCAGGCAGGCTCCATGCTAACAGCGTAGAGCCTGATGAGGGGCTCGAACTCACAAACAATGAGATCATGACCTGAGCCAAAATCAAGAGTCGGATGCTTAACCGACGGAGCCACCCAGACGCCCCTCTATTTTTTTTTTTTATTTTGATGAAACATACTGTTTTCTGTTAGAAGTAAAAGACTTCAGGGATTTACATCTTAACAGCAGAAGCATGAACTACAGAGTTTGAATCGAGCAAAGATCGTAGGCTGATGGCAAATGATATTGGAGCTTCAATATATTATTACCTCTGTTAGAATTGTTACTGTTTTTGTTAATGCTCTGCATACAAAGTTGTACAGGTTTTAATAGCCACAATCCTATTTTCCCCAGAAGTTTTTTTTTTTTTTTTTTTTTTTTAAGTTTATTTACTTTGAGAGTGAGCGAGCGATAGCAGGGGAGGGGCAGATAGAGTGGAGGACAGAGGATCTGAAACAGGTTGTTTGCTGGCAGCACCAAGCCTGATGCGGGACTCGAACTCACAACCATGATGAGATCATGAGCTAACTTGAAGTTGGACACTTAACCAACTGAGCCCCGGGTCTTATATTTAGCATATACTATTACAGAATATGAGGTTTTTCAGAAATACACATATTTTAGCCACAATCTCTGTTCCAAGTTGTTTTGGAGCAACTATCCAAGTATAGTTGTGTGCATTCTTTGTTAGAACTACTGATTTCTCACACTCAGTCATTATATTCAATACTCTTAGGGCTGTATTGTCCTATGAACCATGCTCATTCTAGGGTTCTTAAAGCCTGCAGAAAACTAGTGACTTAATCCAAAATTTATCTTTGGGGCGCTTGGGTGGCTCAGTTGGTTAAGCCAACACTTCATCTCAGCTCAGATCTTGATCTCAGGGTAGTGAGTTCAAGCCCCTCGTTGGGCTCCATGCTGGGCACAGAGTCTACTTAAAAAACAAAAATTCATCTGCTTTACAGTATTGCTTATATCTTCACCTTAGACTGGAGATTAATAGCCTGTGTGTGTGTGTGTGTGTGTGTGTGTGTGTGTGTGTGTGTTGACAAGGTGGTTGGTTTTGGGTGGAGGGCTTTCATTCTGATTGGAGATGGAATGGAATGACATATTTGGCTTAATCGAGGTTATGTGCGCTGTAGCATGGGCAGATTTACCTGCCCTTTATAAAGGCAGGCCTAGGTGATAGCAACAAGAAAAGTGCTAGGTCATTTCTCTGACTTCCGTACCTGATTATTCGCCCTTGGAAAGTCTGAGAAGTTTTTGTTAGGAACTCTTGGCCGTATCACAGCTGTTAAGCTGGGTGGACACACAGCTTTTGCATGGAGTTTATGACTTTTCCAGCCTACAAGTTCAGACCTTTTGAAGAACCATCATAAGAAAATGGTTAAGAAACGGTATCTTCCTTTTTCATGATTGCATTACTGTTTCCCCAGATATTCTCTACGGTCTCAGTATTGTGACATTCAAGGCTATTCAGCCTTTTAGCCACCTCATTCTAAATAGCTTTTAGGATATTCAGAATAGTGAATGATATGTGTAGACCGTGATGTATAAACGTCAGTGGAGTGGAGTGTGTGTGTGTGCATGTATGAAAATTGCTCCTGTAGGTCACCAGCTAGAGAAATCGCATTTATGATTCTGCTGTGTCTTAAAATAGACTTGTTCAGCTAAGAGAATCTTGATGTTAATATTGGCTATTAGTGAGGAATAAATTGTTCTTGACTTTCTTCTCTAAAGGATCCAGCATTTGGAGGCAAACATGAAGCTCCATCCTCTCCAATCTCTGGGCAACCTTGTGGAGATGATCAGAATGCTTCACCTTCAAAACTTTCAAAGGAAGAGTTAATACAGAGTATGGATCGTGTAGACAGAGAAATTGCAAAAGTAGAACAGCAGATCCTCAAACTGAAGAAGAAACAAGTAAGTGTTTGATTTTACTGATATTTTATCGATATTCTAAGAACATACGTTTGTCTTTCTAAAGAAGATAATGCTGACTTTTCCATAGTTTTCAACTTTATATGAGTGGAATCAAGCCTGTATACTCTTTGACTTGCCTTTTTTCTTTTTCTTTTTCTTTTCTTTTTTTTTTTTTTGCTTTTACGTTTCCTGAGTTGCATCCATTCGTGTTCCCTGCTGTATTGTCTGACCGTGTGATTCCAGATAGCAAAACTTGTTTGTGCATTCTATTTTGGATCTTATTGGATGGGTTGTTCCTAGATTGTTGCTACTTCAGTGCCGTGGTGCTGTGTTTTTGGTTCACGTGTGAATAGATTTTCGTGGGCCCGTGCCCAGGAATGGCATTGCTTGACTCGAGAGTATGCGCTTCTCTGAGTGTGTATTAGATGATTCCGAACGTGCGAAAATGGCAGTGCCGTTGGCAACATGTACAGGTTCCAGTCTGTGCAAATGCTTGTCCTCACCTGATGAGTTTTTTGCAGTTGGATGTGAAATAGTTCTCCCTGAGGTTTTAATTTGAATGTCCTTGTTTAGGTATGAGAGCTGATTTTCATTTGTTCATGGGTTATTGGTGTTCCTTATGCGGATTGTTATTTTGTCATTTTTTTTCTTTTTTTATTAAAAAAAACACTTTTTTTTTTTTTAACGCTTGTTTACTTTTGAGACAGAGAGAGACAGAGCGTGAATGGGGGAGGGGCAGAGAGAGAGGGAGACAGAATCCGAAGCAGGCTCCAGGCTCCGAGCTATCAGCACAGAGCCTGACGCAGGGCTCGAACTCACGGACCGTGAGATCATGACCTGAGCCGAAGTCGGACGCTCAACTGACTGAGCCACCCAGGCGCCCCTTTGTCATTTTCTTAATTGTAGTATTTCCTAAAGTGTCTTGTCAGTTAATGCCTATGGCAGCTATGTCCTCATTTGTGGGTTGTCATTTTGATTTTTGGGGAAGGGAGGATGGAGGTTTTTGTATGTTTGTTTTGTTTTTTTTTTTTTTTGATACTGAAATTAAAAAAAAAATCACATAGCAGAATATTCATCCTTTGAAAGTATACAGTCTGTTGGCTTTTAATGTATTCATAAAGTTGTGCAGCTATCACCACTGTATAATTCCAGAGCATTCTTATCGCTTCAAGAAGAAACCACGTATCTGTTAGCAGTTACCCTCTATTTCCCCCTCTCGCTGACCCCTGGCAACCACTAATCTGTTGTCTATATGGATTTTTATCTGGACATTTTGGGTAAATAGAATCCTATAACATGTGTGACATTTTTTGTCTTGCTGCTTTCATTTAGCATGTTTTCAAGATTCATCCATGTTCTGTCTTGTATCAATACTTCATTCCTTTTTATGGCTGACTAAAAACTCCATTTCGTGGAGATACAATGTATTGTTGATTCATTCATCAGGTGGTGGACATTTGGGTTGTGTTCACATTTTGGCTGTTTTTGGCTATTATGAGTGCTGCTGCTATGACATTCATGTACACGTTTTTGTGTCGACATATATTTTTCTGTTCTCTTGGATATATACCCAGGAGGGAAATTGCTGGGTCCTTTGGTAAATCTGTGTTTAAATTTTTGAGGAATTGTGAGAATGTTTTCCGAAGTGGCTGCACCATTTTACATCCCCACCAGCAGTCTTTGAGGGATGGTTACACTTGCTCTACTTCCTTGGTAACACTTTTTTTTTTTTTTTTTTTTAACATTTATTCATTTTTGAGAGTGAGAGAGACAGAGCATGAGGGAGGGAGGGGCAGAAAGAGAGGGAGACTCAGAATCCGAAGCAGGCTCCAGGCCCTGAGCTGTCAGCACAGAGCCTGACGCGGGGCTTGAACTCACGGACCGCAAAATCATGACCTGAGCTGAAAGTCGGATCCCCAACCGACGGAGCCACCCAGGCACCCCTACACTTTTATTTATTTATTTATTTATTTATTTATTTATTTATTTATTTATTTATTTATTTATTACGTTTATTTCTGAGACAGAGAGAGACAGAGCATGAATGGGGGAGGGGCAGAGAGAGAGGGAGACCCAGAATCTGAAACAGGTAACAGGCTCTGAGCTGTCTGCACAGAGCCTGACGCGGGGCCCGAACCCACGGACCGCGAGATCATGACCTGAGCCGAAGTTGGACGCTCAACTGACGGAGTCACCCAGGCGCGCCTACACTTTTTTTTAAATAGCCATCCTAGTAAATGTGAAGTGGTATCTCCTTATGGTTTTGATTTTAATTTCCTCCTTAATGATTAATGGCAAATGCCCTTTCATGTGCTTGTTGGCCTTTTTGTGTATTTTCTTTAGAGAAACATCCAGATTCTTTCCCCATTTTTCAGTTGGGTTGCCTTTTTATGGTTGAGTTATAACAGTTCCTTACTCTGGATACGCAGATACGTGATTTGCAGATTATTTTCTCCCATTCTGTGAATTGTCTTTTCACTTTGCTGTTAGTGTCCTTTGGTGTAAAAAAGGTATTCCCCCCCCCCCCTTACTTGACTCATTTAAGTATTTATTGAGCAGCTAGGGAGATACGAAAGGTGATTAAAACATGGTCAAAGAGCGGAGTCAAATGCACAAGTCCCAGAAAGCAAAGTATAAGGTTCATTGGATCACAGCAGTCAGATGAAAGTGCTTTGGGAAATCAGGAGGGAGATTGCTTCCAGCCTGGAAGGGGGGTGTGGGTGGGTGGCAAACTGGGAACAGGGATTGAAATTAAAATAGAAAACTTTCGTCTAGATTGTTGATTCTCAGTAGAGACTATATTTGTCTCTCTTTTTCCTCTCCCCATCTTTGGGCTTAATTTACCAAGACCATTCAGCAAGCTTTTTCTAGACTTGCTTGCATTTTTGCTTTAATGTCTTCTACAGAAATAGATCCTTTTGCTGTTTTAAGACTTTTTTCCTCCTCCTTTTTTTTTTTTTTTAAAGGATTCATGACCTTTTGATCTTGGTGTTAATGATTTTGAGTCTTTTCCATCCCGGTGTGATAGTTTGGGGCCTTTTAGGCTGGAGTATTGAGTATAGATTTCTTCACTGGAGCTTTTTCCTCAGCCTCCTCATCCTCATCAGCCAGTTTCACTTTTTCTTCTGTGGACACTTGGCTGTGACGTACAGGGGCAGATCGCTTTCCAGATATGCTTAGGAGTTTCACACTTTCATCCTCCACAGCTCCGAGGTGCTGTCCACATGTGCAGGCCGTGAACTACATTTAGATCACAGGTGGTGGTATTTCAAAGCCCCCAAGGGAAAAACCATTGGCTGTACAGATGTTTCCAAGTTGCAGTGTTACTCCAGTTGAACCGCCTTCATAATTCATTGCCGCTGCTTCAACAGTGTGCAATTAATCTTTTGCATCGGCCCCCAAACTGACCATTCTTAAAGGTAGTTGGTGCTCATTCTCATCATAATCCATTTCAAAGTGATAATCTTTGGCCTCTGTTGGCCTCACAACTGAAAAGATATTTCTGGGGCCTCACGGGGTTCATGTCTCTGTCCACTGAACCTTCTGTGGGGTGGGAATCTTGTGTGGGACAGGGGGCAGCCAGAGGTAAATGACTCCTGTTCCAGAGAACAGCCGTGTAGGACTGAATCACACCGGGCCAAAAGGTTTTAATTGTGAGGAAGCCCGGTTTATTTTTTCTTTCATTGCTTGAGCTTTTGTTGTCCTGTCCAGGAAACTGATGCATAATCCAAGGTCCCACGAGGATTTATTCCTATACTTTCTTCTGTAAATTTTATTGTTTTAACTCCGATATTTAGGTCTTTGAGCCTAACTGTGTTTTTGGTGAACGGAATTTGTTTATATTTTATATGAGACTACCCTGGGATCATTAAAATAGTTGACTAGTTGTCTTTTTCAAATCTTCATAGTTTTGCTTTTTACATTATTCTTAATCCACCGAAAATTGACTTTTTCATGTCTGTCTCAAGGTAGGGGGTCGCATCTATTCTGTTATCTATGGATAATTGCAAAGTTCGTCCTTTCCCAACTGCCCTGCCATCTTACCTCTATTATAATTCAAGTTTACATCTATATATGTGTTGATTTCTGGGTTTTGAAAATTCTTATTTATTGCCCTCTTCGCGGTATTCATGCAGAAATACAATATATATTCTCCTAACTACTAGAGCTTTATAATAACTCTTTTTTTCCAGTGAGGTAAGCCCTACTTCTAACGGCATGTTTTAGCTATTTTAAATTTTTTACAATCTCATGTAACTTTTAGAATCCCACTTTTTGGTTCTCCAGAACATCTTTTTGGAATTTTCATTGGAATCATATGGAATACAGAGATCAATTTGGGAAGGATGAAATCTTTATGACATTGAGTCTTCCAATCCATGAACATGGTGTATCCATTTATTTAGGATGTCTTTCATGTTTTGTTACTTTCTGTCCATAAACAGTCTATATGCCTTGCATTTAATTAAACTCTAGGCACTTTATATTTTTGATGCTCTTATTAATAATATATTTTTTAAATTACATTTTTTGGTTGCCTTTGACATTTTTATATAGACCAGAAGTCTTCCTAAATTATCCTTTTATTGCTGATTTCTTATTTGTAGATTCTTCATATCAGTAGTTAACAACAGCAGTAGCAACACAGTTTTGTTTCTCCTTTCCAGTCCTTAAACCTTTTTCTTAATCAAAAAAAATTTTTTTAAGTTTATTTTTGAGAGAGAGAACAAGAGAGAGCCTGTGTGTGTGTGTGTGTGTGTGTGTGTGTGTGTGTGTGCGCGCGCGCGCGCAAGCAGAGGAGGGGCAGAGAGAGGGGGACAGAGGATCCAAAGTGGGCTGTGCACTGACAGTAGAGAGCCTGATGGCGGGGCTTGAGCTCACAATCTGTGCCATCATGACCTGAACTGAGGTTGGATGCTTAACCAACTGAGCCACCCAGGTGCCCCTTTTCCTTACTTTTCTATTGCTTTATTGCTCTGGTTAGGACTACAATACAGAGTCGAAAGTGGTATTCTTGTTCTTTTCTACTTTTAGAAGAATACCTTTACTTTTTGCCACTGATTTTGATGTCAGTTTTTTTAGACATCTTTCATCAGGTTGGGAAATAACTGTTGGATTCTAGTGTGCTAAGAGTTAAACAAAAATAATTTTTTTTAATGTTTATTTTTGAGAGAGAGAGCACGAGCAGGGGAGGGGCAGAGAGAGAGGGAGACACAGAACCTGAAGCAGGCTCCAGGCTCTGAGTTGTCAGCACAGAGCCTGACGTGGGGCTCGAACTCATGAACTGTGAGATTATGACCTGAGCTGAAGTCGGACCCTTAACTGACTGAGGCACCCAGGCGCCCTAGTGTGCTAAGAGTTTTAAATGATGAGGGAATGTTGAATTTTATCAGATACTTTTTTTCCCTTTAAGTTTGTTTATTTCGAGACAGAGACAGCACGAGCAGGGGAGAGGCAGGAAGAGAGGGAGAGAGAGAATCCCAAAGCAGACTGCGCTGTCAGCACAGAGCCCGACACGGGGCCTGAATCCACGAACCATGAGATTGTGACCTGAGCCAAAGTTGGACACTTAACTGACTGAGCCACCTGGGCACCCCGAAAGTTTATTTATTCTTAGGCAGAGAGAATGCCAGTGGGGAGGGGCAGAGAGAGAGGAAGAATCTAAGTAGGCTCTGCACTGTCAGCACAGAGCCCGTGTGGGGCTTGAACTCATGAAACCGTGAGATCATGACCTGAGCTGAAAGCAAGAGCTGGACAGTTAACCAGCTGAGCCATTCAGGTGCCCCCCGGTTCTCAGTTTTTATCCGGTGTAGTTTTAGTCTCTTATTTTAGGCTTATAGAAGTTTATAGTTGTTGTTTTCCTGGTCAGTGAAACCTTTTATTGTAAGGCAATGACATTCTATCTCTTGTAATGCTTTTTACCATAAAATTTGTTCTGCCTGGTTTTGACATAATTAGATCAGCATTCTTTTGGTTGATATTAGTTTGTCTTGTTTCTTCCCTTTACTTTCTGTGCTTTAAGGTATAGCTCTTATATATGTATATAGCTGGGTTTTGTTTTCTATCTACTCTGACAACCTGTCTTTCCACAGGATAATTTACTTCTTTTAACCTGATTATGATGATTGGTAATATCTCAATTGTTTTTATTATATACTGTTGTCCTGTCTTTTTTATGGTTTCTTGTTTGTTTTTTTCTAATCCTTATCTTGGATTGATTATTTGTCTTACTACATTTTCTTCTACCCCTCTAGTTTGTATTTCATACACTATTTTATATTGTTTATAATGGCTCCCCTCAAACTTACCAGCCTATTTAACTTGAAGCCTAAAATTAAATTAGTATCTTAATCATACTCGAGAAGCAAGGGGACATAGAACTTCTCCAGTCCTTTCTCTTTTCTCCCAGCTTTTATGATACTTTTGCCATTTTTTTCTAGTTCTTCCTTGTTTTATTTCAAGCACCAAAGACATTATTTTATACAGTCAGTGTTATTTAGGTTTATCCACTTGTCTGTCATCTTATTTGCTCATCATTCCCTCTTGCAAGACAGATCTTCCTTGTGGGGTTGTGTGTTTCTGCTTGAAGAACATCCTGCAGAATTTCCTTTAGTGAGGATCCATTAGTTGGCAGATTTAGTATTTAGTTGTGGAGACCTAAATGTCTTTTATTTATGCCATTTATTGAAAGGTGTTTTTATTTGGTATTTAGTTCTTTTGTACCAGCACACTGTCTTCTGGCTTCCACTGTTAAGACATTGGCCCTTGGTCTAATTTTTATTCTTTGTGGATAGTGTGCATCTTTTCTCCGGCTGCCTTTAATATCTTTGTGTGCTGTTGTTTTTATTATGATGTATTAGGAGTGGGTTTTTGCTTGTATTTTATTTATTTATTTATGTTTGGAGAGGGGGGGCGGGTGAGAGAGTGGGCAAGACAGAGAATCTTAAGCAGGCTCCACACCCGTGTGGAGCTGTAACACAGGGCTAAATCTCATGACCAACTGTGAGATCATGACTTGAGCCGAAATCAAGAGCCAGATGCTTAACCTACTGTCCAGCTTAAGATTCATTGGGCTTCTTGAATGTGTTAGTTTTTAATCCGTTCTGGAAAATTCTAAGCCATGATCTTTTTTTTTTTTTTTTTTTTAAACAAAATCCTTTCCTGTGGTTTCTTTGTTCTCTTCTCAAATTCCTGTTAGATACAACATCTTATCACTCTTGTGTTCTATGTCTTTTTATTGTTTTTTTCTTTCCCAGTTGGTTGCTTCTTTGGGCTTCACTGTGGGCAGTTTCTTCACTTCTGTTTTTCAGTTTGCATTTCTCTTTTCAGTTATATCTAATCTGTCAAATATATCTTTAGTTTCACTAATTTTTGTTGTTGTTGTTGGAATTTCTTTTAGGCTAATTTTTAAATCTCATGTAAAAAAGATTACCTTGCTTTAAAACAATGTTAAACAGTCTTCTTTATCGAGTCCTGTTAAATTTATAATAATGTGTCTGACAGTTCTTTTAAGTCTTAGTGGGTCTGATTCTGCTGGGTTGGTCTTATCTGGTCTTTTCTTTAGTTTGTTCACTTGTAAAATTGCAATAATACAGTTAACAACACCAGCTACTTTATGTGATGGTTGTATGAGTTGTGATCATGAATATATTGTTGAATTTAATGTGGCATATAGTAAATGCTCAATGATGTGTAACCCATTATCATAATTAAAAAATATATTGCATGACCATTATGAGGTGTATAGGAACTACAAATTTTATTGAGAAATGTAAAGAAACATAACATAGATGCATAGAAACACAGTGTTAATAATGTTAATTAATAATGTTAATACCATTAACACACAAAATTGTGTATGTTTTATACAATTCAACAAAAATTCAACTAAATATGTTAAATTTGCAAAATTATTATAAACCTCTTGTATGAAAGAACAAAGTAAGTGAGGAAAAGTTTATATTTTTTGTTTCGTTTGTTTTTAGTCTTCCTGTTACAATGGTTTTGTCCTGGGGCTACTTCAGCACTCAGAACAAAATGGGATTTCTGGAAGTTGGTTTTTTCCTTTCTCCACACCTACTTAACAGGGACCCTCAAAGAAGGCTTCTGAGCAAAGCCAAGAAAGAATGGTTGAGGAACTTAACCCCATAAACATGATCTCACAACTCCAGATATCTGTCTTTTACTTATAAAGATAGCAGCCTGCAAAAGTACTTTGAATTCCAAGGTGGAAGTGGTCCTTGAAGCTTGTCTCTTGGAGGAATTTTATCCTTAGGTTGGGTGTGATCTGACCTAATTGACTAGGAGTCTTGATCTGTCTTCGTAGCACAGTTAAAATTTTCCTCTAGGTTTTAGTAGACATAACATCTTCACCCAATGTCTTTTCTGTCGTCTTAGCCAGTAAACTTATATTCACAAGACTAATCCTAGAGCATTTACTAGGTGTCAGGCCCTGGCTTAAGTGCTGAAAAATAAAAAGCAGTGAACCAAGCAAAGTCTCTGCTTGCTTCAGTAATAATTGTAGGTAATATTTATTGACTATTTATAGTTGTAATGTGCTTGATATATATTATTTAATTTTCTCCAAAGTCTACCTGATAGATAGGGTTAATGTTTCTACTTTACATATGAGTGGCTTATATATTTGTTCAGGATTGAAGAAGTTGAGACCTAGAAAGGACCCTAGGATCACAGTGCTCGTAAGAGTCGACCCGAAGACTCAAACTCAGGCAGAGTAATGCAGATAGCTTTCTGTTTTGTAACTGTACCCAAACTTGTAGTTTTGCCAGGGCCTCTCGGCTGCAAAATACAAAGGCTGAGCATGGTCCTGTTCTGAGTTGAGGATTAATCTGTAAGTGCTGTGCGGCCCTACTCTTCCTGTCAGATGTTAGCGCACACTGTGGATCTGTAACACATAAAAGTGTTTTTTCCTGTGTTACAAAAGGTCATTGTGATGGAGGTATCTGGGGTAGCTTCATATGTTTAGTTTCTCTTGGGTTTTTTTGCTTTAAATTTATCAGAATTCAAATATACAAGGATTTCTCTAATGATTATGTTACTTAGTTCTTAGTCAAAATAAGTCTGATTGGATTTGTTAGAACCCTTGGGTCCATTAGACCCTAGTAGATTAAGAGGTTACCCTATAGATTCAGCAAAACATTGCTCAGTAGCATGTGTTATCTCTGGCGATTAATTACTGGTAGGGGTGACGTACATCAGATGCCTGATTCTTTCTTTCTGGGTCTCTTAGCAACAGCTCGAAGAAGAAGCAGCTAAACCTCCTGAGCCTGAGAAGCCTGTGTCCCCTCCTCCCGTGGAGCAGAAACACCGAAGTATTGTCCAAATTATTTATGATGAGAATCGGGTAAGCTCCTGCCATTTCTTACGACACACAGGCCTTTAAAAGCACTTGACTGTGCCTTGTAAAATTCTCATTGTGTTCTGTGGTAATGTTAATTGTCTTAAAACCTGATTTCTGTCATAATTTTTAATGTTCTTAAACTTTGACTAAAGCTTGATGTTTTTTCCTTATAGACCAAAAAAAAGTTGATTGCTGTGTCTTAAATTAATCTTTCACTTATATACTATATTGCATAAATGTTAATGAGAATATAATTTTATCAACTAAGTCTCTCTCCTATCATATAAAATTGGCAAGCAAGTTTGTAGCACGTAATGCGAAACAAGGCATTATTCTGTAGTTTTTCACTTTATAAGGGACATTTGATGCCAAATACTGATACCATCCTATTAGAGATGGGTCATTGGATATGGAAATAATGTGCATTATCAGCTTTAGAATTGATAGCTGGGCTCTAGTTTGAATCTTAATAAAGTGTGAGGCCAGTGGCTTTTAGGTAGACTTTGCTATTTTAAAACAATTTTTCCTTTCATATTCATAATTAAAAGTATTCATTGATTTAGGGAAGCCAGGCCTCAATTCTGTGAGTAACTTTGTAATGTCAAAGTTAGTTTGGGGCTGGAATCCAGCCCAGAAAGCTAGCAGTTAAATGGAAATTGATTTCACCGTAATATAAAGCAAACTTTCCAACAGAGCTGATTAACACTGGGCTTCCAGAAGTTCCCAGTCTAAAAAAGAATATGGTTTAAGTACTGCTGCAGAGAGTCAGCTTGTGAGCTGAAGATGATCGATCATAAGGTAGAAGTTGAGATTGTTGTTTCAGTTGATTTACTTTGTAGTGAGTGGAGTCATCAGGATCAGTACATTTTACACAGGCAGCCTACGACTTTATAATAGCCTAGGTCCTAAAGGAAATTGGCCTTCAGAAGGGCAACTGTGAATTGTTACATACACACTTATGAGAATAATCTTAGACTGAGATATACATGTATGTGTGTGTATTAGATAGGTACCTGAAAGTCATCAAATACATAAAACTTAGGATAATGGTAAGTGTCACAGGCAGGTAAAAACATGGCAATTTATATTATTTTCTTGGCTGAGTGCAAAATTAGTCCAATTTATTGAATGGACAGAGCAATCTCATTGAAGATCTATTTGAATATCTATTCAGAAAGGATGAATGGCAGTAAATGAAGTGAGTGACGAGAGCGGCCTTGTCTTTTGCCGAAAGGGGCAGTGACTCTGGTCAGGCAGAGATGTGGCCCAAGGTTGACAGGTGCTCCCTTGTTTAAGGAAAGCTGAGAAGATGGAGTTTTATGTGGAATCCCCTGCTTTTTAAAAAATACTCTGCGGAAGAATAAAACACTTTTGTGGACTGATGGGCTTCATGGCCAGTTTATGACCTCAGAGATAAAGTAAATAGGGATTGGAGCTAACAGTGGAAGAGAATCTTGGAAAATAAAATGTTGACTTCTTAGTGTGAGTCAGTTTTCAAAGAAGTTGAATTCAGTGATTTTTTTTTTAATTAAAAAAATTTTTTTTAATGTTTATTTTTGACAGAGAGACAGAGCATGAGTGGGGGAGGGGCAGAGAGAGAGAGGGAGACACAATCCGAAGCAGGCGCTGGGCTCTGAGTGGCACAGAGCCTGACGCGGGGCTCGAACTCCCAGACCGCGAGATCATGACCTGAGCCGAAGTTGGACGCTCGACCAACTGAGCCACCCAGGCGCCCCCAGTGATATTTTTTAATTGATTGAATTTCTTAATTAGCCTTGTCATTATTAGTGAATTCTCTGGTTGCCTGACTAGGATGTGAGGACCGAATACTATTGAGCAAGATCTGATGGAGAGTTTACCTTGTGTTCAATTTTTATATATATATATGCTTTCATTACTTTGTGCAGTAAGTGTTTCTTGGTGCCCAGCGACAAAGCTGAAAACTTGCAGACCTCTTCTTTCCCCTGTAGCACGTGTGTATTCAGATTCGTTGTGCATTGTCTGAAGAATAGAAGAACGACCAAACTTCTTGAGATCTTGGTATTAGACTCGTGGTGAAGGTTCTTTTTCACTCATAGTAACTGTGGAAATCCTCTTTTTACAAATCTCTTCTTTCTGATTGCCCTGCTACTAGTCTGCAGCCGTGGTGGATTCGGAACAGAGGTTCCTGGAGGGGAAGCCACGAGAGCGCGACTGGGCTCGGAGCCCAGGCTTTCTCACTGCTGCCTCGCCATGCTGCCTTGTGTAAGGCCTTTGCGGCTTTTTTAGCTTTCTTTAATGAATGACCTTATCTGTTTTGACACCGGAGGAAAGGAGAAATGGGTGAAGGCAAGGAGACATTTCTCTCTTGTTCCTTTTGTGGCAGCAGTCTACACTGGGAATTAAGCCTAATGTGGCTTAAGAGATGGGGGCCATTATCTTGTATTAGGCCTCTTTGGTTTCTTTAGAAAGTTAGTGGGAGGGGGGCACCTGGGTGGCTCAGTCGGTTAAGGGTCCAACTTCAGCTCAGGTCATGATCTCATGGTTCGTGGCTTCGAGCCCTGCATTGGGCTCTGTGCTGACAGCTCAAAGCCTGGAGCCTGCTTCAGATTCTGTGTCTCCTTCTTTCTCTCTGCCCCTCCCTTACTTGCACTCTGTTTTTCTCTCAAAGTTAAATATTTAAAAAAAAAAAAAAAAAAAAAAAAAAAAGTTACTGGGAGGAAGAAAACTACCCAAAAGTGACTGTTTAATTTGAAAATTGGTTTCCTGAGAGAAAAATTTTCTTGCATCATATTTAAACTTTAGACCGAGATTTATTTAGTCTCTAAACAGACTCTTCTCCTGGGCTGTTTTTAACAGTTCAATTTGCTGTTACCCTCCCCAGTTGTAGGATCCAAAAATATTTATAAATGCTCTAATTTCAGAATTACAATACATACAGAGAAGGGTATGCATGGAGTATAGTTCTCAGAAACAGCTCGGTTATATTTTGTTCGCGTGACTTGCAAGTTAAAGTGACAACAGATGAAAGAAAGAGATCGAAAGTAGAAAGTATACTCCGTGCCAGCAACCTCTAGTCACCTAGGCCTGTGTCCTGGGAAGTCTCTGTTTCCCTCTCTCGGACACGCTGTAGGTTTGGTTAACTAACGAGGAGCATCATCCCCTCCTCCTAAATCGTGGTCTCCCTCCTCCTTTGGCAATAGCTTATTTGAGCCCTCATCACTCACATAAATGGTGACTTTTCCTTCCTTCAGTCTTTTTTCTTTCTAACCAGTCCTTCATATTTGAGTCCTCTTACATGATTCTCGAAATAAAACCTTTTGATTATTTCCCACCCTCTGCAGAATAGCCCAGACTTTTTATCAGTGTCAACATGCCTGCCTGCCTGCCTGCCTGGCCGTTGGCCCGGTCCTCCTTTCTTAAAGCTGTCCTACCAGAATAGCTTTGAAAGTTCCATTGAAGTGTCAGTACCTTTATCCCAGGATGTTGCCTCTGCCTTCGGGCATCCCAGTGTCTTGTCTTTCTCGTCTATTGAGTGCGCTCGTGCTTCAAGACCCTGGCTCAAGTATCATTTTCCCTATGAAGATTTTCAGGACCTCTTCTCCTCCTCCTTTTTGTTGTTTTCTCGGTACCTAGCAAACACCTGGCATACAGAACGTATCAACATGTTTGAAGAATTAAGTACTTCTGTCTATAGACTTAGACTAAAAATTACAGTATGGAAATGTGAGGGTTTTAAATTAAAATGTTGGTCTGCCAGACTTGATAGGTTAATATGTTCTTAGCAATTAAGCCAACGTGAAGTCAAATATTTAATAAAACTTCGCAAAACTTAAATCTTGGGTTGCAAACATCTTAAATACCAGCTTTTAAAATTAGCTCTGGAAAGGTGAGTGCCAGATAGGATACTAGTATTTGCCAGAATGTCGCTCTGTGTCTTTTGTGTGTGGTTCCACTTAGCCTGCCCGTTCTGGGTATGGACTAACAACACACAGCCCCTTGAGGGAGCGAAGTGAAGGCACTCCTGGCTGGCTCCGTCAGTAGAGTATGTGGCCCTTGATCTCGGGGTTGTGAGTTTGAGCCCCATGTTAGGTGTAGAGATTACTAAAAATAAATTAATAAACTTAAAAAAAAAAAAGCAAATTTAAAAACTGGTGAAGTGTTGGGTCTCGAGAAAGTTAGTTGCGGGTGCAACTAAATTTCCAAGTTTATCATCTGTGATGATGTTCTTTGCATGCTATTTAATATATGCCTAAAGCTAATAAATTTGAATTTCGTGATAATTACATTTTGACTTCTTGAGTTAGTTACCTTAGGACAGTGATTTGTTCTCAACTGGAGGCTGTTTTGGTTGTTACAGCTTGGAGGATAGACAGAGTGCTACTGGCATCTAGTGGGATACTGCTAAATATCCCACAGTGCCTAGGCACAGTCCCCAGAACACGCATCTGGCCCAAATAGTGCCAAGATTGACAAATCCTGCCTTAAAACTATCTATAGAAGTACGATCTGCTATGCAAATTTAATGGAGTTTTATAGTTTTATATTTGACATTATTGATATATTTATTTTTCATCTTAATAACCTTTCAGTTTCCTGGAGTTTGGAAAGTGCATGACACTGTTTTGTGCTTCCTGCACTAGTTGTTTTCACATAACATATATGAAATAAATACTTGATTTTGATTGATAAATGAGATGAAAAGGAGAATGTTTATCTTAAGGAAACATCTTTGTACTTGGGGAATACTGATGAATATCCATTCCCACTTGTGTGCCCCATCAGAAACCCTGCAGAGTCTCCCAGCAGCAAATACATTGAGGTGGGTGGGGGTCTGTGCAGCCGACAGGGAGCCATTGTTAGCAACTGGAATGTGTTGGCTGAGAACCATTGACGTGTTTGGTAGTCCTACAATTCCAGTTTTAACATCTTCAGCATCGAATTTGTTATATTTCATTTGTCCATTCAAGGATGATTTCTATTAGATGGCACATCGGCCTAGATCATTTTACTTTTGAAAATGGACTGTAAAAAAATGCATAATTCAAAAAAATATGTAATTCAGCATTTATTTACTACTGAACACTTGTGTAATTCAAACTAGTTGTTTCCTCTGTTCAGTTATTACCAAGGTTTTCTTGTAACTAGAATATAAGCTCATAATAAGCTTTTCTTCCAAGAGATCAATTTGGCTAACACCAGTAAAGACTGGTGACTTTATGGTATTTTATGTTTTAAAATTTTTATTCATGACAGTCCGAGTCGAAGTGTTGAGGGGCTCATTTCTAGTAGTGGATCTGTGTTCCTTCTGCCTAGAATCTTGAGATCTGTTTTCTGTTAAGAACTTAACGAGTCTTCAGGTATTACTTTGAGTACAAATGTGAAGTACTGACTGAATTTTGTGAGGAAGCTATGAAAATGAAAGAGGATATTTCAGCCAATCACGTGACAAGAATATTTGGAAATATAGAAAAGTTCAACTCTAGAGTAGTCTCAGAGATAAAGTAAATAGGGATTGGAGCTAACAGTGGAAAATACTAAATTGGTAGTGATTTTGCACCCAGGTAATACAATTTTTTTAATTGTATAATATAATGATGTCTTTATCTGTAGAAAAAAGCAGAAGAGGCTCATAAAATATTTGAAGGTCTTGGCCCAAAAGTGGAACTGGTAAGTAAGAGATTTCTTTTTCTTTTTTTTTTTGATGTTTATTTTTGAGAGAGAGAGAGAGAGAGAAAGAGAGAGAGAGTGAGAGAGCAAGCATGAATGAGGGAAGGGCAGAGAGAGAGGGAGACACAGAATCTGAAGCAGGCTTCAGGCTCTGAACTGTCAGCACAGACCCCAATGTGGGGTTTGAACTCAAGAACCTCGAAATTATGACCTGAGCCGGAGTCAGATGCCTAACCAACTGAGTCCCGCCCCTGGCACCCCAAGAAATTTCTTTTTTCACATTGAGTGTTTTTTTTGTAATTTTTCTTGAGATAAGATGGAATATAGTCTGTCTACTTTAGAATGAGGGGGATGTGGCTGGGCAGTATGTTGAAAATAACGCCATATAAACTTGGTTACCTTTGCAGAAGTATTATCCTGGGCTTTTTTTTTTTTTTTTTTTTTCCTCCCTGAGGAGCCATTTAATCACGCCAGGTAAAGGCAGGAAGAAGTGAGAACAGAAATAGAAAGCTCTTTGGACCATGTGTTCTTCTTTGCCTTTGAGATTAAAAATCTGAATAAATGTATTTCCTGTGGGCTACAGTGGATTTATAAACATTTTTACAGTAGTCCCATTAATAGGAGATAGGGTAAAGAGAATTGTTCAGGGAACCCCGAAGTCTGGAGGTTTTGGTAGGGCATGTGTTGTGTAGGCCCATGAGTACTTCACCTTGGATTGTGTTAAAATATAAGTTGTTTCTTTGTATTTTCATAGACATGTGTACAACACTTTGTATGTAAATATTTGATTTATTTTATAGCCACTCTATAACCAGCCATCAGATACCAAGGTGTATCATGAGAACATCAAGACGTAAGTATTTATCATCTTTGGAGTTCTTCAGTTAAAGACCATATATTCTATAAAGAGATCATTTTGATGTTATCTGCTGACATATTATTATAATATAGTGTAGGTGTGTTTTAGATTTGTGTAATTTGCTGTCGTTTTACTATATGTTATCTTCCTCTGGCTTCTTGGGGGTTGGGGTAACAGCTTTGAGTTTCCGAGGCCAAAAAATGAAATAAATTATTGCATACAACTAGCTGGTTTTATGATCTGCTAGTAAAAAAGGTGAATACTTAACATTGAAATGGCTTACCTTGAGGCTTGAATTTTTTGCCTCCTGTTTTGTCTTTTTTTCAGTGGAGTACCTGCAAGGCGCATGATGAAGTAAGATAATGAAGCTTTTTCATTTAAGACTAGTGATGACACCGTCCCCCACCAAGCCACATCTGCCATTGCAAAGTAGAAGTGCCACGGATCATTTTATCATTATTCAAAATCCTATTCTAGGGAAATCCCTTCCATGACTCTTGCTAATGACGGTATTTGTAGACCCTTCTGCCATTTAATGTCCTGGTGCCTTGGAAGCGCTCTGTCACCTCACGTGGGTGAGGAGACTGCTCCACAATGTAGTTTGCTTAGCCTTGCTCATCCTAGATACCAGGCCTTTCTGGATGCAGATTCTGGAATAAGAGCATAAGTGAAAAGAAAACCTAATTTCTCGATCTGATTGAAGTAAGAGAGGAAGCTAGATAGGTATCTTTTTTTTTTTTTTTTAATTATCCTACTTTAAGAGAATTGAGGTGAATGATTCTTAGTTTATAACGAAAATGTGATATTTCTACTTTATGTTTTATTAAGGATAATAATCGGAACATTTTAATTATCTGCTAGTACAGTTACTGATGAGCACATTGCTATTTATATATCATCTCTATATTTTTTCTTTTAAAACCTTTCTTACTGAGAGTATGTGCAGTAGTTGACTACTTTGCAGAATTGGTGGCAAATATAATTTGCATGGTAGTATGCATGAAAAAAATTGAAATTTGAATACTTTTAACTTTTGTTAAGTAAGTGGTTTATAATGATAGTCATGTAACTTAGAATTTTTCTGTGAGATGCTACTGTGGTCTTGACCGCCCTTAGAAGTAGGTTTAGGCAAAACTCATAAAATATACCTTGTTTTGAAACTGTTTAGCTGTTTTAACATTTTTTGAAAGAAGAATAGCAGATAAAATCTAGTTGGCTACCGTTAATGATATTTTTCCCCCCCAACAAAGCTTCAGTTACGTTTGTGTTCTGTCTTTTCCCCGCTAGTATTAGCTGGAGAGCAGCTCTGTCTGATTTATTTCATGTTGTCTACACTGCCCCACTACAGTGCTTAGCACACTGTCCTGGGATGGGTTACTGACTGGCTGACTTCTTCACTTAAATCCTAGGAAACCTTTTAAATTATGTTTATTGATTGTCATGTGCTTTTGAGTAGCACATAATTAAAATGAGAGCAAACTGAGTTTATGGTAGCACTTGTGTACGTCAGCTTGGGAGATAATTGTTTACTCAGCTGCATGCATCCATATGAATCGTGTGGTACCTCTTCTCTCATCGCCGTCATTTGCTTTGTATGAAATAGCAGATATACCTTTTAATAATTCTTTTCATGTCTTGGCTACTTTCCCATATAGCCAGCTCCTGACTGTCCATGCTAATTTGAGTGGAGCCAGTGTCACTGTTAGTCCCGAGTGGCAGATAATCCAAAAAATTACTTCTACTTGCCTTGGCTTTGTATTTATATTTGAATAATCAGCTTGAAATCCTTTCTGGAAGTAGGTGGGGTATAACTATTTATATTTGAACCTGCATGTCATTGTTTTTGAAGATCGCAATGCTTCACATTTAAAAAGTGTGTAACTGTTTCATTAAGATGCAAGAGAAGTCTTCCTGTCTTGTGCCATTGCCCTCCATGACTTCTTAGAGTGGATTATATGTCATTTCTGTGACTGAAGGAAATCTTCTGTGTCAAGCAGAAGTCCCCTCTCTCTTTGTGGGTGTACGTTCTCCTAGAGGGGAGATCAGCACCATACCTGGGGCAGGGAGGTAACTTTAAAAGCTTCTCCTTCTCTTCTACCTCCCCTCCTCTAAGAGCGCACAAAGACGCTTAGATCACCAGAGATCTTAAGAAGAATCAGTAACTGTGTAATTATAACTTGAAAATGTTTGCCTTATACTTGGATGTCATAATTGAAAATGAACTATTTGTATAAAATCTTGCTGTAGAGTGGGAGGAATTTTAGTCAGTTCTAATTATTGCAAAAGTCTTATTTTGCAGGGTGAAAAAATTAAGATTAACTTTGATTACATCAGATATTCCTAAGTGATCTTTGCTTGTTTTTCAGTGTCTCTGAAAAAAAAAAAAAAAAGTGATGCATTATTAAGTTGTGCTTTTTCTTAATGTCATACAACCATATTTTTCTCTTCTAGAAACCAGGTGATGAGGAAAAAACTCATTTTATTTTTTAAAAGAAGAAATCATGCAAGAAAACAAAGGGTGAGGTCCTATCCTTTAACTGAAATTTGTACAACTTTCCCATTCATGCTCATGTAGGCATTTGCTTTCCCTTTATTAGTGAGAGTGGCTCTTGATGATATTTGAGAGAAGGTGCTGATGTAGAAAGTAACTGGGTAGAACTTAAATACAAATGTAATCCTAGCAACATTTGACATTTAATGTCATTATCAAATTAATTTCTTTGGCCATCCGTGTCTAGCATTTTCATCTAGTCAAAATAAAGAAAATGGTGAGTAGTTAAAAAAGAATATGAGAGAACTAGGACGTTCTACATTTAGTCTCTTAAACCCTCAAACAAATGTGGGTAAGTTACGGTCATGCTAAGTAGACATTACTGTTCGTTCTTACTAGGAACCGGGTCAGCTAAAGTTCAGCTTTTTGAAATTCACATACTTTTTCATATTTATCATATGACTCGCAGTCCAGAAGTTTGGTGGTTATGATCTTCATGGAAATGAAGTTACAGAAAATACAATGCCAGAATACCACTTTCCGCAATGTGTTCGTACTCAATTTAGGCACACTTGATTCGTTGAAATTCAGTTGCTTAGCAAATAGATGATGTCCTTTAATTCACATCAGAAATGAACTGTGTACCCTATATTTAATGACATGACAGTTTAATGAATTGTAAAGCTCAAGAGTCAGCAGCTTTTACTTGATCTATAACTTCTAATGAAATTTGTCAGTCTGGTCCTTCAGATACTATCTGAAATTACTGGGGGTTTTTTTTGGTGGGGGGCAAAATCATATAAATATTAACTAAGAAATTAGCTAAAGTATGTTTTTCCTCCCAGTAATTTTGTTGTAATTATGGTAATTGCTAAATTCGCTGCCTGGTGATACAAACATAGAAGCATAGGCTTTGTTTTTTCGGACTTCACAGACTATGTAGTTATAACGTTTCTGTGTGCACTGATTTGTTTAATAAATATCTGTTGGCTGTTTACTCTGTCCCATGTATTATTCTACAGAGGTGAGCAAGATAGCCATATGGCTTTAATCCTTAGGGAGCCTGCGGTATAACTGGGGGGCAGACAAGTCAGCAGGGAATTACAGTATGTGATCGCACTGCGGTACAGGACATACAGAGGACTATGGGACCGTGTACGAATGGCAGCTGATTCGCCATGTGCGAATCATAAAGGGGAGTTGCAGGAAAACCAGAAACCCTGGAAATTTGAACAGGCCCAGGGAGCAGCTTACGTGAAGGTCTGGGAGGTGGAGGGAGTGGGGCAGGTTCAGGCTGAGCTGCCTGGCCCCTGAGGCCCACCTAAGAGACTTTGGGTTAGACCCCAAGGGCATCTTTGCAGTGTTTGAACTCAGGAAGTGACATGTCCAGGTTTGTATTCTAAGAATTGGCATCTGGCTACACCATTAGAACCCTTGAGAGACTTTGAGGAGGCTCTTACTTTGATGTAGGTGAAGGATGATGTTGGCCTGGACTGAGGAGCCAGCGGGAGACATGGAGAAAGTGTGAGGGATACACAAGACGTACAGGAGTTGGAAAGAACGATCGGGAAGTGTGTGGAGGTGGCATGGAGTGTGAGGAGGGTAATATTCTCCTCTCTGGTGCCACTTTCTTGAGATGACCAGTGTTCATGGTTTTTCATGAGTCCTTCTACACCTTTTTCTATCTGTGTGTTGACGTGTTCACAGTTCTGTGCTAATAATGGAGACTTCTTGCTTCTCGGTTTAAAAAAATGAGATCATACATTACTCATTTCTCTAAAAGGATTGGTTCTTGATTTCATGTAGTTCACTGCATTTGTTTTTATCGTAAAGTACAACCAATTCCTGCCTTTTCCAGACTATCAAAAATGTGAATTAGATACCATTATTTATGGTAACAAAAACCTTCAAGTAACCAAAACCTCCAGCAGCAGAGGAAGGGTTAAAGTGTGAGTGTTTTCTGTGACAGATTGGAAGGAAAGCACCAGAATGTTAATATGATTGCTGTTGGGTGATCGAGATTATGAACTATTTGCATGTTTCTGTTATTAATTTTCCATTTTTGTTGACAATGAAGACCTACCTACATTGTTATCGGGAAAATAATAAAAGTAGCTGATCAGCTGCCAGTAGTAGCTCATTAATTAATTAATTTGTTTTAGTCTTAACATTAACTGAAAAAAACAAAACAAAAAAAAATCAGCCAAAATGTGCTCTATATGCTGACCTTCATAGGAAACAGAGCTCTTTTCTCTCTCCTCTTTCAGATCAAGGACAGCTTTTCATTCACAGTTGAGTCCTAGGCCAAATGTACTCCTGACTTAGCCTTAAGAAGTAGCATTTACTTTAAAGTATTAGGTTTGTCAGGATGACAGAGTTTAGTTTAATTATTAATTTGCTACGGGTATTTAATAGGAACAAAAAATCTGCCAACGTTATGATCAGCTCATGGAGGCATGGGAGAAAAAAGTGGACAGAATAGAAAATAATCCCCGGAGAAAAGCTAAAGAAAGCAAAACAAGGGAATACTATGAAAAGCAGTTTCCAGAAATTCGAAAACAAAGAGAACAACAAGAAAGGTTTCAGCGGTAAGTAGTTTGATGGGTAGTGCCTATGCTCTTCTCCTGGCTAACGGCTAGACTCTTCCTCTCCGAAAGAGTTACTCTTGTGCTCTTTGTCTCAGTGTTAATGGTTACCCGAATCTGCTCTTAAGAAAGTTCAGAAAGAACTTGCATTTTGAATATAAAACTTCATTAACAGCTTGCAAAGATTATGTCTTGGTGAATTTAATATTAATTTTTTATATTTAGTGATGCTGTTCAATCTAAATTTAAATGAATATCTTGAAATTAATTCTTTTCTTTTTTTGAAAAAAACTTTTTTAACATTTATTCATTTTTTTGAGACAGCGACAGAGTGTGAGTGGGGGAGGAGCAGGGAGAGAGGGAGACACAGAATCCGAAGCAGGCTCAAGGCTCCCGAGCTGTCAGCACAGAGCCCAACGTGGGGCTTGAACCCACACACCGTGAGATCATGGCCTGAGCTGAAGTCGGCCGCTTAACTGACCGAGCCACCCAGGCACCCCAATTCTTCTGTTCTTGAAGATACCCATTCCTTTAGAACTGATAGTTAAAAAGAGTAGACTTACACATTTCTTTGTCCTTCGTTATCTAGTAATATGACCAAACAGTATTTAGATCGATTGCTAATTAAGAAATTCTTTGGTATTGGTAGATAGTTTCTGATTTGTTTTTACTTGGAGAACAAGTATTTTGCAAAAGTAAATGCTTTAGATTTCTTCTCCACTGTCTCTTGTAAGAGTATATGTAAGCCTTAATTCTTTTCATCACGATAAAGCTTTTGTGAGGGACGATGGTTGTTATCCCTCCCCTTTAAAAAATATTTAATGTATTTTTCAGAGTCTGCTGTCTACTCTGGAAGGCAAAGATTACTAATTGAAATGGAAATGTCACCATTACCTGTGGTTTTCTAGAATTTTCCCATAAGTGGTTCTGCCATTTGAACTTGGACATGTAACCTTTAAATCTTAATCTCAGGCGTAGCTGGGTGGCTCAGTTGGTTAAGCATCTGACTCTTGACTTCAGCTCAGGTCACCATCTCACAGTTTGTGAGTTTGAGCCCTGCATCGGGCTCTGCGCTGTCAGTGTAGAGCCTGCTTGGGATTCTGTCTCCCTCTCTCTCTGCCCCTCCCCTGCTTGCTCTCTATTTCTCTCTTTCAAAAAAACAAAAACAAAAACCAAAAACATTAAAAACAAAAAAAAAATTTTTAAATCTTAATCTCAACATTTAAATCGTTCTTCTATAGAGTTCTAATCTTCAAGCATATTACTTAAAAGAGTGGCTCAATAGCATTTCTTCTCTGACTTCTAGTCAGGTAAAAAAGTCCCATTCAGTAGAGTAATGTATATAAAAGTAACTTAATTGATGTCTTCTTTATGGAATGCCTTTAAATAAATTTATAATTTCTTTCTCGTATTTAGAGTTGGGCAGAGGGGAGCTGGTCTTTCAGCCACGATTGCTAGGAGCGAGCATGAGATTTCTGAAATTATTGATGGGCTCTCTGAGCAGGAGGTAAGACAATTAATTTAATTTTTATTTCATTGATTATTCAGGCATTTTAGCCTCCTATGCCAGGAACTAGGGGTTTATTTGTACATCAGTGAGGGAACATTTATAGAGCTTGGACTGTTCCAAAGACTGGCCGACCACTGAAGGTTTTAAACCAAGCAGTTACACAATTGTGTTGGCATTGTACATAGGTGGTTTTGGCGGCAGGGAGGCTTGGAAAGAGGCGAGGAGGCTGTTCAGATAAATAAGAGCCTGAATCAGGGCAACAGTGGCAGGGATGTATCGGAGCAGACTGACAGGAGAGATTCATCGGAGGTGGAATGGGCAGGTGGATTGAGAAAGAAGAGAAGTGGAAAGTGACTCCCCAGTTTCTAGGTTAGAGGAGTGAGCTGGTGGTGCCATTTTCTAAAAGAACAAAGGAGCATGTATTTTGCGGGTATTCGTATGTTGAGTTGTGGACCTGAGGTGTGGGTGGATTCTCCAAAGTGTGCTCTCTAGCCAGGGGAGCCTGGGAGAGAGATTTGATATGGATCAATAAATCAGTGCTGAATAAGAAGAAATTTCAGTCCCTAACATGAGTCTTCTTAGCTGTTGTTCAAGGTTGGTTTCTAAAGATTGGTCTCTAAAGTTTGTCTCTAAAGGTTGGTCCAAAAGCCACCTCTTGTTTATTTAGTTTTTCTGGTTTTGATTTTATATACTGTTTTGGTTTTTTTGTTTTTTGTTTTTTATAAACCTCATCTGTGGTATCAACTATGCTTCAATTAAAACACACACACACACACACACACACACACACACACACACACACACACACACACACACACACACACACATATATATACACACCCACATCCACCCACCCACCACCACCAGAAAACCTCATGTCGAAATTCTGAAGGTCTTGCTTATTAGAATGTGGTGGTCTCCTTAAGTAATGATCAAAGACAATGATTCAGTTGCTATATATTTCAAAATTTGTGGTCATAATCCCTGCAATGATGACTAAATCTGTGTTAAATTTCGTTGCTTGCTTTTTGACTGATTTCAGTAGGGCACATCTGTAAGCATCCAAAACTAGTAACCACCTGAGGTGACTTCAAGCTAATGTGTCTGCCCCAAGCTGTTCTTTGGTCTTCAGACTGATTGAGAGTACCCCACAAAATTAGACACTTTGTAAGGACTGAGTGTAAGGCGGTATCCACTTCTGTAAGGAAGAGTTTTAGGAAAAAACAAAACCTAGCTTTGTGTTGGGGTCAATACCTGTAATTTTGGTTAAAGGTCTTTCATAGAAATTTATGCTTATGAACTCAGGAAATTAAACTTCGGGAAAAACTAATTGTATAGATGTAACAAAGTTTTAGTTGAAATTCTAAGGATAATGGTCTTCAACTTTCAGTGGAGAGATTATGTAAAGTTAGCAAGGAGTATTATACACGTGAGTTTAATTTAAAATCAATGCCCTTAGGATTTTGGTGCCTGTTTGCTTTTTTTTTTCTATTTATTGGTCTCTAAAATGACATTAAGACTTACTGTCTAAAATGACATTAAGATTCTTAAAAATAAGACTGTTAATGTAATTAAGTGTTTCTTAAGATCATTATTTCACTGAATTTAACATTACTTATTTAGGTCAAAAATTTTATTATTTGGAGCGTCTGGGTGGCTTAGTTGGTCAAGCGTCTTAGTCTTTTTTTCCTTTTTTTAATGTTTATTTATTTATTTTGAGAGAGGTAGTGCACAAGTGGAGGAGGGGCAGAGAGAGAGAGAGAGAGAGAGAGAGAGAGAGAGAGAGAGAGAGAATCCCAAGCAGGCTCTGCACTGTTGGTATAGAGCCCAGCGTGGGACTCCATCTCAGGAACCGTGAGATCATGACCTGAGCCGAAATCGACAGTCAGATAATTAATCGACTGAGCCACCCAGGTGCTCCTCTGCATCGGACTCTTGGTCTCAGGGTCGTGAGTTCAAGACCTGTGCTGGGCTCCTCACTAGATGTGAAGCCTACTTAAAAAAAAATAAAAGAAATAAAAATTTATTACTTGAAGTATCTACTTCTTTTAAGTAAAAATCTCTTCTCAAATTGTAGTAGTGGGATATAAAAAAAATAACATGTATCACCTCTGTCACTATAATTCATTTAATGAGCTTTTTTTTTTTATAGTGTTTATTTTTGAGAGAGAGAGAGAGAGAGACAGACAGACAGACAGACAGAGCACGAGCAAGGGAGGGGCAGAGAGAGAGGGAGACACAGAATTGGAAGCAGGCTCCAGGCCCTGAGCTGTCAGCACAGAGCCTGATACGGGGCTCGAACTCACAAACCGTGAGATCATTACCTGAGCTGTAGTCGGACACTTAACCGACCGAGCCACCCAGGCGCCCATTTAATGAGTGCTTATTGGATATATGAGTAATTACTATATGTTAGATGTTATGGTACACACTGCTATTGACATTAAATTACATATGTGGTTTTTCTGGCTTCTATTATGATAGCTGGTCTATAGCCCTCTTTAAATTTTATTCTACATAAATTATGTTTTGTTTTTTTTTTTTTTTTCAGAATAATGAGAAACAAATGCGGCAACTCTCTGTGATCCCACCTATGATGTTTGATGCAGAACAGAGACGAGTCAAATTCATCAACATGAATGGACTCATGGAAGATCCTATGAAAGTTTATAAAGATAGGCAGTTTATGAATGTTTGGACTGACCACGAGAAGGAGATCTTTAAGGACAAGTAATTTAAACTTTAAATTGTTTTCTAATAGAAGCTCACATAAATTCGTGAAAAGTATTTGGCATTCCCTTGTAAATTGAACTGTTTCTTCACAAACTTGGCCCCCCTTTGACATTTGAATGGATCCTGTGGAAAGTAGAGAGTGTAGATTTGATATGATTTTCCCATAGGCTTGTAGATGGGAACAAAGTTAACAGATGAGAGCTGAACTGGGGTTGCAGAGTCATGTTAAGTGTGGTACCCAAGCTTGGGTGGTGTCTGAGTCACCTGGGGGTGCTTTTCAAAAGTCCAGATGTCTGTGCTGTACCATAGACCAATCCAGTTAGTTCCTGGTGGATGGTGCCCAGGAATCCGTGCCCTTAAAACACTCTAGTGAGTCTGCTGTTGTTCCTCAAGTTGGCAGCTAGGGATCCGTGGGAAACAGTCTGTGCTAATATTTCTGTTCCCGAGGTCCCCCCCACCCCGCCTCTTTTGAAGTTGTTAAAATGTTTGTGTGTATGGGTGTATGTGTTGTTGTTTTTTTTCTCTTTTTTTACTCAGGTTTATCCAGCATCCAAAAAACTTTGGACTAATTGCATCCTACTTGGAAAGAAAGGTAAGAAATGGTTTGCATTGAGAATGTTTATAGGTTTGTGATGGTTGCTACTTTGAAGTTTTGTGCTCTAATATACAGAAGTATTTAAATAGAATAGATTTTTAGAAAGATTCTCACATGACTAGTATAGTGATATTTAGAATTATGTAACAAATCTTAAGCACAGAACATAGTCTGATTTTCATGGTTAATGGAAAACAACCTGATACTGGGTTTTCCTAGAAACACATAGACTACAGTGCGTTTTAAACCTTACTTGGGGCGCCTGGGTGGCGCAGTCGGTTAAGCGTCCGACTTCAGCCAGGTCACGATCTCGCGGTCCGTGAGTTCGAGCCCCGCGTCGGGCTCTGGGCTGATGGCTCGGAGCCTGGAGCCTGTTTCCGATTCTGTGTCTCCCTCTCTCTCTGCCCCTCCCCCGTTCATGCTCTGTCTCTCTCTGTCCCAAAAAATAAAAAAATAAACGTTAAACCTTACTGAAGTTCTGATTAAAATATCAGAATCCTGATTTTCCTTGAAAAATTTTCCCACAAAGGATGGGATGTAGTGTCTTTGACAAAATATTTAAAGAGACATTTTGAATATTTACATGTCTGCAGTAAGAAAGAGAATTTAGTTACTCCTTAATAAGGAAGTGCTTGAATGTTTCTGATAGCTTCTGATATCTTTTATGTAATTTGGATTAGGACAACTGGAATTGTCCTTTAAAATATAAAGATAATGAATGTGTTTTTAGAGCGTAGATATGCCTTAAAATGCTAGCCATATGTTTCTCCTTAATTTATACCTTGAGAATATCAGAGATTTCCTTTGAAAGTGTTACTTGATTTTTTAAAAAAATTTATTCCTTTGGCTCTTCAAAATATTTTTTTCCTTATAGAGTGTTCCTGATTGTGTTTTATATTACTACTTAACCAAGAAAAATGAGAATTATAAAGCCCTAGTAAGAAGGAATTACGGAAAACGCAGAGGAAGAAACCAGGTGCGTTTCCTTATTGTATCGAAGGTGTTTCGGGCTTGGTGGAGATACGGAGATGAAAAATGTTATAACCGGAGCCTCGTACTTACAACATGTATTGTAGGGATTGACATTTCATTAAATAATTAGGATGTTATGAACATGTTATTATTTTGAAATTAATACATATTTAATGCATTACGCCATCTACTTTGTACTGGAAAGTTTCTAGTTTGATAAGATTATTGAAAAAGATTTTATACTTCTATATGATCTAAATTGTGCCTGTCAGTGGTAACAGTGATAATGTGAATATGGGCCCCATGACACCTCATTTAATAATACCATTTTTCTCAGTCCTTTTGTCTGTGAAGGGGGCAGGTAGAATATGGGAGAAGGACGGAGAAATAGAGTGTGGTAATTAGCGG